>NW_027526203.1:116685079-116719471 GCF_048455015.1 Haemaphysalis longicornis | reverse complement strand
TAGGGAGTAATCTCCAACCAGCACCGCAGACATTTCTACGTAGTAGAACTTCATGACCATATATTTCGTGCCACGCCCTTTCGAAATTCTTTAAACAAGCACTGCCGCTTCGCTGAGTCTGTGACTCGGTGGGTCGCAACGGTGAATGGATGAAAGAACTCTTCGGTGACTGTGAAGCGAAATAAATCGTAGAAATCGTGTCTTGCTTCGACTTTCCTGCATGAAATCTGCTCATTGCACCCAAAAACAGTAGGACCGCTCTAACGGGCGCCGAGCTGGGCTCTCGATTACAAACATACAGCGCCTTATGCTTGTGGGATCGGCTGACATCTATCAAGTCAGATTCCGGGACATCGGCTCACATCCACTGAAGATGAGGCAGTAATAATAAGAATAGACTATTTATTACGTATTTAATATGATACTTTTATTATGCTTAATGCAGTACCACCGTTATTATTGTAATTATAACTATTTTACGAATCAAATATGCGTGATCGCTCTGATCTATGGTGAACTTAAAGGCATCAATGTCTCGTACGCGCAAGCGCACACAGCAAACAGTTGCCAACTTCGCCTTTGTGTTTAGTGTCAATAATGAAATGATGCCAGTAAACATTTTTCAAGAGCCCATGTTTTCACATGATCGGTATTGCGCCAAATTAGAATACGCCCCCCCCCCCTTCCCCGTAGCACTCGTGTGACCCTCAGAAAGCCCTGAAAGGTGATTTGCACGCACCAGGAGCTCCTATTGGCATGACATAAATGCGAGCCGAGGCGGAAGGCTACCTGCGGTACTGTTGTCGACGTAGGGGCATTAAGGGGCCATAAGGACAAAACACAACTTTCTTTAATTTGAAAGAACTAGCCTTCGGAAACTCACGCAGCTCCACTCCAGATACGAAAGACGTTTTTGAACAAACATAAAGCACAAGAAATACAGAAAAACTGAAATTTCGCCCCCCACAGTGGCGCAATATGGGCCGTGATGCTGTTGTATGGGCCAGCACTGAAAAGGCAGTTGCGAGATTGTTAAGTTGGCGTTAGAATTCAAGTGATGAGAAACGTAACTGTAGATGCCCCACTACAGCCGCCCAGTCATACTTCTCAGAGGTGGATTAGGTCGGCGGCCGGCAGTCGCACAAACAAGAACGTCTGATGTCATGGACAAATCGCAAAAAGGCTGGGGAGTCGTAATGCTTAGTACGTTTGCTTTAATAGTTCGGTTATTTGTTGGAAGTATGCGCTAAAATCGGTATCTTTGTTATCCAAACAATGCAGCCTCTTTAACGAACCAAACCTAAATTGCCCCTTTATGTACACAGAAAATGCTGCAACATGCCACAGACTCAACCTGGGGTCAAGGAAGCGGGTAGAGTACATTTTTGTAACTGTGATCTGCTAGATTTAAAAAAATGGTGTTGTTTCCAGCCTCCTAGATCCTTTCGTGATGCTCAGGAAGGTTTGTTTTTATACGGAACAAACGTTCACGAAAAAGTCCTCACTCTACTAAGCCATGCTTTTTGGAAAAAAAGCCCCGTCAGACAAGAATAGAGTGTTGACACAGACTAGACTACAATTTAATTATTTTCCTCAGGGTTTTCCTATTCGATTCAAAGCTAAACACTTCACAATTACGCGATCCCTTTTGTCGATGCCTGCCCATACTGTTCCAGTACGATTCCAAGGCCTCCCAGAGTAACCAAGACATGAGCACTCTCTCCTGAGGTCGAATTTGTAAAGAGACTGCAACCGTCCTATAAACGCTTTCACTCTTTCCTTCGCGTCTCGAACCCTTGCGAAAGCTATATAGTTATCGCCAGCACAGAGCGGCACCACGTGATTTGCTCCTCCCAGCAGATACGCCTTCCGTTTCTGCTTTGCTTTTGTGTCTTTTTATTTAAAGTGCATATCGATTGCGTTCATTGCTGCAACTGAAGGAAAGATGGCCAATAGCCGTTACACCACTGTAATGACGTAATTCCAGCGGTTGAAGAACGCCAAGGTGGGGAAATAGGGAAACATTTTGAGAAAGTTTCTATCTGATGACTATAGAGTAAGAATTTTCGGCTGAGGTACTTTGCGAACACCCTAATGTATGTACTGCATGTGTTGGTTGACTACGTTCAGCAAGCATTTAAGATTTTGAAAAAAAAATTAAAAGAAGTGTTGTATAGGGTTCTTAAAGGTGATACTGAAGTGATTTGTAAATATTAAGGTATCACAAGCGCAAACTGTGGTCTGGAGTTTCTAGGCCAATATTCGACCACTCTCACTGCGTTTACGCTACTTTATTCACTAGCAAAATCAATTCGAAAATGCTTCCCTCCTCTCTGAATCCTCCTTGCCGAATTCATATGGCCGCAAACCATGCATTTGGTTTGTTTATTTATGGTTTGTTTTTACTGCCCGGCTGCGCCCGGCTCTGTTATCTGTGTCCCAAGCGAAGCGCATGCTACATTCTTTATGTTTATGCCGCACGGGTTATCTCATTCGGATCAGGAGAGCGTTTCGCCCGAACGTCAACTGGCCTGGAATAATCTTCTTTGATCTACAATGTTCTGGATGTAAATCAACGTTTTCAGAAACACTCGCACCGAAAGGTAAAAGCCAGCAGAGCAGACGCCGCGGCATTCATTCGACAACCGACGCTCGACGACGTACGTCGCTTTGTTGACTGCTGCTTCGCCGCTTGTGTACTTTTTGAGTTGTTAGGGGAGCACAAGTTCGCTCCAATAAACTTGTTTTCCTTGAAGACAAGTGCGTCGTTTTTGGCCACGCAACATCTGGTAAGGTGCTGGGTAAATGCACCCTACGCCCTCGTCAACCCGACAAGCAAGTCCCACTCGTGCCAGCCGCCGACAGCAAGGTCTTCAGCCGGAGTTTGAACTGCTTCCGGATAAAGTGAAGAAAGAAGACGTTATGACCACCACCATGATCAACGCAGGCACCATGACCAGCACTACCAATCCCGCCCTCGTTCTTCAAGAGCCCCGGGAACCACCACCGTTCGCCGGATGCCCCGGAGAAGACCCTGAGGACTGGTTGGAGAAAGTGGAACGCGTCCGCATCTTTAACAGGTAGGATGACGAAGAAAATTTCCGCCATATTTTCTTCTATTTAGAAGATACGGCCCGAACGTGGTTTGAAAACCATGAAGGCTCCCCAACCGACTGGACTCTCTTTAAGAGGGAGTTCCTCAAAACATTCGCCACCGTCGTGCGGAAAGAACGAGCCGCCCTTTAGTTGGAAACGCCCACGCAACACCCCAACGAAGGGGTAGTGATCTTCGTTGAGGAGATGAAGCAACTATTTCGCCACAAGGACCCCGAAATGACGGAAGGAAAGAAGATACGCTTCTTGATGCGCGGTGTGAAGGGGGAACTGTTTGCTGAACTTGTGTGCAGCCCGCCCAAAACCGTTTCCCAATTCGCGACCGAAGCCACCACAATTGAGAAGGCCCTCGAAATGCGGGCTAAGCAGTATGACCGCAGCTTTGTTGCCGCGGCCAACGCGAAATACGTCGACAACATGCGCATTCCGGCTGATAGCCTACGCGAGACCATCCGCGCAATAGTGAGAGAGGAGCTGCGGAAACTTCTCCCCACACCTCCGCAGCCCCAAGTCACTACCCTTGACGACGTGATTAGGGAAGAAGTGCAACAAGCGTTGGGAACTTCTACGCCATCTGAAGTACCCCATGAGCCAGAAATACTCCGCGGCGGTTCGTCGACCCCGCCCTGCTCCAAGACGTCGTCAAGAGGCCCCGCCATTCCGCGTCCCATTGTCGCCCGCCCGACCCCGTGTAGTCCGAAACCAGACGCCGAGAAAGACGGACGTATGGCGAACTCTCGATAATCGTTGTCGAGGTTTCGCCTGCCAGGACGCCATGGCGACAGGGGGCGGCGTAGGAGTGGCCCCGGAGGCGGGGAATGCAATAACTCAGAGGCTTCCGGCCGGCCTTGGCCCGCGGGTGAAGGTCGAGGCACCACCGAAATTCTTAGAAACAGTCTCGCTCGGGGTTGCCACCGCTCATGGGCTTGTTGCGTTTGTTTTGTTCTAAGGGGGTGGGGAAGACGCAACGGGCTGGGGGCGCCGGAGCGAAGAGTTCAGAGCCGGACGCCGACGAGGGAGGTGGTCCGGCGTTTTGAAACAGAAAACCCGGCATGTGGCCGAAAGCGTTTGCAAGTGAAGTGTGCAACCTTTGCGGTGTGTCCTAGAGGAAGCCAGCGTGCGGTGAATAAACAGCGAAACAGCCTTCCGTCCTGCAAGGAGTCCCAGTGTCCGCTCACGGGTTGTCACGAACCCGAGCAAAACACGTGACCATCGTCCTCTGTGCTACCACTGCGGAGAGGCCGACCACATCTACCGTCGCTGCTCATACAAGAGACTCGGACTGCGTGGTTTCTCCGTTGACGCACCTCACCCTCTCCCTGGGCAACGACCACGTGAGACGAACGAGTAGCCATCTCAAACCAGCGGTGGCCCAGCTCGTTTGAACCGTTCGCCGTCGCCCTTCCCCTACGAGTCCCCGAACCACCGTAGCAATGCTGACTTCGCACGTGGAAGGTCCCCCAGCCCACGCAGGGGAAACTAAAGGCAGCAACTTCTGGAGGTGAAGTTGCACAACGGCGGAAAAATGAAAACCCTCCAACAACGCAAGGGCGCGCCGAAGACCGTGACTCACGACATCCCTCATCCCGATGACCCCACCGAACCCTGACGACACTCCCGAACACTACGACAAGTACACGGCGCGACGCGTACCCGACATGACCAAGACGGCTTCGGAGAAGACGACAAAAACGACTAAGCACAGTGCCCGACCGTCAACACGCACAAGCCGAGATGCGACGCCCCGACGCACCCGGAACTCGAGGAAGGCGGCGTCCGACATCCAGTTGTCCTTCGACGGCTTTGACGTAGTCGCCCTCATCGACACGGGAGCCGACTACTCGGTAATGAGCGGGTCATTCGCGTCTAAGCTTGAAGAAAGTTACGACAAGATGGGACGGTCCGCATATACGTACAGTCAGAGTCCTTCAATGCTTTTCTCTGGTACAGTCAAACCTCGATATATCGAACAGGGGTATATCGAATTATTGCCTATATCGAACACTTTCTATAACACGCGGAAAATCACATGCATTTTTAATTTTTTATTTCGAACTGGGACGGACATGAAATGGGTATACCGAACTCCGCCACCCCAGACTGCCCAGACCGCTCGCGCTCTGTTGACAGGCGGCGAGCTGTCCCGCAGTATCCTCGAGGATAGCGGTGGCGCGATGGGCGTTCACGACTGCTGCGCATCGGTTGCACCGAAGCAGAATTGGACGGTGCAAAAGAAGAATGCGAGCTTGAAGAAACCTGGGGCCAGCTGGAGCGCTTTGTTGGTGCTGAGCCATGAAGCATGGGCATTGAGGGCTTTGTTGGCGGTGACGATAGCACCGGAACGACGGCGGAATTGACGGGTGTGGAGATCCTAGCGGAGGTTACTACTGAGCGCGCAAACGAAGACGCTGCCGAGGTTGTACCCGCAAGCGCTGGTAATGCCCCGATCCCGACTTCGACCGAGGCTTCAGCGGTTTTGGCCCTACCGCACCGCTACTGCAGCGCTATAGAAGGCACCGGCCTGTCGCTTGTGGAACGTTTGGACTACGTTGAGAAAGTCGGGTATAATACGCCAGGCTACCCTGCTGCACTACTTTGCGCCAAAAGAATATTGTCACGAAGACAAGGACGATGCAGTTGTCTTGAATGAGAAACACGTTTATTGGAGCGAACTTGTGCTCCCCTAACAACTCAAAAGAATACAGAGGCGGCGAAGCAGCGGTCAACAAAGTGACTTGCACAGGCGAGTGTCGTCGAATCGAATGCCCCGGCGTCCGCACTGCAGGCTTTTTATCTTTTGGCGCGCGTGGTTCTCGAAACGTCGATTCGCATCGAGAACATAGTAGATCCAAGAAGATTATTCTGGGCTATTCACGTTAGATCGGAATGCTCTCCCTATCACAACAGATACCACATGCGGCACAGAAAGAAAGAATGGAACACGCGCTTCCCTTGGCGCAGAGATAACACAGACCGGCGCAGCCGGGCGGTAAAAGCAAAACACAAATAAACAAACCCAATGTATGGTTCGCGGCATTACCCCCCCTCTAAGAGTGCATCGACCCGATGCTAACATAAGCGACAGCCCGAACAAATGAAAATAAAAGTTCGTCATCGTCCGTAGAAATGTTTTAAGCGAACCACGTGGACGACTTCAGGCCGCGTGCGTCGTCGTGATGTGCCGGAGTCACCATTGGGGATCACTTCGTAGCTAAGTTGGCCAACACGTCGTAGAATCTGGTAGGGTCCGAAATACCGTCGCAGGAGCTTCTCACTGAGTCCGCGTCGTCGGATGGGAGTCCAAACCCACACACGATCCCCTGGTTGGTACTCGGCGTCTCGGCGTCGGAGGTTGTAGCGGCCCGCATCCACCAGCTGCTGGTCCGTTATACGAACTCGAGCGAGCTGGCGGGCCTCCTCCGCGCGTTGAAGATATCCGTGGACGTCGGCGTTGAGGTCGTCGTCTTCTACGTGCGGAAGCATGGCGTCGAGCATCGTAGTCGGCCTTCTACCGTAGACAAGCTCGAACGGCGTCAGCTGTGTCGTCTCCTGGATAGCCGTGTTGTACGCAAACGTGACATACGGGAGCGCTTCGTCCCAAGTCTTATGTTCAACGTCAACGTACATTGACAGCATATCTGCGATTGTCTTGTTCAGACGTTCTGTTAGTCCGTTCGTTTGGGGGTGGTACGCCGTCGTTCTTCGGTGATCCGTGTTGCTGTAGCGTAATACTCCTTGCATCAGCTGCGCAGTAAATGCCGGTCCGCGGTCTGTGATTAGGACTTCCGGGGCTCCATGTCGCTGCACAACTTGGCTTATAAAGAACTTCGCCACTTCTTGTGCAGTCCCCCTCGGAAGAGCGGCGGTCTCTGCGTAGCGCGTCATGTAGTCTGTCGCTACGACAATCCACTTGTTCTGTGATCGTGACGTAGGGAACGGGCCTAAAAGGTCCATTCCAATCTGTTGAAATGGTCTCGATGGGACGGCGATCGGTTGCAGAAGTCCGGCGGGTCTTGTCGGCGGCGTTTTTCGTCGCTGGCAGTCACGGCAGCTCCGGACGTAGTGGGTGACGTCAGAGGTAAGGCCGGGCCAGTAGTACCTCGCCTTGATTTTTCCAATAGTGCGGGCTGTGCCCAGATGTCCGGAAGACGGGTCGTCGTGGCACGCTTCCAAAATTTCGTCTCGAAGGTCCGCGGGGATGACGAGAAGGTAATTCGCTCTTGTTCCGGGGCTGAAATTCTTCTTCACAAGGACGGAGTTTCTCAGGCTGAATGCTGGTAAGCTGCGTTTGAAGGTCCTAGGAACGGCAACGTTGCATCCCTCGAGGTACTCGATTATGGCGCGTAAGTCGGGGTCGGCACGCTGCTGGGCGGCTAGGTCGCTCTCCGTCACGATCCCGAAGAACGCGCTGTCTTCATCAGAGTCTTGTGGTGGTGGGTCGACGGGGGCGCGGGACAGGCAGTCGGCGTCGGAGTGTTTCCTGCCGGATTTATAAACGACTGTAACGTCGAACTCCTGCAGGCGCAAGCTCCACCGCCCAAGACGGCCACAGGGGTCCTTCAAATTGGCGAGCCAACACAGCGCATGGTGGTCTGTTACAACCTTGAATGGTCTTCCATACACGTATGGGCGAAATTTTGAAATCGCCCATATAATAGCCAGGCACTCTTTCTCAGACGCAGAATAGTTTTTCTCCTCCTTCGACAGACCACGGCTGGCATAGGCGATTACCGTTTCGCAGCCGCTTTGCTTTTGGACAAGGACGGCACCCAAGCCTATATCACTGGCGTCCGTGTGCATTTCCGTTTCGGTATTTTCGTCGAAATGAGCGAGCACGGGCGGGCTTTGCAGGCGTTTTTGCAGCTCGCCGAATGCTTTTTCTTGGTCGTTTTCCCAGCTGAAAGGGGTGCTATCTTTCGTCAAGCGCGTGAGTGGCTCTGCAATGCGTGCGAAGTTTGCGACGAAGCGCCGGTAGTATGCGCACAGCCCGAGAAATCTTCGCACGCCCTTCTTGTCTTTCGGCCTTGGGAAGTTCGCAATGGCTGAAGTTTTTGCCGGGTCAGGTAGGACTCCCGCGGCGTTGACGACGTGGCCCAAGAACTTGAGTTCCCCGTATGCGAAACGGCACTTTTCAGGCTTCAGCGTCAACCCCGACGTACGAATGGCCTCGAGTACAGACTCCAACCTTGCAAGGTGTTCGTCGAAAGTCCGGGCGAATACCACTACGTCGTCGAGGTATACGAGGCAGGTGTGCCACTTAAGGCCAGCTAGCACAGTGTCCATGACTCTTTGAAACGTCGCTGGTGCTGTGCACAGACCAAACGGCATCACCTTGAACTCGTATAGGCCGTCTGGGGTTATAAATGCAGTCTTCTCTCGGTCTCTCTCGTCCACTTCAATTTGC
This sequence comes from Haemaphysalis longicornis, assembly GCF_048455015.1. Classification (NCBI taxonomy): domain Eukaryota; kingdom Metazoa; phylum Arthropoda; class Arachnida; order Ixodida; family Ixodidae; genus Haemaphysalis; species Haemaphysalis longicornis. Next base: position 116,710,953 of record NW_027526203.1, on the reverse strand, counting down.
CAGTAGCCGGTCTTCAGGTCCATCGATGAGAAGTACTTCGCGTGGCAGAGGTGGTCGAGGGCGTCGTCGATTCGGGGGAGGGGGTACACGTCCTTTTTCGTGATTTTGTTCAGTCGCCGATAGTCAACGCAAAACCTTAATGTGCCGTCTTTTTTCTTTACGAGTACGACGGGCGCAGCCCAGGGGCTTTTCGATGGCTGTATAATGTCATCGTTCAGCATGTCGTCGACTTGAGTCCGGATGGCTTCCCGTTCGTGTGAAGAGACGCGGTACGGTGACTGTCGGGTAGGTCGGGCTCCATCTTCGGTTATTATTCGGTGCTTCGCTAGAGGGGTCTGACGTAGCTTTGCGCTCGACGAAAAACATTCGCTATAGCGACGCAGCAAAGCCAATAATTTTTTCCGTTGTTCTTGCGGTAGCGCCGGATTCACGTCGAATGGCTGCGGGAGCTTGAAGGTTTCTACGGGTGTGCGTTCAAAGTCGGCGACTGCGATCACATCACTTGCTTCTTGCGTTTCTTCGAGGAACGCAATTGCAGCTCCCTTGTTTAAATGCTGGTACTCTTCGGTGAAATTAGTGACCAAAACGTGAGATTGGCGTTCCTTAAAGTGGGCAATGCCTCTTGCGACGGAGACACCGCGGTCGAGAAGCAACCTTCGATCACTCTCTACGATAGCGTCGATGTCAGAAGCAGCATCCTCACAGTAGACAGCGATCATCAAGCTTGCGCGGGGTGGCAGGGTGATGTGATCGTCGGCGATCCTGACAGCAGCACGGTGATCAGGGTTCGGCTGCGGCGTCGTGGAGTGATCGGAGGAAAATGTTATCGACTTGGTCTGCAGATCAATTATTGCGCCGTTGTCCGTCAAAAAGTCCATTCCGAGAATCACGTCGCGGGAGCAGTTAGGCAGAACGACGAACGCCGCAGGGTACGTTGTGCCGTCTATGGTGACGCGCGATGTGCACATTCCACTTGGCGTCACGAGGTGGCCTCCTGCTGTGCGTATGTGCGGACCGTCCCATCTGGTCATAACTTTCTTCAGTTTAGACGCAAATGGTCCGCTCATTACCGAATAGTCAGCTCCCGTGTCTACGAGGGCGACTACGTCAAAGCCGTCGATGGACACCTTGACGTCAGATGCAGTCTTCCTCGAGTTCCGGGTTCGTCGGGGCGTCGTATCTCTGCTTGTACGTGTTGATGGTCGGGCACTGTGCGTCGTCGTTGTCGTCGTCTTCTCAACGGACGTCTCGGTCAGGTCGGGTACGCGTCGCGCCGTGTAGCTGTCGTCGTGTTCGGGAGTCTCGTCAGGGTTAGGTCGGGTCGTCGGGATGAGGGCATGTCGTGAATCACTGTCTTCAGCGCGTCCTTGCGTCGTTGGAGGGTTTCCAGTTTTTCGCCGTAGAGCAACTTCACCTCCAGAAGTTGCCGCCTTTAGTTTCCCCCGCGTGGGCTGGGAGACCTTCCACGTGCGAAGTCAGCACTGCTACGGCGGTCCGGCGACTTGTACGGGTAGGGCGACGGCGAACGGTTGAAACGGGCTGGTCCACGGCTGGTGTTCGACAGGTATTCTTCAATCTCAGATGGGTGCTGGCCGGGTCGGGGGCGTGGTGCGTCGACGGAGAAACCACGTAGTCCGAGTCTCTTGTATGGGCAGCGACGGTAGATGTGGTCGGCCTCTCCGCAGTGGTAGCACAGAGGACGATTATCCGGTGTTCGCCATACGTCAGTCTTCCTCGGCGTCTGGGTTTGTGCTACCGGGGGTCGGGCGGGCGACAGTGGGCGGCGGTAGGGCGGGGCCTCTTGACGACGTGCCTCTTGACGACGTGTTGGAGCAGGGCGGGGTCGGTGAACAGCCGCGGAGTACGTCATAGCTTGAGGCTCGCAGTGTACTTCGGATGCCACAGAAGTTCCCAAAGCGTTTTGAACTTCTTCCCGGATCACGTCAGTTAGGCAAGCGACTTGGGGTTGCGGCGGCGTCGGGAAAAGTTTCCGCAGCTCCTCTCTCACTACTGCGCGGATGGTCTCGCGTAGGCTATCAGCCGGAATCCGCATGTTGTCGATGTAGTTCGCACTGGCCGCGCCAACAAAGTTCCGGTCATACTGCTTAGCACGCATTTCGAGAGCCTTCTCAATCGTGCTGGCTTCGGTCACGAATTCAGCGATGGTTTTGGGCGGGTTGCGGACAAGTCCAGCAAACAGCTCCTCCTTCACACCGCGCATCAAGAAGCGTAACTTCTTTTCTTCCGTCATTTCGGGATCCGCGCGGCGAAATAATTGCTTCATCTCCTCAACGAAGATCACGACCCCTTCGTTGGGGTGTTGTGTCCGAGTTTCAAGCAAAAGCGCAGCTCGCTCTTTTCTCACAACGGTAGTGAATGTCTTCAGGAACTCCCTTTTGAAGTGAGTCCAGTTGGTCAAAGAACTCTCATGGTTCTCGAACCAAGTTCGAGCAGCATCTTCTAAGTAAAAGAAGACATGCCGGAAAGTTTCTTCGTCGTCCCACCTGTTGAAGATGCGGACGCGCTCCAGCTTCTCCAACCATTCTTGGGGGTCTTCAGCGGGGGCTCCCCGGAACGATGGCGGTTCCCGGGGCTGCTGCAGGACGATTGGCGACGTTGTTTCTTGCACCATGGTGTTGGTTGCAGCATTCCTTTTCTTGGGCCCTTCTGGCATCAAACCGAACTCGGGTGGTAAATCTTGCAGGCGGGGGCTGGCTCTTGTTGGACTGGCTTGGCGGCTTCTCGAGGTTGTAGTGGGCATGAAGGGTGCGTACCCAGCACCTCCACCAGATGTCACGAAGACAAGGACGATGCAGTTGTCTTGAATGAGAAACACGTTTATTGGAGCGAACTTGTGCTCCCCTAACAACTCAAAAGAATACAGAGGCGGCGAAGCAGCGGTCAACAAAGTGACTTGCACAGGCGAGTGTCGTCGAATCGAATGCCCCGGCGTCCGCACTGCAGGCTTTTTAAGTGCGAATGCACTTTATAAGCGACCCCAAACCATCCACCGCCGGCGGCGGCGGCGGCGGCGGCGGCGTCGGCGGCGTCCGCAGTGCTCCTCTATATTTAAAAAAGAAACAGCATCCGGGGCCAGGTTTCGATCCGAGGACTTTGCGGCCGCAGCGCGACGCGCTACCGACTAAGCCACGGAAGGCACGCTGATATCAGTGTGAGTAACGCGCCTTATATCTTTAACGCATTCAAACTACGTCGTCAGCGGCGTGCGTTGGCGACTCAGCGGCGTTATAGCGGCTTGATAACTGCGTGGTGTACACGTGATACTACAAACCCGATGGAAGAGATGGAAGAGAAGGCGGCGAAGCGGTGGGCTGCGGGGGCCGAGCGCAAGCGCCGCAAGCGGGCCGACAACCGTGCATTCGCACTTTCACATTCTCCCCCTCGGGGAAATGCGGGGGAATTTTTATCTTTTGGCGCGCGTGGTTCTCGAAACGTCGATTCGCATCGAGAACATAGTAGATCCAAGAAGATTATTCTGGGCTATTCACGTTAGATCGGAATGCTCTCCCTATCACAACAGATACCACATGCGGCACAGAAAGAAAGAATGGAACACGCGCTTCCCTTGGCGCAGAGATAACACAGACCGGCGCAGCCGGGCGGTAAAAGCAAAACACAAATAAACAAACCCAATGTATGGTTCGCGGCAATATTTTGAAGCACCAAGTGAGTATTCACTGCACAATTCGTTCATTTATTGATTTGTACTAGTTTATGACGCGCTTTTTACGTGATTTTATATATCGAATTCTGGTTATATCGAACTATTTCGCGGGCACCGCGCTGTTCGATATATCGAGGTTTCACTAGCAGGAGGACATCTCGTAACGCCAAGTGGAAGGTGCACATCACGCGTCACTATAGTCGGCACCACGTACCCTGCTGCATAGAGTTTCTTAGTAAGTATACTAGAGAGGAAACTGCGCCTCGTAAGCCATGTCGTCATGGGAGTTCATGGGAAGACATCCTTTTTGGCTTGGGCTTGGCATGACAACTGGATTCTTAAGCGGTTTTTGGGATTTGCTTTCTTCGCTATGCATTCACACGTTTACGAGCTACAAGGAAGCCGAAATCCTCCTGTTTCTGTGGCAGCCGTGTTCAGTGAAACAGCAGGCAATGCGTGATCACACCTGACGTTGCTCATGCCGCAGTCGAAGGACGTATGACTGAGCGGGTAATACGCCGCCGCGAAATTTGTAGCCGACGAAAAGAAGAAACGAAACGTACTTCGACGAAGACAAGATACGGCAGATACGGGCGCTTGTATGCGTCCTATCTTGTCATCGTCCACGACTGTTTAACGCCACGTTTTCATTTTTCTTGTTAAACTAGCTGGTGGTCGCGGTGCACCGGTTCACCACGAAGGCAACGTTTTCGTAGGCACGCTCAAAAAACTTTCGGAACTCTTCAAACAACCGATTTTTTGAAATAATGGTAGAATTAAGAGACAAGATACGGCAGATACGGGCGCTTGTATGCGTCCTATCTTGTCATCGTCCACGACTGTTTAACGCCACGTTTTCATTTTTCATGTTAAACTAGCTGGCGGTCGCGGTGCACCGGTTCACCACGAAAGCAACGTTTTCGTAGGCACGCTCAAAAAACTTTCGAAACTCTTCAAACAACCGATTTTTTGAAATAATGGTAATATTAATAAAATAAAAGTCTCTAATAGTTACCCCCCAAATAGTAAGATTGTTCGTAACTACAACCTTGGCCTGCGGAATAGCAGGCACAACCGTTCCGGCAAAAATACGCTGTACTTCTTTTTTCCTGTTTTAAAACAGCGTGTTTTTATTTTCCACTTACATAATTGCACATTATTCTTCGCGTTTTTGTGGCACTTTGTTTAAATTTGCGGTCACTAAAACGTTTCAATCCAAGCCAATGATCAAACTAAGGCGAGCGCGATGTATAATGGCGGCCCATGACGACACAGACGACCTTGATGTGAGCCGCATTGACGCTAGCGCCAGATTCCTCTCTAGTGTATACTGTAAGAAACTGTATGCCCTGCTGTGTTCGTCATTTTGCCCTACTGCTCCCGCGATGTAATTCTTGGAATGGACTTTTTGACGGACAACGGCGCAATAATTGATCTGCAGACCAAGTCGATAACTTTTTCCTCCGATCACTCCACGCGCCGCAACCGACCCCCGATCACCGTGCTGCTGTAACGATCACCGACGATCACGTCACCTTGCCACCCGCGCAAGCTTGATGATCGCCGTCTACTGTGAGGATGCTGCTCCTGATATCGACGCTATCATAAAGCGTGACCAAAGATTGCTTCTCAACCGCGATGTCTGCGTCGCAAGAGACATTACGCGCTTTAAGCAATGCAAATCGAACGTTTTGGTCACCAATTTCACCGAGGGGTACAAGTATCTAAACTAGGGCGCTGTCATTGCGTTCCTCGAAGAAACGCAAGAAGGAAGTGAAGTGATCGCGGTCGCCAACTTTGAACGCGCACGCGCAGATGTTTCCCAGCTGCCGCATCCTTTTGACGTGAACCCGGCGCTGCCACAAGAAAATCGCGACAAATTATTAGATGTTCTGCGTCACTAAGCGAGTGTTTTTCGTCGAACTCAAAACTACATCAGACACCTCTAGCGAAGCACCGAATTATACTTGAAGATGGAGCCCGACCTACCCGACAGTCACCGTACCGCGTCTCTTCGCACGAGCGGTAAGCCATCCGAACTCAAGTCGACGACATGCTCAGCGACGACATTATACAGCCATCGAAAGCCCCTGGGCTGCGCCGGTCGTACTCGTAAAGAAGAAAGACGGCACATTAAGGTTCTGCGTTGACTACCGGCGACTGAACAAAATCACCGAAAAGGACGTGTACCCCCTGCCACGAATCGACGACGCCCTCGACCACCTCTGCCATGCGAAGTACTTCTCATCGATGGATCTGGAGATTGGCTACTGATAAATTGAAGTGGACGAGGGAGACCGAGAGCAGACTGCATTTATATCCCCGGACGGCCCATACGAGTTCAAGGTGATGCCTTTTGGGCTGTGCACGGCGCCAGCGACGTTTCAAAGAGTCATGGGCACTGTGCTAGCTGGCCTATAGTGGCACACCTGCCTCGTATACCTCGACGACGTTGGGGTATTCGCCCGGACTTTCGACGAACACCTTGCAAGGTTGGAGTCTGTACTCGAGGCCATTAGTACGTTGGGGTAAGCGCTGAAGCCTGAAAAGTCCCGTTTCGTGTATGAGGAACTCATGTTCTTGTGCCATGTCGTCAACGCCGCGGGAGTCCTACCTGATCCGGCAAAAACTTCAGCAATCACGAACTTCCCAAGGCCGAAAGACAAGACAGGCGTGCGAAGATTTCTCGGACTGTGCGCATACTACCGGCGCTTCGTCGCAAACTTCACACGCATTGCAGAGCCACTTACATGCTTGACGAAAGATAGCCCCCCTTTTAACTGGGAAAACGACCAAGAAAAAGCATTTTGCGAGCTGCAAAAACGCCTGCCAAGCCCGTCCGTGCTCGCTCATTTCGACAAAAACGCCGAAGCGGAAATGCACACGGACGCCAGTGATATAGGCTGGGCTGTCGTCCTCGTCCAAAAGAAAAGCGGTTGCGAAAAGGTAATCGCCTATGCCAGCCGTGGTCTGTCAAAGGAGGAGAAAAAAAATTCGCGCCAATCCACCCTGTGAATGTGGGAAAGCAAAGCTGTAAACGGCACCCACAACGATTACCCACGCGACGTTACTTAAATTCACTCTTTCGCTCTACAAATAGTGAAACCAGAGAGAAGTGAAATGCGCTTAACCACAACCTTTATTACTTAAAGGAGATATTCTTGGTAAGGTTAAGTCAAGGCACGATGCGTGAACGTTGGTTCGTTGAGTTGTGTTGGAAAATGTTTGAGTTTGATTGATTGATTGATTGTAGGGTTTAACACGCCAACGCAACGCAGGCGATGAGGCGCGACGTAGTGGAGGCACCGGATTAATTTTGACCACCTGGGGATCTTTAACGTGCGCCGAAATCTCGTACACATGGGCGTTTTTGCTTTTCGCCTCCATCAGTTTGAGTTGAGTGGAAACTTTTTTTATAAATTGAAGGAAGCTCACACCCGGTGTTAAACGATATTACGTCTCCGTCTGCCACCGCGGACGGAGACGGCGAGATGGCCGCAGAGACTGAAGAGGATAAGGAGGAGGAGTAATAGAAGTAGGAGGAGGAGGAGGAGGATCTAAAGCATCTAAAACTTTGGACACCTGCGTCGAAACCTGCGTAACGCGCCACCGGCCATGCGCCTTCACATTCGTCCGCTCGCAGCTAGAATTCGCCTCATCTATATGGTCACCTCATCAAAGCTACTTAATTAATCTGGTCGAGTCCATCCAAAACAGAGCCGCCCGTTTTATATCTCGGAACTATAGTCGCAATTCAAGTATCACACAGATTAAAATTGACCTTTCACTACAACCACTACAGGTTCGTCGCATGGTCGCTCTTTTGTGTTTGTTCCACAAATACGCCCATAGTGATAACCCATCCCCGCTCCCCCTCGAACCCCCTTCACGCGTCTCGTCACGTTTACACAATCAATTCAGCTTTAAGCGTATCGGGGAAACACTTGCATTCAATTCATCGGCTCTACCTCGCGCCATATCTCATTGGAATGAACTTCCGGACGCTATCGCTTCTATAACAAACCGTGACAAATTTCGTGAACAACTAAATGCGCATTTTTCCTTATCTTTTTACTTCACATGTGTGCTTCCCACATATTCGATAACCATGCTTTCTATCTCTGTTTACACATTCCTTGAAGTTTTCTTTTGATTTGAGTGTTTATGAAATTTTGTGGGTACCTTTTCATTAAAAATGTATAATGATGTCCTGTTAATCTTGTTTATATTTCCCTTCTAGAATGTGTTGGCTATATGCCCCAAGTTCCTCTTTTTTGTATGCCCCCCTTACCCTATGCTCCACCTGGAGCCTGTAAGGTTTTTATAAATAAATAAATAAATAAATAAATAAATAAATTCTTTAGATTTCTGAACGTCCCAGAGTGCGGCCCAAGGGAGTGGTTCCTTCTTCACTGGAGCCCATATGCAGTCCGCGCCGCCTGTACTGTGTCCACCAGCTGAAGCTGGGTAAGCAGAGAGGGGCTCGACAGCAGCATCTCCCATTGCTCTGTTGACGGGAAGAGAGTAGGGTGCTGAGGACTAAAGTCGCACACCCCGATTATGTGGCGGTGTGTTCCTACTTCTGAGCAATATTCACATTCAGCGTTGTAGCGATACGGGTGCATTAAGTGACGAAACGTCGGGTCTGGGAGGAACCAGATTGTATGAGCCGTAGGGTAGTTTGTTGTTCTCTGGAAAGGTCAGCGTAAGGCGAAGGTAGGGTCTGTTTCTGAAGGCGGGTTATCTCTGATGCTGGGTTATCTCCCTGAACGTGACAAGCGGGTGACTGTCCTCGTGCAGCTCCATAACACGGGAGGTAAAAGCGCAGGCTTGTTGGGTATACGTATTTGTTGCCCTCCATTGAAGCGCGAGCGGGTGTCCGGATGAGCTGAATGGAACCGTTTTGGGAGTGTTTTTTTTTAGCACACGCAGTGCAGGTCGAGACATCCAACCCGACTGGTAATTCCGGTAGGCTTGTTGGGAATCGGTGACTACCGGTGAGAGGCAGCCAAAGCGATGGCTGCCTCTTCTGTTGCCGTCATGTCTTGGATCTTGAGTGAGGCACACGCAAGGAGGTTGGTTCTAGAGGCAGCCATGATAATGGCGTACTGCTGCCCTCGATGTACGGAGGCGTCTGTGTAGATAACTGCATAAGAGTACATCAAGCGGACTTAATCAAGCAGGAGTACATCAAGCGGACTTCACCGGGAGTACATCAAGCCCAGCCAATCTGGTGAACGATGCGGCGATGCGCCGCAGTTCTTCTCAATCGGAGCTTCTGGTTAGAAATATCGCCCCCTATCAGCTGTTTTACCGTGTTGCGGAGCCCCGTGGTAAGCAGCCTCTTTGTGGACGCCCTCATGGGAAGAGCAATGGCCTGCTCAAGCGCCTTTTTAATCATTATATAAAGCAGCTTTATGTCCTCCTTGCCGAGAAGAAGACAGGGGGTTGACGTAAGGGATTCTCGAGAAGACAAAGGCTTGAAATTATCTAATGGCATTAGATTCCTTGAGGCCTCCCTTCTTGGTGGCAACTCGCTTGATCATGTGTATGATTTGATTGATGCTGCTTTTGAGGCGCTGCAAGGATACATCACTCTTGGTGTTGGCCTGCAGGATGTAGGCCTAGGATCTTGATGCTGGGGCTTGGAGGGATGGCCTGGCCATCAAGGAGTATTTGAATGTGTTCCTTGATCTGTCGTTTGGCGTGAGGGCGGACGACAAGGAGCTGTGATTTTTACGTGAACACTGGAGGCCACAGACTTTAGCACAACACTGGAGGCCACAGACTTTAGCACATTGGCGTACTACAAGTGAGATGTCATGCGTTGGTGTGAGCTCCCTTCTTTACCTCTACCCCCAAGGGTTCTTTCTCGACCGTTGGTGTCACCAGAAAACTCCAGCGAACAAATAAAGAATTTACTGGCACCGCCGGGAATCGAACCTGGAACCAATAGACCAACAAAGCGAGAGCCCGTTGTCTTACCGATTTAGCTACGAGCCCACGCAAGGACGGGGAAGACAGGTGGTGTACTCACCAAGCACGTATACGGGTTTACCCCCTGCGTTCTCTCTGAATGACACGTGAAAGCATCACGCGACCACTCACGCCCGTCTAGCGGCCATGCGCGCACCTTGCTCATGTGCTAAGAGTTACAAAAAATAAAGGAAGCTCACACCAATGCATGGCATCTCGCTTCTAGTACGCCAATGTGCTAAAGCCTCTGGCCTCCAGTGTTCACGTAAAAAATCACAGCTCCTTGCCGTCCGCCCTCACGCGAAACCAAGGAATACATTCAAATACTCCTTGATGGCCAGGCCATCACTCAAAGCCCCCGCATCAAGATCCTGGGCCTACATCTCGAGGCTAACACCAAGAGTGACGTCTCCTTACAGCGCCTCAAAAACAGCATTAATCAAATCATACACATCATCAGGCGAGTTGCCACCAAGAAGCGAGGCCTTAATGAATCGAGTACCTTTCAATTAATTGAAGCTTTTGTCCTCTCGAGAGTCGCATACGCGAACCCCCTGTCTTCTTCTCGACGAGGAAGCCATAGAGGTGCTTTATATAATGATTTGAAAGGCGGTCGAGCAGGCGATTGGTCTTCTCATGAGTGCGTCCACACAGAGGCTGCGTTGCACGGGGATCCACAACACGGTGGAAGAGCTGAAAGAAGGCCATCTTTCTAACCAGAAGGTCCGACTCAGAACTGCGGTGGGTAACCGCATGTTCACCAGATTGGCTGGGCAGCCCAGAATGTCACTCCGCTTGACGTACTCCCAGACTCTTGGCGACTAAAACTAAAAATGCTCCCTTTGCTTAGAAATATGAACCCCTCACATGACGAGGGTCAACGAAAAGCATGGGCTCAAGCGCTAAACACCACCCTCGGTGGGGATCATGCAGTTATCTACACAGACGCCTCCAAACATCGAGGGCAGCAATACGCCATCATCGTGACTACCTCCAGAACCAACCTCCTTGCGTGTACCTAGCTTAGGACCCAAGAAATGACGGCAGCAGAAGAGGGAGCCATCACCTTGGCTCTCACTCAACCAGGGGTTCGGAGGGTAGTCACCGATTCCCAGCAAGCCTCCTGGAATTACCAGTCGGGTTGGGTGTCCTGAACTGCGCTGCGCGTGCTAAAAAACCCCTCCCCAAACAGTTCTATTCAGCTCATCTGGACACCCCCTCACGCTTCAATAGAGGGCAACAAATACGTATACCCAACAAGCCTGCGCTTTTACCTCCCGTGTTATGGAGCTGCACGAGGACAGTCACCCGCTTGTCACGTTCAGAGAGATAACCCAGCATTATCGCCTTCTGAGACAGATCGTACCTTCGGCTTACCCTGACCTTTCCAGAGAACAACAAACTACTACGGCTCATACAATCCGGGCTCCTTCCCACAGCCTACGCGTCTTCACTTAATGTATCCGAATCGCTACGACGCTAAATGTAAATTTTGCTCAGAAGTAGGAATACTCCGCCCCGTAATCGGGGTGTGCGACTTTAGCCCTGAGCACCCTCCTCTCTATCCGTCAACAACCCCACAAGACCAACGGGAGATGTTGCTGTCCAGGCCCTCTCTACCTACCCAGCTTCAGCGGGTGGACAGAACACATGCCGCGCGGACTGCATATGGGCCCCAATGAAGAAGGAATCACTCCCCAGGGCTGCACTCTGGGCCGTTCATAAAACTGAACGGAAGTATTTCTTACGCCTCCTTCTCCTTCTCTGCCGCAAATCTCGTCGCCTCCGTCCGCGGCGCAGAGACGGAGAAGTCAGATCGTCTAACACCGGGTTGGAGTTTACTTTAATTTTATAACAAAAGTTTACGCTCATGTGCTACACTAATACAACTCGACCAAACACCGTTCGTGCATCATGCATTAATTTAACCTTACTAAGAATATCTCTATGAAGTAATAAATGGTGTGGTTAAGTATTTCACTTCTCTTTGGTTTTACTATTTTTAGAGCGATGTGAGTGAATTTAAGTGACGTCGCATGGAATCGTTTTGGGTGCCATTTACAGCTTTGCTTTCCAACCACATTCACGGGTTGGATTGGAGCGATTTTTTGTAAATCTTAGCACATGTACAAGCGCGCACAGGGCCGCTAGATGTGCCGTGGGCGGGCCGCACAATGGCGTGAGGTGTGGCGTGACGCTATCACATGGCATTCAGCGAGAACGCCGGGGGTCAACCCGTAGATGTGCTCGGTGAGTGAACCACCTGTCTTCCCCGTCTCCGCGTGGGCTGGTCGCTAAATCGCCAAGACTAAGGGCTCTCGCTTCGTTGTTCTATTAGTTCCAGGTTCGATTCCAGGCGGTGCCAATAAATTCTTTTATATGTTCACGGGAGTTTTCTTTTGACACCAACGGTCGCGAAAGAACCCTTGGGGGGTAGAGGTTTGCTTTACTTAAGGCTTTGCTTTAAAAACCACGAAGTGCTTCTCCACCATCAATTGAATATCGAGCTTATAGTGCCCGAGCTCACTTCAAGCTCTCAATTTATTTCTGATAAACATTGTGTTCATGTGTTCCTTCGAATCCAGTAGGGGCCCTGACAAAAAAATTTTGCATCTTGTTTTTACTGCAAAGCTGTATATGTCTAACCCCCCCAGTTTTCATTCGGGTGTCATCGATTTACTAACCGCCGCTCCGGTGCTCCTCCCCGCCACCGCTGACACCTTTTTCAGAACTATTTTTCCCCTCGCCACCACCGATGACCATTTGCAAAGTTGCGCAGTCGGCAGCTAACAGCGATAGTGCGGTTATCAGATGATTGCGAAACATAGCAGAAGCACGGATGAGCGTAAAATATTACACCATCTTCCCACTTGGGAACCCTGAGGGGATGCAAAGCCGTGCAGTAGTAGCGTGTTAATTGGTGGTTAGATAAAGACACGTATAGTAGCGTATTAAATTTCTTCTTTATTTATCGAGTAGTGGGGGAACGTTTTTGCGGCTTGTCGTTCTCGAAGCGAGGAATCCGCTGTTCGACGCTGGCGTTTCGAAGCGTTGTCACGTTGCCGAACGCCATCTGGATCAGCAACTCGCCGCTGGCGTTCCAAAGCGGCTTCTCTTTCTCGAAGCGAGGCACCCGCTGCTCGACGCTGCCGTTTACGTTCGGCGTCGCGAGCTCTCCTCTGTGCAGCCTTGTCTTCGGAGGTGCTCGCGGTTCTGATAGTGTGCTGGCTGGCGCTAGTTGAAGGTGTGCCAGCCAGTTCGCTGACGGAATCGTTGGCGTCCACTTGCAGTCATCGGACGGCGCAGTACTGAAGAAACAACTGAGCGGAGCGCGGACGGGTTTATTTGCAGAGCAGAGGGAGTGGAAAGGAGGAGCAGCGCGCATGCACGTGATTGGACAGCTAGTGCGCAGAGGGGAGAGGAGGAGGGGAGAGAGAGCGGCGTTATCACAGCTGTTGTGGAGAGGAGGAGAGGTGTGGACCAGGCGGGTAAAGCTGGCTCAAAAATGTGTCTAAACCATGGAGGAAGAAAAATGTTAGGAGGGAGCATGACGTCCGGCGGCCCAGCTTCGGCAAGCCAACCTCCTCTGAAGCCGCTTTCTCCTCTCCTCGGGCTCCTCCCGCGCAATGCATTATGGAAAATCTACCACGCTCAGGCCCGCGGTAGCATTTAGTAGCTCCGGCTGGCTGCCGGTGGAGATGGAGGCGAGCGCCGTCGCCGAAGGCGCCGTACAAGATTGTTCGCCAGCATAGGCGTGCGCAGAGTTCTCGATTTGGGGGGGCAAAGTCTTATCACGGCGCCCCCCCGCCCCCCCCCCCCCCCCCCCCCCCCCCCCCCCCCCCCCCCCCCCCCCCCCCCACAGCAACTCCAGACCTCTTTTCACTGAAGGCCTAACGGTCCGAACGCAGTGCAAAGAGGGATAGTTATAAAATTTCGCAGTGTCTAGAGTTACGTCCGACGGAACCCAAAACCGAAAACTAGGGTTACGTCCGACGTAACTTTAAGCCAGTTTCTAGAGTTACGTCCGACGTAACCCAAAATTGAAAACTAGGGTTACGTCCGACGGAACTTTAGGCCCGTTTGTAGAGTTACGTCCGACGGAACCCAAAATTGAAAACTAGAGTTACGTCCGACGGAACTTTAAGCTGGTTTATAGAGTTATGTCTGATGGAACCCCAAACTGAAAACTAAAGTTACGTCTGACGGAACATTAGGCCAATGTTTTGAGTTACGTCTGGCATAACGTAAAGCACAAAAAAATTACAGCTCTTGAAGACTCTTGAACCAATTTACATGGTTCAAGAGTAATTAATAGGGTTGGGTGTCAGTTAATATTTCAACCCGATTAATTGGCATCGATTAATTCGATTATGCATGGATTATTCGGTTGTGAGGTTTTTTTTAGAAAAAAAATGACCAAAAGTAATTATGTTGTAGTACATATCAGATCAACATGCTCATACACTTGTTCAGACACATTCCGGATGAGGTAAGTACGTCATCATCACGGCGCATGATGCGGACGCGACGCTTATCAGCTCGTTCGTCACTCACATTTTTTTACATTGTTACCGGGTTGATCGGGACCCGTCTGCGCCGCGCGCGCGGAAGGGCGAGGAGGCGCGTACGTGGCGAAGGCAGGCCCGCGGAACTAATCCTCCTACCGCGACGAATACACAAGTGCCCAGACGGGTCCCGGTCAACCCGGTAACCCATACACGACGGAACAGACGGACTGTAGCAGTCCGTCTGTTCCGTCGTGTACGTAGTTACCGTGTTGACCGGGACCCGACTGCGCCTGCGCGCGCCGAGGAGGCGCACCCCGCCATGACGAATGCGCGGACATGGCGAAGGCCGGCCCCCGGAACTATTCCCCAGCTACCGCGACAAATGCACAAGTGCCCAGACGGGTCCCGGTCAACGCGGTAAGTACGTACACGGCGGAACAGACGGACTGCTAAAACTCTTTAATATTTCATCGACAACTCTTAGACTGTACCTCTCAACTCGTGTATTTTCATGCCACAGGCCAAAATTTCAAATAAGAACTACAAATATACACAATACAAAAAACCCATTGTATAAACTATTTCTGTATTAAGAAAAGCTCGATTAATCGGCGCCATCGGCACTCACGGCGGTTGCTGATGTTCCTGATTCTAGAAAAGTGTGAGTGACGAACGAGCTGACAAGCGTGTCGCCCGCATCATGAGTCGTGATGATGATGTACTTACCTCATCTGGAATGTGTCTGAACAAGCATGTGAGCATATTGATCAATAATTATTTTTGGTCTTTTTTCTGCCAAACCAACACAACATCTATGCATAATCGCATTAATCGATGCCGATTAATCGGGGTAAAATATTAACCGACGCCCAGCCTAATTAATTACATATGTTAAAAGACTGTTGACCCATGCAAATTCGTTCTCGGCACAAACTGCAGACCCTACAAACTGGCACTGCGCCCAGGGCAAGACATTCTACTTTTGTTAATTCCTGCCTTCTCCTTTCCTTACATGTGTTGGATATGGAAAGAAGTCTACAAGGACTAGTACAGAAAATTTTTGAATTATTTAATTGAAAAATCCATCAACCCAGCTGGGATTCGAACCCACAGCGCTGCATCGTACATCGTATGTCGTGTATCGTACAAGTGACAGATTACACCTATGGAGCGTCATGGCATTTGGTGCCATTAGCTGTAATTTTTTTTAATGCTTTACGTTCGCCCGACGTAACTCAAAACATTGGCCTAAAGTTCCGTCGGACGTAACTCTAGAAACCAGCTTAAAGTTCCGGACGTAACTCTGGTTTTCAATTTTGGGTTCCGTCGGACGTAACTCTAGAAACAGGCCTAAAGTTCCGTCGGACGTAACTTTAGTTTTCACGTCGGACGTAACTCTAGAAACTGGCTTAAAGTTACGTTGCACGTAACCCTAGTTTTCAATTCTGGGTTCCGTCAGACGTAACTCTAGAAACAGGCCTAAAGTTCCGTCGGACGTAACTCTAGTTTTCAATTTTGGGTTCCGTCGGACGTAACTCTAGACACTGTGATAAAATTTTGATTTCAATACGATGGAATTGTAACACACACAAAATATTTATGAGCAGAAACTTTTACTTTCATGTGTTACATCGGCAAGGTATGGGGCAAATTTGGCGCCCCCCTTGAGATGATTAGGGGGGGCGGCCGCCCCCCCTGCCTTCCCTGTGCGCACGCCTATGTTCGCCAGCGTTGCGCTCCAAGCTTCGTATCGTGGAAGTACTGCCGCTGTCGCTGTTCAAAGCAAGGCGAGACTTCGATCGCATTCTTACGAAGCACCCTCACGAGCTGCAAGCCGAATTTCACTTCTGACGTTGGATCGCTCGAACGCGCCGCCGTAAACATTCACAAGCATGGGGCGGCCTACAGCTGCGCGGTATTTGCCAGGTGTGATGTGACGATTGCGTTTGGCATTCTGCTGAGTTATCGCGCGTAACGAGTGTCGTGTCGGCGGGGAGGTGGTGAGACTAGCTTTGGTTTCGCTCGCGCGCGCTTTTGCATACGTTCGCCTTTGCGGTGTTCCGGCGTGATGGTACGTTTTTATCTACTTCAGTGCACTGGAAAACAAAGGGTTCAGAACCTTTATGTTGGGTGTGACCACCTCGCGTCGCAAGCAGTACGCCGGCTGTTTGTCTGCTGAGGACCGCTCGATCGGTGCGATACGTATATGAAAAAAAAAAAAAAAAAAAAAACGAATGCTAGATTACGCCTGGGAGGGACCTTGCTGAATTGTGGACTGACTGCGCCTTGCCGATAAATGGTTAAAGAAATGGTTGAAATGGTTGATCTTTTCAACTTCGCCTGAGCGGCAAAGTTGAAAAGATCACCTCCACTTCTGCACGCGGCGGCGGCACACAACTCTCCGACTGCGGCGTGAACTTCAACGGGTCGGAGAAGCTCAGTAAACAAAGATGTTTTCTGCCTCTCCCGTCCGACCAATTTGCCCGCACGATCAGGCCGCTGCGCGTTTCGGGTTGCAGGCAGAGCTGCGCGCAACGACTCGCCGCCGAAACTCGAATGCGCGGACGGCCCGGCAACCATACGGATAGACGCACGCACGAAGCGTCGGCGAACGGCCACATGAGGCGCAAAGAACTATTGCTTGCCTGTCACGTGAGTAGAACACCTCCCATCAGTCTTTCCCTTTTATTTTTTATGACTAGGCTTCACGATTGTCACGTGATGCTCCCTCCTAAACGCATGGAGGAAAGAAAAGTTTAGGAGGGAGCATCACGTGACAATCGTGAAGCCTAGTCATAAAAAATAAAAAGGAAATACTGGTGGGAGATGTTCTATTCACGTGACAGGCAAGCGGTAGTTCTTTGCGCCTCATGTGGCCCTTCGCCGACGCTGCGTGCGTGGGTCTATCCGTTTGGTTGCCGGGCCGTCCGCGTATTCGAGTTTCGGCGACGAGTCGTTGCGCGCAGCTCTACCTGCAACGCGAAACGCGCAGCGGCCTGATCGTGCGGGCAAAGTGGTCGGACGGAAGAGGCAGAAAACATCTTTGTTTACTGAGCTTTCGGACCCGTCGAAGTTCACGCCGCAGTCGGAGAGTTGTGTGCCGCCGCCGCGTGCAGAAGTGGAGATGATTTTTTCAACTTTGCCGCTCAGGCAAAGTTGAAAAGAACAACCATTTCAACCATTTCTTTAACCATTTATTGCCAAGGCGCAGTCAGTCCACAATTCAGCAAGGTCCCTCCCAGGCGTAATCTAGCATTCGTATTTTTTTTTTTTCATATACGTATCGCACCCATCGAGCGGTCCTCAGCGGACAAACAGCCGGCGTACTGCTTGCGACGCGAGGTGGTCACACCCAACATAAAGGTTCTGAACCCTTTGTTTTCCAGTGCACTGAAGTAGATAAAAACGTACCACCACGCCGGAGCACCGAAAAGGCGAACGTATGCAAAAGCGCGCGCGAGCGAAATCAAAGCTAGTCTCACCACCTCCCCGCCGACACGACACTCGTTACGCGCGATAACTCAGCAGAATGCCAAACGCAAACGTCACAGCACACCTGGCAAACACCGCGCAGCTGTAGGCCGCTCCATGCTTGTGAATGTTTACGGCGGCGCGTTCGAACGTCAGAAGTGAAATTCGGCTTGCAGCTCGTGTGGGTGCTTCTTAAGAATGCGATCGAAGTCTCGCCTTGCTTTGAACAGCGACAGCGGCAGTACGGCAGTACTTCCACGATACGAAGCTTGGAGCGCAACGCTGGCGAACAATCTTGTACGGCGCCTTCGGCGACGGCGCTCGCCTCCGCCTCCACCGGCAGCCAGCCGGAGCCACTAAATGCTACCGCGGGCCTGAGCGTGGTGGATTTTCCACATGGAGGAAAGAAAAGGTTAGGAGAGGCCCTGACGTCACATTTGTGAAGCCGAGTCCCGCCATGACTTGAGCCCACTGAGCCCAGCACTCTATCCCATCATCCGTTGCTATCTCCGGTTTGATTTGACTAACATGGCGTCGCCCTGCCGTCCCGCTTCGCAGCGAAAACAGCTTCGTCGCTAATTCCTCGGTGCGATGTCATGTTCTAAGCTGTTGATTTCGCCTTCAATTTGCCCATTCTAACCCTCACCTAAAGTTTCAATCGAAAAACGGCCTTCGTTTTTGAGATAGAAGGGCGATTTTCAGCTCTTAAGCCTGGCAAAGTAGCGTTTGTCGTTGTCATAGCAACAGTCTCGCGGGATGGCAAACGCATACGAGTTAAGGCCGCCTCCGACGGCGGAGTTTTCAAACTGGCCTAATCTAAAAACGTTTTTCGTAGCGACTGTACTGGTTTGCAAGCGTAGCGAAGCAGCCACGTACCAAGCGCCTTAAAATTTTGTCCGTTCTATTTGCCCAAATTTGGCCGCCGCAGTTATAAACAAGTAAGCAACATTGTCCATGGGCTCAAGAAAAATGACGCCACTTCCTCCACACTTTTCGCAATGCATTGGGATGCTCGGGGCCTCTCCTGAGTTTCTTTCCTCCATGATTTTCCATAATACATTGCGCGGCAGGAGCCCGAGGAGAGGAGAAAGCGGCTTCAGAGGAGGTTGGCTTGCCTAAGCTGGGCCGCCTGACGTCATGCTCCCTCCAAACATTTTTCTTCCTCCATGCCTAAACGTTTCTGTCCTCCATGGTCTAAACACGGATGCCACCATGATGCCACGCTGTAGTTGCCAGATCAGTAGTGGAAGATATGGCTAACAATTTTTCTTGAAAATGAGGCACAAATTTAGGGCCCTAAGCTAAAATTATGCAACTTTTATGGCAATAACTGAGTTTTTCTACGAGTTTGTATGCTTTTTATTAGTTTTTTCGAAGCATTCATGCTTGACGAACAAGAATAAATGTGATAATAAGCAAAAAGAGGACGTCGGGCTGAGGCGCCAAATTCAGTTTCGGTATATTGTGAGGAGCGTCACTCATGTGGGGGTAATTTACAAAGGTTCACTCTAACACGCCTTAGTGTCTGCTGTGTCACTTCGTTGCTTACGAAGACAAGCTTGCGAAGACTGCCGACGATACGGAATAAAGCCGCCGCCGCCTATCTTCAAGGACACCTTCTCTACATGTCCGTAGTGGCTGCTGCCGATTTGAACTCGCCGTCAGCCGGTCATATTATGTTACGCGAGACATTGCTGGGCAGATCGGCCCCTTCTGACCGTATATGATTCGTAAATTAAAAACAACCAAATGTACGAAACATTTTACCATGCCGTATAACTAGGCTCTCGTTTACGAGTGCTGTTATACTTTCACTGAACGGTGTTTTACTTGAGTGAGAGATAAAACAACCACCAACTAATAATAATAATGGTAACTTTATTTGCACAATAAGGTGGTTTTCGAGAGGACAAGGCGAAGACGAAAGGTAATCCCGAATGTAGGTGCAGAAATCTCCTGTATGCGTGTGTGCGACTGGTACACGCTCCTTCGATCGCTGAAACACGAAATCTTAAATTTTCGAGAATATATTTGATGTTTTGCATGACACATTTCTTAAAGGGGCACTGACACAAAAATTTTGCATCTTGTTTTTTTTTTTTTTTTTGTTGCGATAAGTAGCTAGTGACCTACATATATCCTGTAGAAACCTCATTTGCTTCAGCGTGCGACGGTTGTTTAATTAGAGGCATTTTCAATGCCGCCAGTCGCAGTTTCGGTTTCAGCGAGTGCCGCGAAACGATGGATTTTGTGGATTTTGTGTGAACAAAGCTGACGACGTGACCGTCGGAGGGATATCACAGAGCAGAGCCGCCGTAGCACTGTCGAATCCGCATCGACGGCAGTTTCTGCAAATGCCCCCACGTATTGATCTCGTGAGGCGCTTAATTAAAAAGCGACCGTGGATGTGACGCAGGCGCTGCGAGTGCAAATGCTACCGCGGCAAAAGAACGACGCGCGACGCTCGAGACGGTGGGTGGCAAGACGCGCGCTGGGAGCAGCCGGCCGGTCTGCCTACAGGTCCGCCTCCAGATGTGTTCGGCTTAGCACTGTGGCGGATATTCGAGTGCCGCTCTCGAAAGCGGTGCAGATGAC
This sequence comes from Haemaphysalis longicornis, assembly GCF_048455015.1. Classification (NCBI taxonomy): domain Eukaryota; kingdom Metazoa; phylum Arthropoda; class Arachnida; order Ixodida; family Ixodidae; genus Haemaphysalis; species Haemaphysalis longicornis. The sequence goes on along the minus strand of NW_027526203.1, from coordinate 116,690,718 downwards.
AATTTTTAATGCAACCCACCATCGCATCATTAACTCCTTTCTCATGTAAGCCACCATGGTCGGGACTTGGGGTCAATTTCGTGCAGCGGTAACAAGCTATCACTCGAGCTACCTGCGCCGGCCTGGGCCACTTCGCGGCCGTGGCCGCCGCCTGCACAGCGACCGTGCGGCTAGCTCAGCGGGCTTTTCGTGCCTCCGGCGCGTTTTCGCATTCAATGGTAATAAACAGTAATAGTAAACAGTAAACAGTGCCTGGTAAACAGTAAATAGTAAACAGTGCCTGGAATCGCTGTAGAACTTTGGTCGCGGCCAGCTGCCCGATGAGCTGACGAAATCACGGCGCCTCCGCCGCCAACGATCGGGTCGTTCGTTATCGAGAGCAGAAGCTCCGTCCTTCGGCCCTACGATTGGAGCGGCGAGCCGGCGAAAAACGTCGGCAGTGCGGAAGCGGCAAACACAAACTCGTGACGTCTTTGGATGTTGTTTATTTACTCAATATCCTCGGGATGTCGATTGCGCGTGGTCCTCTGCTGGCTGCTCGGTTGCGTTTCGCACACTTTAAAATTGATTTTAAATATGTTCTAGGCTGTATTCGCCGCTGATATTTGGCATATGATGTATATGTGTTCCCACCAATCTATCTCCGAAGTTATCTCGCCTTCAAAATTTTGTGTCAGTGCCCCTTTAAACTCGGTGAGTCAGCGACGTTGTTTTATTACGTCTACTTGCACCTCTACTCTCATATGGCCCATGTATATACCTGCACAGAGGGGGTGGGGGGGGAGTAAACTTCATTCATGTGCGATGGGCACCCGTGTGGTGGGGCGTTAAGACAAATTATTCTGTCCTTCCCTGGGTGCCTTCGCCAACGAACGGAAACGGCCACTTCTGTTCACGCCCAATTATCAGGACCACCCCGCCTGCAGGCGGTTTTGCCTGAAATGCCTGCTGGTTCGGCCGGAAATCTGTCTGTCAACAGAAACCGCCAAGGAAGCATGCTGAGGTAACACACATATGCGCTTTCTTGGGTCGCGATGGGACCGTCATGTATTTTGTGCAAGGCGAAGTTGACGAAGGATATACGTCTCCCTTAAAAAGTAAATTAATTTGAGTGTACCTTTAAATTGTTATTGCCCCTCATTAGTTCAATCATAGGGGTTAATTTTGTGGTTAATTTTGAAACAGCTGCCAAACATAACTTTTGCAGGTGAATCCAACTGCCTAGCATGAGACTATATATCGCTAATATAGAATATTAAGACACTTAATGTGTATTGCATATGACAGTCATTAAGAAAGCGGATAATAAATTGAACTCTCAATTTTATTATTTGCGACAGTTACATCTGCACGTATCGGTTCAGCCAGTGCCACCTGGAGACGTTCTTCAGCTGTATACACCAGATAAAAGGAAGGAATGCGATGTGCGAATGCGATACGCGATAGAAGGAAGGAATTCGATATGTGTAGCACAGCCTTTTCATTTATGCCAACATTAAACTGGTGGCCGCAAAGGTGTCACACCAAACCTTGTGGAATTTCCACGCTTCCATTCCAGCGTGCCCACAGCAACAAGGATGATGACGAAGTTGCATTACCGAAGCTGGGTTCCAGTAATGCCGTAACTGATTATGAACGTTCTGGCTAATGCTCATTCAGATTGTGGTCACCAGCATTGTTATTTTCATCAAAAATAATGGGCCATCACAATGCCATCAGCCCGTGTATCATGTGCTTCACACCATAGAACATATCCGTGTCGCAATTCCGGCAACGAAATAAAGAAATTTGACATTTCCAGCCTTACCTTCTCATCCTTCCACCGGTTTTGTTTGAGGTGTGAGAAGTTATTTGTGCAAGCTGAGCCCAATAAAATCTTGCGCACAAGTTACTTTTCATACGTACGTTACTCCTTGGCTGCCAGAACAAGCAAAAATAAACACAGAAAAAGCAAAGGTTCATATGTACAAGCAAATCTCATCCAACAAATTTTATTTCACCACCAGTGTTACCAACAGACCTCTAGGGAAGTTTGTGATGGTAAGAGCAAGGTTAAGATGACCTACTGTACGACTTTAAAGAAAGGAAGAAACTGTAGAAGAAAGCTAGGGAGGTTAACTAAGGAAAGAAGAACTGCCCAGCTGGCTGTGCTACATGTGGAAATGGGAACAGGAAACTTGAAAGGAAAGGAAAGGACTGGCATAAAATAAAGGAGAAAAAATTCGGAAGAAAAAAAACTTGCGTGGAAATGGCCAGTACAAAGACAGCACCATGGGCGAAAAAAAGAGGCATAAAACATGCAGGCAAAACGACAAAATGGGCAAACGAAGGATGCTGCATGCAGGTAACACCCCTTCAGCACCTGTGACTGTTTTAGATGCGACTGCATCTCATTCACTCGCCTTGTCCCTGCATCCGGTGTCGGCGTTGTTGTCGGCGTCCGCCCCTCCCCCATTCTCCTCGCCGCGTGAGCTGCGCTCTCCGCCGCTCACCCCCTCTCCTCTCCGATAGCGAACTCTCTCTCGCGATGGGCATTGGATTGGATTTGAATGAATTGGCTTGGCTTGGCTTGGCTTGCATTAGATTGGATTTGGATTGGATTGGATTAAAGTGGATTGTGTTGCGTCATAGCCGCGGCAGACGCACTGGCGCCGGCGCGTCCCCTCACCGTTATGCGCGCTATAAAACGCGGTGCCTGCGCCGCTCCCCTCCATCGTTCTAGCGCCGTTCCTCCGCTGTCCAACGCTGCAACGTGAACCCCCCATGCGTCGCATCTACACAGGGGTTCCCGCGAGGGGAGGTGGGAGTTTTTTTTTTTTCTCTCTTAATCACTTCAATCTGCTTCTTCAAGGCAAAAACTGGTTTGGCTACTTCCGCTCCATCTTGTCTAAAACCACTGAAATATGTCTGATTTTCTGTGTACATGATGTAAATAGGGTACATAATTTCTAATTTTTTTTAAAATTCTCCTCAAGTGTCTGTTCCTTCGTGGCAAGCTTTCGTGACTAACTGCCTCGTAGAATTGCGTTTGCTTTGTTCATTTTTTGCTCTTTTATGCTGCCTCTGCTTGTATTTGTTTATTTCGTTCTTCTCCTCTTCTCCAGTGCTTAAGTTATTTTAATAATGATATTGTTTTTTCTTCAAGAAGTTTTTTGGCTTTTAGCCCTGTCTGTTTATTGGCTTTAAACCTTCCATAGCCTTGCTGGAAATAGTTCCTCACACAGTTTTTCTCTTTCTTTATTCTGGGAGAGGGGGCATAAAATTTTAAAAGGTAAAGAGCCCTGCAGCGACTAATGAACACTTGCACTACTTTTTTGTGGTTGAAAGTACTGAAAGCTATAGTTCCACAGTCCCTTGAGTGAGTTTCATGATGCACATAACATAGTTATATTAGGCTTGGGTATTTCAGGGTTATCGAATCTAAGCTAATGCAAGGGCCACTACCTAAAAGCGTTTCAACTGGAGAAAAAAGTTGACACGCGTGCTGTAGAGGCCTCGTAGACAGGCACAGGCACAGAAAGCGTGTTTGTTTAGCATAAAGTGCAGTCACAAATACGATTTCCATTTACAAACATTTCTTGGAAGCTTTGTCCAGTTTGAACTTCCATTCCATAGAAAAGCAAGTAGTTGTAAAGAGCACCTCAATAGATTGCGAAAACAATCAGCTGACGCATACAGGGGGGGGGGGGGGGGGGAGGCGTGTTAAACATGTTGAATTAGCGGTGTACAGACGGGACAACCAAGAAAAGACTACACAGGACTAGCGCTGCATATCAACTGAACTCTTTTACCACACACAAAAGGATATATACACAAACAGCGCATGCGCAATTACGGGGAAAGGCACCAGGAAAAAAAAACAGGGGAAAAAAGCAATCAGGGGGAAGTGATTTCTTTTTAATGGAAGAAGGAAAATAAATGAACTGGTGATATTATTACGCTCTCATGGGAGCTCACCTGCATTTAACACAGTCCAGAAGCGGGAATAGTAGGGGAAATATGATAGGAAAGAGAGAAGTAAAGATTTGAAAGATGAGGAAAGAGTAGAGAAGAGTAGTTCCACTGTGGTCGATTCCGTCGCACACAACACACCACGAACACTGTTGGCTGGCGTAATGCTGCGTCCGGGAGACGAGAAGCCTCGAAGGGAACGGTGAAGCGCGGAGGAGAGCTTGGTGCTACGAAGAGCGAAGTCTGTGGCGGTCCCGACCGCTTTTGAGTTCGCTGGATAGGAGTGCGGCCGACAGACGGGTAGTGGGGGGCCTGGAGCTGGCACTCGACCGCCCACACCGGCAGAGCGAAAGCCGGGCGACATCCAACGGCCCGCGGTTGCAACGGGCCACCGAAATGAAGCCCCTCCGAAGCACAGGAGCACGAAAAAGCACGTCCGCTCAACTCCGAAGCGACGACCGAGCTCCCCTGACGCACCCGCAATAGCTACATCTCTGAGCGTACGAAGTACCCGCTAATCTACGCGCTACCCTTCTCAGTTGTGGAGAATGCAAAACTGCATCTAACGCGGCAGCATGGCCCAAAAGTTCGCTACCTACCACAGGAAAAACTTTACACAACGTTTCTGCACAGCAAAGTTGTCACGGCGCACACACACCAACGGTGGCTGCCATGATGGAATGCGTATGTTGCTAGGTGAATACCCACTACTGCTGCCAACTCTAGTAGTAAAAAAAACCCGCCCGCATCTTCCCACGGGGGGAACTCGAGTAAATGCGTCGCAGAGTGGTGGGGGTATCGCGTGAATGTTGCGGAATTGGGTATGGTTTGGGAATGCTTAATTGTTATTTCGTCTTTATTATTCTTATTTATTGAATGAAGGAGAAGCGAAGGCAAGGAGTGTAAAGTTAAAGTCTGTCTTTATTGCTTGGTGCCGTCAAGCAAAGCGTCAAGTCAAGCGAAAGCCAAGCAAAGACACCTTTGACTGAATTCCGAACGCGCGCTCCGCCGTTTACGCGTTCGAGGGAAAGGAGTACGGGGGAGAGACGCGCATGCGCACACTTCCGTACACAAGCGCGCGAACTTTCCACGCACCCACCACCCCCTTATCACGTGTACACGCCCTGCCACCGTTACTGTTGAGCGCGACGCAGCGCAAGGGTAGCTACGACGCATGCGCGCACAGACGCGCTCCGCCCGCACCGCCGCAGCTGTTGTTGAGAGCGACGGAGCGCACGGGGTACACGTGCTCCTCCCGCACCGCCGCACCTGTTGCTGAGAGCAAGGAGGGTACGGGGGAGAGACGCGCACCTGTGCCTCGACGCGACGCGCATGCTCAGTGAACGTGTGGACGGCGCCGACAACATTGACGAGTGACATCGCGAGCCTAAGAAATGCTCCGCATTTAAAAGATAGCGGGCAACGCTGTGAGGGTGGCATCATGTGTGCTCCCGGGTGTAGCACGGTTTCAATGCACGGGCTGGCCGGGCAGCTTTTCCTCTAGAGCCAGTAGTATTAACTCTATGGTGCGGACGCCGGACGACGGAGGGTCGACTAAGAGATGCTTTGCATCTAAAATGCGCTGACTAAAATGCAAGGACCACACATCTGCGAGCGCTTTTCCGTCTAAGGAATGCAGTCGCTAGACATGAGATATTGTGGGAGTTTGGGTCATGTAAGCTGCTTGA
>NW_027526203.1:116654671-116684979 GCF_048455015.1 Haemaphysalis longicornis | reverse complement strand
AATAAGAGGTCCGTTTACATTGACCCGACGAGGGCGCGTTGAGTCGAAATAAACAGGTTTTTTGGACTCGACACCCCCATGTATAAGCGGACGGGGTGGGTCAGAGAGCCGTCGCGGCGAGTCCAGTCAACTCGGAGGCAGGGGGTGGGTTAGCTCGCTCGTCGGGCTGAGTCGGCGGGCCGCGGGGAGCAGAATGCCGTATTTGCGCGGTTATGCGCGGTTCTAACGCGCCCCCAATCGTAGCGCGCGGGTAACTTCGCGCAGGAAAATTCTAAAAAAAAATGTGACACTGACGGTACTGCGCAGATGGAAAGACATGACACCACGTACCTGGAAGAGGGAGATTTTATTTGGCATGCAGCTCTAGAAGCAAAAAATGAATTGCGCTTCACAAGGTTGCTTATCCAGCTGCTGCTGGAAATAAAGTTATAGCGGGGAACACTGAAGTTGCTTGCGATTTCAAGTGCCTTGATCTTCATAATTCTAAGTGTTAGGGGCTAAGCAGAAGCTCAAAAAAATGTGCAACAGGTGACCAGGGTAAGCGGCATGCCATTGAGGAATCAGTGCGCCGAAATTCACTCACGTGTTGTTGACGGATTGTTTTTATTGGATTGAGTTGGATTTTGCGGGTACTTCGTGTCCGTTGCGCATGGCAATGCTGCTGGTCGCTTTAAAGCCTATTTCGGTTTTGAGCCCGATTGTAACGCGCACACAAATATTAAGCTACCTTTTAACAAGAGAGGGTGCGCGTTAGAATCGTGAAAATACGGTAGCCCCTTTTCCGTGAACCCCGCCGCTCCCCTCACCTCGACTCTTTGGACGGGGTTCATATAAACTCGGACGCGTCGAGGTAAGCTGAACCCGCCACTCAACTCACCCCGCCCCCGTCGCGTCCATGTACACGGGGCTAGGTCCCCGCTTGTTATATTGTTAAATTGGTTGAAAGAGTACGCACAGTCACCTAACTATCTCGTTTTAGGCTTGAAATGAAGAAAAAGGACGCTCTAGGCGAATGAAACCAACTGTCCCCGGTATAAAATCCTGGCTACGCCAATGCTTTTAAAAATCGCAAATCGCAGCCACATTATTTCAGTGCTTGACTGCATTTTGACGCCGGAGATGTGCTGAGACAACGGTTGTAAGTGTGTATGCGCGCGTGTTTATTTTGTGTTATGAGCCCAGCCGCCAACATGTTGAGGAGGATAAATTACAGCCCCAATCGGGCACCAGTTGTTGTTTTTGGTCGCTGCGAGTCCGCGCTAAACATTTCCCAGGCAATGCGACTTTCCCCTCAGTTGCCTTTGTTCCCTCATTTCAAACAGTGTCATTGAAGGACCCTGGTTCAATTGAAGGAATAGCTCCGTTAACAACCGGTCCCATTCATGACCAGTCCTATTGTTGACCACCGCCCCTCCCCTCGTTTTGCAAGACGTGTTTCATGCGGGTGCGCGCGATGGGTTGGGGCTTGCTCCCCCTCTCACGACCCGGAGGCGGGAAGTGCATCAAAAGCCTGTTCTTGTGTCTTGTATTCCGGCGTGAGGCTGCCTGGTATTTTCCTTTTCTGTCATCTGCACCGAGCGCAAGAAAGAGCGACAACACAGAGCAGCAGAAGGTGCTTTGCGTCATCGAGAAACACAGTTGTTGCCGGGAAACAACGATTTGCAAGTAAAATGCAGGTTACTTCAAATATACACGAAAAGACGCTTTCAACTATGTTCAGTAAGCATCATGAAGTTAAATTTATTTTAAAAAACAGTAATACTGGAAAAATGAATAGGAATCGATAGCTTTATGTGTAATTTTTACATCCCTGTCACGTTTGCACCGCAAATTCTGCGCTATTGAAGCAGAAAAAAAAAAGTGAGACCTACTTCTTATCAATGCGGCGATCGAATTAACACCCATTGGATGATCTGGTAAATTTGCAACGAACTCACACCTACAGTGAAAGCCAGAGTTCCCTGCACATGCAATGCGAAACTGCGACACCGCAGTTTCGCGTTATTTTTTCGCATTAGCCATATAAAGTACAGCAGTATTGTTATGGTGCATCAGCCACAGAGGAAGGAGACACGAACGCCAGTGTCTAACCTGCTCGGACATGTGCTTAATTGTAGCCAAAACAACACGCTGGGCGCGCTCAGGTCGACTCTGAGGTGTACATGTATTGAAAAGGAAGTAGACGAAGCTCTGGCGTTCTTGGTCTGCGCGGGGCCTTCTGTTCTGTAAATGCGCCTTGTTGGTTGATGGATTGTAGGGTTTAACGCGCGGACGCAACGCAGGCGATGAGTCGCGCCGTAGTGGAGGGCTCCGGATTAATTTTGACCACCTGGGGATCTTTAACGTGCGCCGAAATCTCGCACGCACGGGCGTTTTTGCTTTTCGCCTCCATCGGAAAAGCGGCCGCAGCGGCCGGGAATCGAACCAGCATCCTCGTGCCGAGCAGCATAACGCCTTAGCCACAGAGCCACCACAGCAGGTGTGAATACGCCGTGTAAATACATTTTCGTTTCATGCCTTCCTCTCCGTAACATGTTGGTGGCGGTTGCTAACCATACATCCGTGCTCCTGCCTCGAGCCTATACGAGTGCGTAAGTGCTCACAAATGATGATACCCAACGCTCACGCTCCCGCTACAAACGGCTAGCCTCCCGGTTATAAGTTTAGTCGGGAAATAGACTGCATGATGTCGATGGGCGGTGGACCCAAGGTGAAATCAAGCACCGGAACCCTTGCGAAGTATTTTTATTCCCTTGCGAAGTATCTAACCAAGCTGTACAGCCTTCCTTTGTAGCCGCATAACTGTATTTCTAAAGTGGATTTCAACTTTTAACGTCTACGTATATAAACTGCACTCCGCTGTCGCTCCGGCCAATTCCCCCCCATAGCGCTGCGCTGGCGGGCACAATTGCTGCCTAAATATTTTGATGACTGCTGCTGCGGTCTTGTTAATTCACTGCAAGAGCTATAATGTTTGACAACTGTATTACCTTTGATGAAACTTCATAAAAATGTTTAGGAGACGAAATTGAAACTTTGAAAACTTCCCTTTGCGGCAGACGTAATCAATTCGTCATTTTTGATGCAAGTCTAGGTTTATCCGTCATGTAAAAGCGCGCACCACGTTGAAATACAGCGTTACCCGTAAAGTTAAACCTGGATGTAACGAAGTTGATAAAATTCAAATTTTTCGTTACATGCAGGTCTTCATTATATGCAAGTTTCGATTTAAGGCACGCGTAAATGAAGCAGAAACGAAATCAAAATACTTGACATCAGGGATCGTGAACTCTCTTTTCAGAAATTTATTTCACAGTGAAAAAATGCGCTATTTGCGGCTTCTGCTTTCCCACGAAGTTTTTCAGTACACGGCAGTACAAAGAATCAAGGTCACTTACCCCTGTATTCGCAAGCGTAACGTAACTATCAATTTTGCCTTTTGACATTCTTCGCTGCCTTAACCAGTTTCAAGGAGCAAACGTATGCTGAAAGGGCGCCTTTTCGGGAACTTGACGCTATTTAATTGCTGCACTCAAACTTTTTGAGAAGGTGCTACCTGGGATACTGTACCGGACGACAACGTTTATCCTACTTGCCGGCGGAGACGGCACCTGAAATTGCGAGCTTGTCCTGAAAAGACAAAGCTTTTCGCTTTCTAGTAGCAGAACTCATCACCAACGAACCTACACCTCAGAAAGCAGTGGAGACGCGCGACTATACACACCAACAGCTGGGCCTATAGCACCTAACCGACACTACACTCACATTGGAAACGCATGGTAGTTTGCAGTGCGGGCAATGTTCGCTAAATTAGTGCATATCTCCAGCCAATTTTTCAGAAAAAGTGCAAAAAAAAAACAATGGCTAATCAGCGTAGAGAATTCGTTACATCAAGGTGTAACTGTTGCCATGCCTTCGTTAATAAATGTCAGGTCGAAAACGCATCGTTTTCAATGGGGCTGGCAATGGGATTTGAAAAACCTTGTTAAATCCAGGAATTCGTCACATGGAAGCTCGTTACACCCTGGTTCAAATGTAACTGAAATGACTCCTTTTTTCTCATTTTGTGCCTTGCAGACATTCTGCTAACTCAAAGCCAGAATTCTTTACACAGGCAAGGGCAAGACGATTAGGAAGTATTCGTTCCTGATAATCAGCCGAAGGGCAATATTTAGCCTCGAATTACGCGAACTTCGTTTAACACCTTGAGTTGCGTTTGTCGTTGAAAAGTTGCATACCCAAATTTTTCCCATCCTCGTGTGCGGCCCAAAGACACGAAGCCCTCGAAAAATGGGGAGGGTGGAGGGAAGAAGGCGGGAAGATCGAGCCTTTCAGCGCCCACTTGGTTGGCGCCTATGCCATCGAGCTAATATGAAACGAATCATCCGATCACAGTGTCTCCCAGTTACTGCTATGACCGGGTCTGGGACATTTCGGTGAAGCACGTTTCGGCGCACTGGCTTTCCGATGCACGGACGTCTCGGTTCACACGCATTTCGATGCGAAAACATTTTGAAGAACAGATATGGTTACTCGTAGTGTGCTCCTAACGTGCCACGATGGAAGAAGACAACGACGGTAGAAAACGGCGACGAAGCGTTTGAGTAGAGCCACTAAATAAGTTAGTTAGTTGAAGCTTTTATTTGAAAGGAAGGCCATAGCCAATGAGGGGGTGGTTGAGGTTGGGATGGGAAGGGGAATATATAGAATATTATCTTAGTTCGCACTCACAGTTCACACTTAGTTCACACTCAGTTCACATTTCACACTTAATTCACATTTCAAACTTATTCACACTTCACAGTTTTTGAGTCAGTGTGACGGGTTAGGCGTCGCCCTGCTAGACGACTCGCGCCAGACCACTCTCAATTGCGAAGCTAGCAAGCTTCGAAAGAAGCTCACCGCGGTCTATGTTGTCTGATATATCAGGGAAGGTAAACGGGGTGTGACGTGATAGAAGCTGAGTTCGATGCTTTTGGAAGTATACGCATGACCAAATTAGATGGTGTAAATCAGATTTGACGCCCATATTGCAATAAGAACAATGTTCCCGTCCTTCAGGTCTGCGGGTCCATTTCTGAATTATATGTGGAGTATACGCAGCGTCAGCACAAAACTTATTTATGAACACTTCAGCCGCCCTTGGTTGCGTCCCGACATTGAACAAGTAACCTGTCGGGGAGGCCATCCGTTGTTCCTGTTGTCGTGCCTTCTTAAGTCGGGGCAGGACAAGAGCCGGGGGCGTGGAAGAGGACAACGAGGAGTTCGGTGGAGAGGAACGAGCGATGCTCTCCTGCGCTGCCTCGTGGCTCTACGTTTGAGGACGCAAGCAGTGCACGTGCAGGTTTCTGGAAACAGCGGTAATAAGACAACGCCAGCGGTGCGCTGTCTCGAGCAGGTCATGTAAAATATATTTGTTGGTACCAGCCACCGACTTCTGTCTGGTTCTTGTATGTCTTATTTGCTTTGAACGTATTGTTGTATTTTGATTTTGGTATACTATTTACTGCACTTACTGAATTTTTTTTATTAATGCCGCGTTTCAAATGTTTATCTTACGATTTGTGTCCATTGTTATGTGTTTCTTTAATACACTTCAAGCAACACCTATTATGAAGCCGATTGATTTTACTCGTTGTGGCTTATTTCCTATTAAGTTGTGGTTCTTTGGGCAGGGGAGAGATTGCTCTAGATTCACTCAGAAAACATTTTAGAAAGCATTAGAAAGAGCAGTTTCTAGCCGTGTTACGTAACATTCAGTGATTTACTGTGAAATGATATCCTATTATTTCTAGTCGTGAGACTAATTTTCGGAGCCGTTTAACGGGGAAGGGGGGGGGGGGGGTGTGGAGGGACTCCATGTGCGAAGGCGTTCCTGGCGAAGGCATGCTTTGTCGGTGATCAGGCGAGGAATTATAGTAATCGTATTCGCTAACAGTGCTCAAGGCTGCAGGGGTAACCTCGCTTGTTTAAGCCGGTCGCGGAATAAATGGTCCCGGAACAAATGGTCACGGAACAAATGGCCCCGGAACTTATGGTTCCGGAACTAATGGTTCCGGAACAAATGGTCCCAACTTCAAAGTAGGAAGAAATGGTCCCACCACTACTACACCTTAGCGCCTGCATGAGGGAAGGAGGGGGGTCAATGTATTCATATTTATGCTTGTATCTGTGCACACTGTATTTTGCGTCTGTTCGTACACCGTATATTTGCTAATGCTGAATTTGCTTGAGCTCAATGCTGTATACAAACCTTTTTTTGTCGCACGTGTACGATCTTCCGTGCTTGATTTGTTCGTACTTTTTGTTATTCCGAGTGCCAGGCAAACCAGTGGTGAACCTTTCAAACAAAACTCTGCGTGTACTGGGCCGCCCTCGGCCGGTAATTTTCTTCGTGAATGCCGTTTTCTTATGAAGTGGAGCAACACAACTGTTTAAATTAACATGGCTGACGTGCAATACTCGCAAGAATACAAAATTTTGTTAATGCTTGAGAAGTGAGTCTGACTTCATCCAGTGCGTTGAGCCTATTTACAGTGACGGTATTATTTAGGTTATGTAAAGTATCAAAAATGTGAGTGGGACGGTACTATTGACCGCCAGTCAACATAGAGCTGTACTGGTGCATATCGCTCGCCGTTTTGTCGCTATTTCAAAAGGGAACTTTACTCGATGATGGTTTATTGGGTTGGCTAAGCTGAGTTACTGTGCTCACCACCTGAAATGCTTCGATATCTGCAGTTTGAATCAAGCGAAGCAACACTAATAAAGATTTTGCACCTCAATAATTTTACAGCTTGCAGTTTAGAAACTGGTTTTTCTCCGAAAATAGGCAATACTTTGCTGGCGGGCGGAATCTCCCCAAAAGCCAAAGCCGAACGTTTAGAGCTGTCTTCGCGCGGCTAACACCTTACGGTGTCGTCGCCTTCCCGCCCTGCCTTTGTCTCCGCGTGCGCGGACACAGTGGGGGAGTCGTGGCTAATCCCTTGGGACGCCGCCGCCCACCGGACTACCGAGAAGAGCTCCTTCAACCCGAGGCGAATTCCTAAGGCGAATGACCGTCAACGAACAGCGCCGATGCCGGCTTCGCAAATCGTCAAAAACTAGAGACGGCACCCTTTCGCTTCCCGTCAGCTCGTCACCGAACGACCGCATACCAACAGAGGAATAGGGCTCAGCACCCAAGTCTTTTGGCCACACAAAAGAGGAAGGAGCACAAAGCATGCACAGCGCGACCCCCAACTTCGCGCCTTTGCGGCTGCAAGAAAGGAACTGAGCTTACAGCTAGAAGCGTAGGCGACGCCAATACATGAGCCACCGGCAGCTTTCATTAATTAAATAAGAAGCACGAACTTAACAGTGCTGACCGTCGCGACAGCCTGGCTTGACCAGCGCCTCAGCTGATGTTTGCTATCAGACCAGACGTCCGCATGTTTCGACACTGTGCCTGTCATCCCCCTCGCTTACTAGAGGCGTCTCGCGACACGTGCGGCTTCCTGGAACACGGCTGGACCCACAAACAATCAAAACACGGGAAACCGAAAAAAGGAAAATATTACAAAAATCAAATACCGAAAGAGAGAGGGAAGTAATAAATAAGAATGTTCGTCTTGAACGTATAAAAAATGCGACGACGAAAATAAAAAATGCCGGATAAAATACGCCAAAAAAAAATTCCGAAAACGGGCCAATCGTGTAATGAATGCCCTGCACTTTCACAATAATGCGTGGTTGGCAGAAATACCGCGTTTAATCGTTGTAATCGCCCAAATTAAGCTAACCAGTTTAACGAAATCTGAAAAAAAAAGAAAACAAAAATAAACAAACCTAAGAAATTAGAAACTGCACTCCAGCAAAATAAAACAAATTTAAACAGAACCCACGTGGAGTTTTATGGAATCATTTTGCCTGAACAGATGCCTGGGACCATTTGTTCTGGGGCCATAAGTTCCGGGACCATTTGTTCCTACTTTCGAGTAGGGACCATTTGTTCCGGGACCATAAGTTCAGGGACCATAAGTTCCGGGGCCATTTTTTCCGGCACCATTTGTTCCGGGACTATTTGTTCCTACACCCTGTTTAAGCATACATGTACAAAAAAAAAACCCTTTTTTTTGTAGTTATGTGACCACACAGCAGCAGTTATTCGGTACGCACCAGCCGGATTGGTTAAGTTGCTCAGAATTCTTTTTTCATCGAAGCATCATATTTCTGACTAGTGAATCAAAACGTTTAAGTTATAGTTTACAAAAAAAATGTCACTGGTGTTTTCGACAAATTTTCTCCCTATACACATCCCGGACTACTATAAAACTGGACGTGTAGCCACTCGTATTTCATGTTTGGTTATGAAGCGTTCCTTGATTCGTGCATCACGATCGATCAGTCTCGTTCAAAGTCATGCCTTATGAAATAATGTTAAATCTTGCTCGCGAGTCGTCCTCATTCTGTTCGTCGAGACGAGCAGGTAAGGCTGTCTTCACTTTGGAATGTAAAAGGCGAACCCCGCGGCGCTGTCCCCAAGGGCGGGTGGATAAGTGTCCCGTCGCATTGTGCGACATTTCTTTGTGTAGCATCCCCCCACGGCATTTTGTTCATTCAGACAGGTTTGAGCCGCAGACAGCGGCTGCGGAAAGTTGCTTGGAGATCCACTGCCTTCTCGCCCCATATGAGAGGGAAAGAAAAAAGGGCAAGGGCCCAAGGGGTCTTTTCTTGCCGCTGCCGAGAGGACCCCGTGCGTACCCAGCTCCAGTCGTTGCACCGGATCGTTTACCTGGCACACTGCAGTTGTAGACATGCTTGTTCAGTCGTAGTCTGTTCGACGGAGTTATATCTTTCTCACTGGTCTGTCCAACCGAGACCCGTTTAATCGCTGGATATTCAAAACGAAGCGCCAGAGGCGGCGTTTGGGCAATGTGAGCGACATACAAGGAAAACAAGAATTGCGGAAGGTGTGCGGGAGCATCTCGTGAGTATTTTCTTGCTTATAGGCCCGTGCACACTTGCGACGAAGCAACGCGATTTTTTTCGCGGCGACAGATTGGCCGAGACCAAACGACAAAACTGTCGCCGGGCGGCAAAAGCTTCCGAAATCGCGTCGCTTCGTGGCAAGTGTGAACGGGCCTTATATGTTTGGTGAAATATACTAGGCAGTATTGATGGAAAAATCGATGTTACGGGTTCGTTGCATGGAAACGATTTTTGCGCGCCTTGTGCAAAGTGAATTCGGAAATCTAGCCTCGCGCACACTCGAATGATTTTCACTTCAGTCTGGCAAGTGAGGTAGCGGCATGGGCACGTGAAACGAAATAATGTGCGTCTCACGTTAGTTCGCTGTGCTAAATTTTGAAAAAAAAAAAAGCATTACGTTTGCATCACCTGTTTGGAAACCCATTGTGTGAAGATGGCTTTCCTGCAGTGCATTTTAGTGTTACAAATAACGGTGCAACGGAGGCATAGAACGCTTCGCTTTAAAGAATTGTAGTGCGAGTGGTGAGAGCTTCGTATTAAAACTAATGTTTGCTTCCCCGCCATAAGACCATTTTTGCTGTGCTGCACGCTTTACAGGCAGGTAGGCGAGACATGGCTCGGCTTATGAGGCTGGACAATCTCATACAGCCAGCGCAATACCGCGGAGTGGTTAAAGTAACCATAAAATTCTTCACAATAATATACTAGCCAAACTGCCAACATGACTGGGTATAAGACTGTATAATGCTGTCATCAATATTCATTTTCTTTTTTGTGTGTGTTTCATTAAAAGCACATTTTCAAGATAGTAATATGATTTTTTTTAAGGCCAGTGCCTTACTAAGTTAATTGAGCAATTTTCCGTAGGCAATAGGTGGCCGCAGCTGCCGTGAGCCTCAGCCGGGCTTATCAGCCGCGCTTATCAGGCGTACTCGGAAACACGTCATCACTGCCAACCGGAAACGACGACGGCGTTACCTAAAAGCACGTGTCCGCCTGCAGCTGGAATGGGGTCTAAAAAAGGTTCCGAACAATTAACACGGGGCTCTCGAAAACCAATTGAGCGCAGAGATTATAAACAGAAACAAACAAAAATGTGTCCCCCAGTATCAACGTCAAATTACACAAATTTTCCGATTACTTTTCGAGTCTTCCGCGCCTGGCCACCGCCGCGGGCTCAATGACAAAGGATGGATGGCGCCAGCGTCCAGGCGCCAGCTCGTAACCATGCTTACAGAATAAACACTTCGAAACGCTGAAAGGTTAGTGTTCTCACGCTTGTACGGACCCCGACTACTATTTCACCTTAGTGACGAAGGCTAGCACTGTCACCAGAAGCGAAGGTTTCCCGCAATAAGGACAGCTTCTACACGTCGGGGCTAGTAACAGCAGTCCCTCGCTCGTTTTAATAAACATTTATTCAATGAGTCAGTCATCCAGAAACACCTGCAGCCGCACGCTCATGCGCCTCGATATAAAGCCACAGTAACGCAGATGTCCTCCTTTTTTAAACGGCGCCGAAGCTGTTTTGCTAATTGTAATTTTTGGTGTCTGCAGTTAAAAATACCAAAAAAATTGCCGAGCGCGCGTACGTGAGCACGGGCCTCGCGCGACCGCACGGCAGTTAACAAAACCAAGAAAATGCCTAGCGTTCGTGTGTGCGTGCCTCGTGACGACCGCCCAGCGCCCCCAGCGCCCGTTTGTCAAGCCAAGCATACCCACTTAGGTTGATTGGCCAAGATTGGCGAAAAAAATCCGGCGTTCACCAACTCTTGCTCAGAACGAGAAAGATACGTCATAGCGTACGCCCCTACAAGGTGATGTCCAATGGTTACCACGTCCAAAAAAATGAAAGGAGCTCACACTTATAGCAACACTGATGGAGTAAAGGTCGTTGCGGCAGCGAAGCAGAAACAAATCGGCTGCAATCGTGGACCTAAACCTTCGTGATGGTCGTGAGGGTTGCGTACAGCTTCGCTACATTCAAGTCTTGCGCGTTAATGTGAGTTTCCTTTATTTTCTATTCATTCGTGAAGAGGTCATACTATGTACTGTAACTATTCAAATTATGCTCACTACACAATGAAATCTGAACAGTGTCTATGCTATGTTTGGTTGGTTGGTGGTGCTGTTGAATCCCACTGTGGTAGCCTTGCACGATGTGCCCGCAATCGCTACACCCGAGCGGCACCCGATGCCTCAAGTATGTCCCCTTCACCATGATTCCGCAAGTTGTGTGACCTTTAAGGACTCCATTTTCTAATATATTTGAATGCAGTGTGTTTTATAGGTTTAGGAGGTTGAAATGTATCTACACACTGTTGTCGACAACAAAAGGCACCACAATTATTTATAACCTTTAGCATTCCTTCTCCCCAAATCTTAATTAGTCTAGTTCAGCACACTGAACCAGGGTCTGTGTGCATCAATCGCATGTTGTGGAGCCGGCTTTTTCACATAGTTATGCACTCTTACTCTTAGCACGGCGTTTATTGTCTACGGTCCATAGCGTGGCGGCCCGATGTCGTGGGAAGACGGCGCGACGAAATGCAATCGCTCCTACCCGACAATGGGCTCACCGGAAAAGCCGGTCTTCGAGGGCGCAACGGACATCCTGCTCTGTTTGTGCAGAAGCTTTGTTGTAGAGTTGTAGACGGGTTCATATAGCACTCCCTCGTGGTGGGCGGGAGTGGCAACTTGATGCCCAAGGCCTTATCTCACACGGATATGCTTCTCCCGTTATGTCACACCGACAATGGTCAAAGATGACCAAAAGGAAGAATGAAATCCTCGATTATTCACTCTCCAAGAAAATTTATTAATCGCCGATACAAAGACCCGCTGTGCTAAATACTACACGGGTCGCCTAAACCATACACACTGCATGTATCACTTCACTTACTACACCACTCACTACACACACAGTTCACTCCACAGTTCTCCATAGTTCACTAGTACACACACTATTAGAAGCACAATTACTCTGAAATATCACTGTAGATCACATCCTCGAAAGTTCACGACAATACGCCAAGATCAATACAACAGTCAATAGGGTAGGATAGACACTTCTATTTGTTTGTTTACCACACGGATAAACCGAGTGGACCACCGCTGAAGGAACTGCTCTTCCCCCAGCGCGGCGAGCTCAGCCTCCAGGTGATCGAATAGACGCGAGCGCATTTTCCGAAGCATTGGAAACATGTACTTTTGCGGCCGCGCTCTGAGAGCCGCAAAGCCGCGCCTTTTCCAGATGATCTGGGCACCAACGCACAATAAAAACAGAACAAATGCGTCGCGCGACTTTGTGCGTGCGTCGAGTTTGTGTGCAAACATCCGAGCTAACAATTTCCAGTAGGTCTTTGCAACCTTGCAATCAAAAATCGCGTGCTGCAGGGTTTCACGCTGCCCGCACTGTGGGCACCTGTTGCAGGGTGCCACACCCCATTTTGCGATGCGGTCTGCCGTGGGCAGGACCCCCCAGCCGCGTTGCCAGCTGAAATCTCTGACGTCGGCCGGTAAAAATGAGGCCGTCAGCTGCTTCCACCTTACCGCCCTACTCTTTCGGAGCTGGTCCTGAGTGAGCTGCGTCACTGCGAGGGTTTCGCAAATTTTACTCGGCGGTGTGTTGAAGACGTCAATGTCAGGGAGTTGCGTTCTCAAATTTCTGAACGACTTTATGACGTGCTTATAAAACGGGGGTGGCTGCTCGGCTGAGGGTCCTACCCGCACACCATCGAAAAACAATGCTCGGTCAGTGCCAAGGAAGAACTCACAGAGCTTTCGCCCCGGGTATTCCTCATCACTAGCTAGGTTGAGCAAGTTCCTTATTGGGAGGAGACTACTCATTGTTTCTAAACAGGGGATACTGAAACCGCCCATGCTGCTTGGAAGTCGCAAGCAAGTGCGGGCCACTTTTTCAGTTTTCCCACCCCAGAAAAAGGAGCCGAGCATAGTTCCCAGTTTCCTGAGTACATGCCGTGGTGGCCGCGCCACCCTCGCTACGTAGTAGTAGGCTGCCGACACACAGGCTTTTATCACATAGCTGCGCTCCTGCAAACAAAGGTCGAAGGATGCAGCTACTGCTAGCCGCGCCTCCGCCTTTCCTTTCAACTGCCTCCATGTCTCATTCGCCACTTCGCCCGACGCGCGAAAGACAACCCCCAACACTTTCACTCGGGCAACCCATTCAATGCCGCCAGGCAGGTCCGACGCGAACGCGCCAAAGCGAAGCGCCTTGCTTTTCCCCCTGTTCAGCTGGGCACCAGACAGCTCGCTGTACTCTGTGAAAAGCCGTAAAAACGCTGCGTAACTGTCTTCGTCTCTTAAGAACAGGGAAACGTCGTCCGCGTACGCCGAGACCTTGACCTGGCCCTGGCCAGGCAACGGGAAGCCGCGTATCGCAGGGGAGTCAATTATTCGACGCAAAAGCGGATCAAGGCATAGGGCGAAGAGGAGGGGCGACAGCGGGCAACCCTGTCTTATTCCACGAATCACGGGGAAGGGTTCAGTGAGCTGCCCGTTCACAAAAAGCTGCGATGTCACGTCCGTGTACAGTGCCCCCAACCTTGCCACGCAGTCCCGAGGAAAGCCGAAGTTTTCCAGGACGGCGAGCAAGTACTGGTGCTCGACCCGATCGAAGGCTTTCGCCTGATCGACCGAGACAAAACAGCCGGAGATGCCCGTCCGCGTGGCGAAGGTGAAAAGGTCTCTAGTTAGTGTCAGCGCCGAGAATATAGTGCGGCCGGAGACGCTGCACGTCTGCGCTAAGCTAACTATTTCCGGGAGCGCCATGCCGATGCGTTTAACCAGCACAGACGCTACCAACTTGTAGTCCGCATTCAGCAGAGTTATCGGCCGGTAGGCATGCGGTTCTGAAGGATCACCGCCGGGCTTAGCTATTAGAACTACCCTCCCCGCGCGAAACGAGTCGGGTTTCCTTCCTTCGGCCAAGAATGCGTTCACCATTCCTAGCATCTGCTCTTTGAGGACCGGGAAAAACACTTTGTAAAACCCCGCCGGGATTCCGTCAGGACCAGGAGCGGAGGAGTCACGCATATCTTTCAGTACTTTCCATAGCTCCTCCGCCGTGACAGGGGCACAGAGACGCTCGTGCCAGTGGCTAGGGACGCTGGGCAGTGCCCCGCAAAAGTTCCGTACGTGATTTTTGAAGCTGTTCTCATCAAGGTAAGCCTTCTCTGAACTGAAAAATTCTTGGAAGTACTGGGCAAACGTCCTGCAGATATGCTCATTATTCGTACTCCGTTCACCATTCGGTGATTGTACGTATGGTACTTGAACACGCGATGCCTGATCTATTGAGCCTGCTTTAACGTGCCTTAAGACAGACGGATCTGAAACTGGGCGCCCCAAAACGAATGCTTTGCTTGCTGCGCGTGACGATTGCCGCAAAAGGCGCTCGTATCGCGCTTTTAGCAGATCCATGTAGTCTCGCATAGCAAACGTTACAGTATCCGCGCTCTTAACTATTCGTAACCTCCTGAGGGTTTCGTTTAGATCACGCGTGATGCGAACCTTGCGCTCACGCCCTGCTTGGGTAAGAAGTGTACGCCATCCAGCTTTCAAGCAGTCCCAGTCGGCTTCCCCTTGATGCGTGTCCCTTTCCTCCACTAGAGAAGCCCTAATTCCTGCCACGCTAACGGCATCAGTAAGCAAGCATTGATCCATTCGCCACAAATTGGGGTTAGGATCACCTGTATGGGATTTTAGTTTCACCGAAACTGGCACGTGATCTGAAATTCTGGGCACCTCCTCGGGGAAGGACAACACTTCGCAACTCTCTACCAAGCCACTTAACTCGGGCGGAAAAAGAAATTTGTCTAAACGACTGGCCGATCGACCCCCAGACCATGTTGCAACAAACACGTCTCCGTGTAGATGAACCCACGCATCGCAGAGGCGAAACTGATCCATCAGGTCGCGCAACGCGCTCGCACCTCCATACGGCCTTCCTCGGCCTGGCCCTCTAACGTCTCGCTCGGGGTCAACAACACAGTTAAAATCGCCCACTAGAAAAGTTGGGTAGGCATCCAACAAAAACATGTCTAGCGAACGAAAGAAACTGGCGGAAAGATGGCGCGGTGCAGGCGCATACAAATTAACTGCCCTCACCCGGCGTGAGAACAGGTAAAAATCAATGGCAATTACCCGGCCGTCAAAGCCAAAAGTTACATGTGCTTTGTCGCGAAGGTAAGCACTCAAAAAGACAACACCAACGCCTGAGGCCATCGAGTCGTTTAGCGAAAAAAAGGCGTGAACTGAAAAACGCTGTTTGAATAATTTAACATCATGCGGGGTGCGAAAATTGCACTCTTGCAAAAAAAGAATATCAACTTTCATTGCTCGCGCAAAATGCTCGATTATTCACAATTTATTTCTCGTGCACCCTACCTTACTGGCTTAACAAGAGCCAAAGCTGTACGTTTATGTTTATTTTTACTAGGTCATGCGGGACAGGTGGCAAAATATTGTTTGGTCGAGGGTGGACCGGTGTTGGAAGACTTCCTAGGATAAAAAATTTGAGTACTGTACTTTAAGAACATTGCTTTCTTTTTGACGTAAAATAGGACGTATGCCTGGCTCAAAAAAAAAAAAAAAAAACTGGCCGTTTGCATGTACGTCACGGCATTCTCGCTGTCATCGTCATCGTTATCATCATGACCGGCTTCTCACTAACGTGAAGAACGACTCCCACTCGCCACATCCATCCTCACATAATGAGGAGCAGAATGAGAACTCAGGTCGCGAACCCATTCCTCGTGAAAGATAACGGCGGTAAAGCGGGCGAGGAGGGCGTCTGAGGCTGACGGATATGTGACGCTTCACAACGTCACCGATTGGTCCAGCCGAGCGAGGCATCCACACGCGCGAAAAAATTAGCAGACGACAGCGCGGAGGGAGCGAGGCGACTCTCGATTCCGCCCCCGCTTCCTCCTAGCAGGTCATAGGACTGCGACGACGAGCGCTGTCGCGCGGAACACGACCGTCTTCGCTAAAATACGATTGCGAACCTGCTGGTGCCGTTGAATATCCGGCTACGTCCGGGCGGAAAGAGATGCTCGCATTTCCGGCCAGGTGAATCCGCGGGTGACCCACGCCGTGGGGCGGAGCTTAAAGGGGTCCTGAAATACCTTCTGTCGATGCATAATTGTACATGTAACCAAATAAAGCAATGTACTAGCAATCTCCTCCCGCAAGAATTTTGTTAAAGAGATGAGTATTAGCTGAGAAATCGTAAATCAAAAACCGCGCATTATTGTCGCGCCGCGTTTCCTCCTCCTTTCAACTTATTTTTCGCTGTTGACGGCGAGAGAGCCTTCCCTCCCATGATGCTGCGCTTCTCCGCGGTGACGTACTTCCGCTAATGCGCTGCTCATACTGGTGTCTGCTACGGGCAAGCTTTGTTGACACCATGAATACCACACTCCGTTCAAGGCTGGAAAAGCGAACGAAAAATCTGGCCGCATGTGTGCGGCAGCCTGGCCTTGCCCTTTCGCGGCGTACGTTGATGCAGTTGCTATCGGCGGCACGTGACTTTTTATCGGAGGCGAACTCGCAGCCGCACGGGGAGGATCATGCGCTCGTTCTCTGTGATGCACCGTGCACTGTTTATCCAAAAAGCGCCGTATCAGATGTCGCCCCGCTGGTGCCGGGTCTTATTTTGCGGTGGTGGTAATTCCTGCCGGCGGCATGTGAAAAAGACATTTTAAACCGACACAGAACCCGTGCACAAAACGCTTCAATCATGTGACTAGTTCAGCTTGGGGCGACGCGTGGTGGAGAGCGGCAACGTTGACAAAACATGCTCCGCTGCGGCTCTGAGCTTTCTAGCGCTGGAGCGAGCGCCATTTCTTTAACAATCTCAAACATCGGTCGCCTTGGCAACAAGGCACAAACCACTCTAGAAGTCAGTTACGGTGCCGTGATCTCGGTTCAGCTCGGGGCCCCACCTCGCGACATGTGGGCACAGCAGGCGTACCACTCACTCCCAATGGGAAGTGCGAGATGCGTTTGACATTACAGGAGGCGATGGTGTGTGTGTTGTGGACGCCTTTGTTTCGCGATGAAATGCGACGTTGTGCTTCTGCGGGTGGATAGTGCTTCCCATGG
Organism: Haemaphysalis longicornis; assembly: GCF_048455015.1. Classification (NCBI taxonomy): domain Eukaryota; kingdom Metazoa; phylum Arthropoda; class Arachnida; order Ixodida; family Ixodidae; genus Haemaphysalis; species Haemaphysalis longicornis. Next base: position 116,667,879 of record NW_027526203.1, on the reverse strand, counting down.
GATCACCCGCCGCGGTGGCTCAGTGGCTAAGGCGTTGCGCTGCGGAGCACGAGGTCGCGGGTTCGATTCCCGGCCACGGCGGCCGCTTTTCTGATGGAGGCGAAGAGCAAAAACGCCCGTGTGTACGAGATTTCGGCGCACGTTAAAGATCCCCAGGTGGTCAAAATTAATCCGGACCCTCCACTACGACACGCCTCATCGTCTGCGTTGCGTCGGCGCGTTAAACCCTTCAATCAATCAATCAAGCTTCCCATGGTCTGGATTATCTTTCTCGAGCGACGTACGGCTCAACCTCGCATGTGGTATGCGCGCTGTGCGTGGTGTTGCGACCGGGCGGGGGCACCCGATCCGAGCTCCGTGGCCTCCGACATACGAGTGGTAGCGTGTATGATGCGAGCGGCCAGCCGCTGTTGCAGCCGTGAAGTCCAGAAGCCGTAGGCTAACGTAACTGTTTACTCCATAGCGAGAGGTGAGCCGAAGCCAAAGAACAATGCCCCGACGGGCGAGGTTACAATACAGGACTCGTGCAGAGCGACAACATCGATTCGCTGCTCTAACAGGAATGGTTTACAACGCTTGGGAGCTCTATTTATACCCGAAAGCGGTAACGGTCAAACGCCAACACGCTGGAACACGCACTACACTCTTTCCAGAGTTCGTAAGCTGTTCATAGCCTCGGGCACGTTGAGTCCGAGAGAGGGGAGAGAGGAGGACTCCGTTGCGATCACCGGGGCCTGCCTCTGTGTCCTTGAAGAGCGTGGAGACGAGCCGTGCAGGCAGCCGCCGAAGTTCAGCCGCCGCAGGCAGCCGCCGAATGCGCAGAGAGCGAAGCGTCTGACGAGGCTTGTCGCTACTTGTCCCCGACATGATTGCGCCTGTTTTCGAAGGCGCACGAGTGGCTTCGCCGCACAGCCGAGGAGTGATGCGGGGAAGTACTGCGGCGCTGGCCCATTCGTAACAGTGGCTAGAAGCCTTGTGCGCCAGAGTCAAGTGACTTGCTGTTCGTCCCCGCAAACCGCGCGCGAGGTGAGTGCCGAATTTACGAGGGGCAGGAGGAGGCAACCCATCGTCTGTCAATCGCGGTTCAGACTTGCAACGCATGTTGTGACGTTTTGTTCGTTCGAAACGCATCTCTGGATTGTTTTGAAGTTGAATAAAATGTGTGAGTCAAACCCGGGCATTCGGCTCAGGGCGTTCTCTGCGATTGCACAAAAGAAGTGCCACGGGGTTCAACGCTTTCTTTATGGAACGTACTCAGGTAAGAGAATATCCATGTTGTGTTATGGCCGTGTTGCATTCAATACAAACGGTTAAGCGTTTGTTTACACTTGTTTCGTTTGTCGTAAAATGTCCAAGCGCTCCGGCACTACGCTGGCAGATCAGCCGGCGAGCCGAGGCTGAGCAGACGACTCATCTCTTTGCCGGATGTGCGTGAAAAAGTCGCCCAATAGCAGGATGTCTAGCTCATGACGAACATCTGGGAATCGATGACGTAGACATGTGAAGATGGCGGCGTTCAAAAATACGAAGGGAAGGGTGAGAAAAAAGCGACAAACTTTGCAACAAAAATGTGAGCTTTCCGCTGCGCGTAAAAGAGTAATACTTGGCACAGATGACGTTGACGACCCAATCTAACGGTTGCGCTAGTTCATTTAGTGTGCTCAAAACGCCTTTCAGGGCCCCTTTAAAATTAGTCACGTGAGAGGCCTCAGCAGGCCCGAAAGACGCGTTTTCCCCCTTTTCTCCGTCGCGTTAATCTGCCTGAATTCGGGAGACGGTAGACAAAACTGACGTGAAATTTCCTTTTTTTTTTAGACAACTGAGAACACAAATCACTCTGAAAACTCGGGTGACAGATAAATTCCGCTCATCTTTATTGTACCAAGTGAACCCCTCCCTTCCATATCCATGCACGTATCATCTCGGTCGTTCCGTCAACACACTATTAAATTGCCTCCGTCTTGGGGGCGCCTACGCGAAGAAACTTCTGTACTGTATTCTATTCGCTGACGACACCTGCGGCACTTCTGGACATCAATCTAAAGACGCGCTTCTCGTACTTCTCGAAGGCCCACTCCATGCTAACGAGCGAAGAAAATCGAGTGATAAGATAAGCCTGTTATGTGGGACACCCCTGTATTTGGGAAAGCTATTGGGTCCATGGGACGATCTACGAGATCAGAACAAAGCAATCCGTGCCATAAGATATTTCTATCAAGTAGTGTCGATATGCGAACACTAGTAAATGCACGTACGTTACCCTGGACGAGAGTGGCAACACACATCGGAGTTATGCGTTGTATTGTAAACAGGGAAATATTTGTGTATGCATTTCATTATGAAAATTTTATGTAGTTTGTGTATAGAAGGGGCGTACAAGCTATGGACATATTGTTGCTCTATGTGGGCGTATAAATTGTACATAGCTTAAAGTTCACTTAGCGCACGTGGCATCTTTCGACGGTTCTCTTTTCTAATGTGATTTGTGTCACCTTGTGGTTTATTGGGGCAGTCGCTACGCCTTTTCGTTGCCCTAATGTTTGGAGTAGCCAGCTCCTCTTTTGGTTGAAGCTATTCCCTCCCCCCCCCCCCCCTCTCTCTCTCTCTCTCTCTCTCTCTCTCTCTCTCTCTCTCTCGGAGAACATTAAACGTTGATGATCGCTCTGGTCATGACGAGCAGTGATGACGTGTCTAGCCGAATGGGGAGCGGAACTGTGCTCCCTGTCCCCAAGAGGCCCAACGGCGTGTAATTGCCTAATTAACCTAGGGGTAGGTTGAGGAGGAGGGGGGGAGCATGTGTATGGGGGAGGGCGGTGACTATATCTATCCCCAGTCATCCCACTTTGTTCTCATGGATTCTTTCGAAATAATAATGATCATTGAACATTTCTTCTTCTGCCTAAAATGCGCTGCCAAGCTTAGCTGTGATGCAGACCTTCAAGCTCATCTTGAGCGCCAGTTGTATTGCTCTTTTTTCTGCAAAGACGGACTCTTGGGCACTCGTTGCCCTGAATATGCTATGCGCCATGACAGGCCTTATGTTTTTCAGATGCGGGAGTTGTGCGGTCACCTGAACACGCCGCAGTGATGTAGTGGCTAACAAGTTATAGTGCTGTAGACTTGAAGTCATGGCTTCGGTTCTCTCGAATATCCATGTGCTCATGCTGGCGCTATAAAAGAATGTGCGCGTGGGCTAGGTTTTAGCACACGTAAAGGAACCCCAGGTGAATTAATTAATATTTGCAGCTTTGATGTGTTCATAAACAATAAGAATACCTGTGTTGTTCCACTCACCCTGTTTGTGGATAATTGCAGGCTAGTGATGACGGAGGAACAGGTTGACTTCTACGTGGTCCACTGGGGCGGATTTCTTCTAGATCTGACGGTCGGCTTCCTTATGGTGGCCACTATTGTGCGACCCGTCGGTGTGCTCTTCTGTGTCCTCTTCAACGCCATGAATTCCAGAATATTCGCCATTGGTACGTTTGCCTTTTCTCTACTGTCAACAGTTCGCTAGGCAATAGCGTTTCAGTAGGATGATCCAAGAACCAGGCACGCCTTTCCGGTTCTTGCAGTGTGCATTCTTGCAACTTCAGCAACGAAGCTTCAGCGACCAGTCTGCCCAGTTGCAGTTATTTTCTTAATTTCTTTGGCCGAAATCTATATTCAAAGTCACTCGCATGCAGGTGTCTGCTTGGTAGCTATATAGGGTGGATGGATGGATGGATGGATGGATGGATGGATGGATGTATGGATGGATGGATGGATGGATGGATGGATGGATGGATGGATGGATGGATGGGTGGATGGATGGATGGATGGATGGATGGATGGACGGATAGTGTAAGCATACCGTAGATATTTGGCTTTTTTTCTTTCCCTTCCGAGCTCTGAAGTCGGTGCCGAGCGCCGTTGTGTCCACCGAGGACAAAATGCGCGCGGGAGCTCAATTAGCTCAAGGCTCCAGTTACTGGAGCCAGCTCCTTTATCGTGTTCTTCTCTTCACAAGCACTCATCTTCAGAAGCACCGACACGGCGCGCAGCCCCTTAAGTGGCGCCACACCGTTTCGCGTCGGATTGTTTTGTTTGTGCCGTTTGTTTGCTGCCGAGCCAATTCAAGCTTTTGGACCTGATGTCACTACCTTGACATCACCCGGATATCCGCCTGACATCATCCGAACAGGGACGCCAGTAGGGTCGCTGCCCAAACCCTTCAAAAACAAGGACCCTCTTGGTCTGGGGTAGGACTCCTGCTTCTCGCAGGCGCTACGCGCCATCAGCTATGCCAAGTAATTTTTAAGGCCCACCGTTTGGGTCAATCCTCGTCCTGATACGCGCTATGTGCTATGCCGAACGAGTGTTTAACGAATTTATCCGTCTCTGTAGATTGTGTATACATTTTGTAAAAAAGATTTGCCTATAAACTATCTTCAAGTTCTACCGCACCCTTCGCCAGTGTTTTTTAATTCATGTTCTTCCCTTTACTCTCCTGTGATTGACACAACTTCAATAAAGAGATTGTCTTTATAATATAAATTTTATTTACCATCAAAGGCGAGGAATCGACCAAAGCAATCTTTCTGTTTCAGGAATGTTTGCATACGTGATGATTGTGCTAGCGGCCATATTCTTCGATTATTCGTGGCCCAAGAAACTTGGATCCAGTTTGCCAGTGCGAATACAGAAGCTTGTGCCGGACTTATCACCAAGCCGCCCCGACTTCAATAACTGTTGGTACCCAGGTAGATTCAAGGTAAGCTGGAAATGACACGGAAAGCGACGACGTTCGACGTGTATGCCCGCTCGAATTTATATAGATCTTTGTATTATATATATATTTATTTATATGTTTATTTATTTATTGTACAATTTATAATTACCACTTACTGTGTATACACTATTTACTACACTATTTACTTATTGATTTGCTATACCCTTAGTCTATACAGCATTACCGAGGGGAGTGGTGGGGCAAATACAAGCGAACACACAGTGAAATGAATAAAAGCTGGAAATGACAAGGAAAGTGACAACGTTTTACGGGCATGCCCGCTCGAATTTATATGGATCTTTGCATTACTTATTTATTTATATTTTTATTTATTTACTGTACAATTGTTAATTACCATTTACTGAAGATATGCTATTTACTATACTACTAGCAGCAGTATTCGGCGATGCCCGAGTGGGCCACTATAATAATAACACCAATTGATGTAACACGCTCTCAGTTATTTTTTACGTGTCATAATTACGTATCTCACCATGAAGTTGTGGGCATTATCCTATCCTTAATCCTTGCCATTAGCATTAAGGAACACAATAGAATAATAGAATAACGCGCCGTCGTTATTCTCACTGCTCTCGCGCAGCACCGAACTGCCCTGCCGAGAGACTTTGCCCACAACGGGTTCGAGAGCGAGCCACGACTCTCGCCGCGAGTGTACGTTGTCAGTCACTTCACATGGAAGCGATACATTTCATAGTACAGGGGTTTATTACGCGGACAACCACGATACAAACACTACACTGCACTACGCACCTAGCTTCTGGGGCATACACCCGTCAGCGTGTGCCCAGCCCGTAGTCGGGCAGCAGTTAGCGTCCGCCGGCGTTGGCCGGCCGCAACGCTCGCTGACGTAGGGGAAGGGGGCTCTCTGTGGCCGCTACACATTTCAAGCCACTGGACTCGACCGGGCGGCATCGGCGCTCGTCCGCTGACCTCAGACGGCGCAAGCCGTCACATCGCGGACGCAGGGGCAACCCACCAATGAGTGGAATATGCCCGCGGAGACTCGCCGGACATTCTAGATAAACGCACTGACGCAAATCGAGGCATGCGCTAATCGGCACGGTGGGTGCCGTGACCCACGGAAGTGGGAAACAACGGCCAATGCAAGAAACGGCCAAAAGTGGCCGAAGGGCATTTACGTACCGTGCGATCGCTGCGCGTCCCAAGGGCGGTCTCTCAGGGGAGTCTCCTGCGCGCATCCCCCCTCGCCCCGTAGGGAGAGGAGGGAAGCGCGCGAGGATCGCCCTCGCCCCACCAAGGAGGCGGACGTCGCTAGCGCCTCCTCGCCCCGATTCGAGGGGCTTGACCCCCACGAAGTGCACAATTAGGAGCTCCCGCCTGCTGTGAATACATGGGCTCCTACCGGAGGTGTGTGGTAATGATAAAAAGCTTGAATTCATCTTTTATTGGAACACTCCCGAAATAAATTGTGCCAGGATGACGTGCTCAAACGACAACTTACCCCCCGAAAGTGTTATCTCAGTAGGTATGCAGCGTACTCAGCAGTCACAGTTTTATGATAAATAACATGGGCTCCTACGGGAGGCGTGTGATTGCAGAAAGTCCCAACAGATGGCGAGCGCTATGCGAACGCGGGAAGTTTTAAATGAATTACACACCCGCATTGGTGTAAGTTAAAGGATCCCAACAAAATGGAAAGTTGGGCGAGGTGGTACGTATTCATAATGTTGTAATAGCAGCGCAACAAACGACGAGGGACACAGAAGAAATTCACAAAACGGGCGCTGACTCGCAACTAGTATTTTGTTGGAAAGGAACACAAATTTATAGCCGACACGTACAATCTGATGTGGGGAAACAAACAAAATTTCAAAACCTCTGATAAAACCGCGTAAAGGCCTGATAACCGCTCACAGAGTTAGGCGGCATCTAAAAAAGCTTTTTTTCTCCTCGCACAGCCTCAGAGAAGGCTGGCTTACACATCCGGCGCGCCTTTCGTTGATATGATAAGCTTCAACAACTCCTCGTGTCAGCTGGTCCTTACGTGTGAACAAAATGTCGCATTCATCAAAACACGGCTTGCAGCCACGTGCTCGGCAGTGCGCTGATAATTGGGGAGAGGTGTCCTTTGTTAGACTATTCAAATGTTCCCGCAGGCGCGTGTTGACCCATCTACCCGATTGCACCATATACACTTTTCCGCAATCGAGGGGCAACCGGTACACTTCACCCGTTCGACAGGGCCCAAACTTGTCATCGTGATCGATGCTGCAGCCCCTCTTTGATTTTTTCGGTTTGTTACCTATCTTTCTCTGTATGGCCGGGCAAACACGGCTAAGCATGACTGGAGCTGGGAATGCGACATTTACCCCGTATCTTCCTGCTGCATTTTTTAAAGCATGTGATAAGCGGTGCACGTATGGGATGACTGCTATTTTCTTCTTCTTGTTACCTTGTTTTTGCTCATGGTCCGGTTTTCGTTTGAGAAGTTTCATTAGCCTTTCGCAGATTTTCGCAACGGCATTCTCGTGGTACCCGGCTGCTTTAAGCCTATTAACCTGGGCTTCAAAACTGACCTCAATCTCATGCACACACGACTTTGTTAAAGCTGATCGGAGCGTGTTCATTATTATGCCGTTCTTAACATTTTTGGAATGGACGAACCTCTGGTCTAGGAGGGGCTTCGATGATAGGGGACTATACCCAAAACATCCATGATCCTCCTTAAACTTTAAGTTGACGTCAAGGTATTGTAGGCTATGCTCCTTGGTAACTTGAACCGTGAAGTTCAGCCCCGAACCATTTCAGTGACTCTCTTGCTGTAATCTGCCGCGTCCGTGAAAATCAAGAAATCGTCCTCATATCTAAATATCTTTTTCTGAAGTCTAGCCAGACAACTTTCAATTATCTTACCAACCAAACTTAGAAAGATTTCGCTCAAAATCGGTGCCGCGCTCGACCCAATGCATACCCCTGACCTCTGTATGTAAAGCCTATTTTGCCACGTGGCACCGGTACCACGAGAATGCCGTTGCGAAAATCTGCGAAAGGCTAATGAAACTTCTCAAACGAAAACCGGACCATGAGCAAAAACAAGATAACAAGAAGAAGAAAATAGCAGTCATCCCATACGTGCACCGCTTATCACATGCTTTAAAAAATGCAGCAGGAAGATACGGGGTAAATGTCGCATTCCCAGCTCCAGTCATGCTTAGCCGTGTTTGCCCGGCCATACAGAGAAAGATAGGTAACAAACCGAAAAAATCAAAGAGGGGCTGCAGCATCGATCACGATGACAAGTTTGGGCCCTGTCGAACGGGTGACGTGTACCGGTTGCCCCTCGATTGCGGAAAAGTGTATATGGTGCAATCGGGTAGATGGGTCAACACGCGCCTGCGGGAACATTTGAATAGTCTAACAAAGGACACCTCTCCCCAATTATCAGCGCACTGCCGAGCACGTGGCTGCAAGCCGTGTTTTGATGAATGCGACATTTTGTTCACACGTAAGGACCAGCTGACACGAGGAGTTGTTGAAGCTTATCATATCAACGAAAGGCGCGCCGGATGTGTAAGCCAGCCTTCTCTGAGGCTGTGCGAGGAGAAAAAAAGCTTTTTTAGATGCCGCCTAACTCTGTGAGCGGTTATCAGGCCTTTACGCGGTTTTATCAGAGGTTTTGAAATTTTGTTTGTTTCCCCACATCAGATTGTACGTGTCAGCTATAAATTTGTGTTCCTTTCCAACAAAATACTAGTTGCGAGTCAGCGCCCGTCTTGTGAATTTCTTCTGTGTCCCTCGTCGTTTGTTGCGCTGTTACATTAAAAGATCCCGCTGGCCTCTTTATACGCGTGTTAGGACAAAATCATGAAATTTGTTTTTAGACAACTGTGTGGCATTTGGAAGCAAAAACGAATCTAAACTAGTCTGCGATAAAAATTTAATTATGCGAAGAATTATTTCACCGCTTTCACTCTCTCTCTGGTGTAATTTTAGAAATTTCGGCAGTATTGAGCTCCTAGGGCATAGTCACAATGTGCTCAGGAACTTCGAAGCCGTCCGAACCTGCAGTTTCGCTAGACGTTAACGTCCCCTGTTAGGCTATTTCGGCTCTTCAGGCATGTCATTTAGAAAAATTCTTTTCGCCCTTTTACCGGCATGCAGGGCGAAATCCTTGAAATTGGTTTTGTGTATTTGTAGGAGTAACATTTACTAGAAAGAAACAATTGGATAATACAATCAGTAAAACATTTATCGAAGAAGCTTTAAGAACGGCCATTTTGCTCCGAAATGCAGAATTGGCCCAATAGTGTTGATTAGGGCGAAACCGCGAAACTACTTTTTAGGCATTCTTAAGGGCTACACACACCACCAAAAAGCACTTCGATATGACTTCGGGTGAGCGAGATAATCACGCTATTACGAAAACACAATTTCCCACTTTTCGTCGGTCATTACAATTTTCCAAAACTCCGCCTTAGTGAGCTCCTACTCCATGACACTAATGTACTACCGACATTTGAAGTGTCTAGGTGCAGCAGTTTTGGCCGGGTGTTGATGAATCAGTAAGTGTCAGTCAGTCGGGCGCTGGACTTTACAGGTATAGATTTACTTATTGATTTGCTATACCTTTAGTGCAAACGGCATTACAGAGGGAAGTGGTGGGACAAATACAAGCGAACACAGAAGAGAAATGAATAAAAAGTTAGTATGATTACATAGCTCCTGATCATACAATTTTAGATGTATTATTGAAGAAATACACCCATGATAACTTAAAAAGAAACATTAAAAAAAATTCAGGGAAGACTTTAATGGTGAAGTTGTTGTAGATGGGCATTGCCGGACACATAGTTGTGTTTCAGTATCATTGTTTAGTTGCATAGTTGCGGTGATAGTAATCGTCGTCATATGCATCGAAGAGGTCGTCGTTTTCTTCGCGGCGAGTGGTGGATGGAAAGTCATCTTTATCACTGTAGACAGCTCTTTGTCACCGACTCGAGGCAGCGGTGGCGTGATCTGCAAGTCGTCTCGGGTAGGAGTGGCACACTCGTGGCCATGTCTCCAATTATCTATAATGGCTTATAGGGAATGCGGCAACCGTGGTGACCTCTCCCAAGCAGGGTGTCTTTAAGACGCTGCCACGCGCGAGGGCTCTTCTACGGTACCGAGCGCACGCGCATGACGACACGAAGACGAACGAACGAGGGGCGTACGCTATGAAGTGTCTTTCTCGTTCTTGCTCGGAACGAGACACGTATCTTTCTCGTTCTGTTGCCACGACTACGGCGAACGCTGGAGAGAGAGAGAGAGAGAGAGAGAGAGAGAGAGAGAGAGAGAGAGAGAGAGAGAGAGAGAGAGAGAGAGAGAGAGAGAGAGAGAGAGAGGGGGAGAGAGAGAGAAATAACTTTATTGGCAAAGGCTGGTGATCCTAGGCGTCGGCCAAGAGCCCTTGTGCTCTAGCAGCGTCCTCGGCCAGCTGGGTGGCCCAGACTTGATCCGCTGGGTCGGAGCTGAGAAACACCGTCTCCCATTGGTCCACCTGACTGATTCGGCGCGCAGGTGTAGCCGCCTGCGGGCAAGCCCATAGCATATGTGCTAGGTCTGCCTTTTGCATGTGTGGCATTTGTCTGAATGTTGCCCTGGGTAGCATTAGCTATACGTAACCGATTTGATTGATTGTAGGGTTTTAACGCGCCGACGCAACGCAGGCGATGAGGCGCGCCGTAGTGGAGGGCTCCGGATTAATTTTGACCACCTGGGAATCTTTAACGTGCGCCGAAATCTCGTACACACGGGCGTTTTTGCTTTTCGCCTCCATCAGAAAAGCGGCCGCCGCGGCCGGGAACCGAACCCGCGACCTCGTGCTCAGCAGCTATACGTAACCGGGTAAGGATACGAATTCGTCTGAAGTATCGCCATACGACGGATTGCCTCTTATTGAGCGACGGGTTAGCGGGGGGAAACGGGCCCGTTCCAGACGGTAGTGATTTTTTATGTCCCTGTAGGACGCGAGCCTATCGAATGTGCGAATGTGGTGTTATGGTCGATGTCAGCTCGGTCGGTGAATCCTCGAGGAGCATCGTGCGAGTACTCGTCCCCGGCCAGGCCACAGTGCGCAGGTGCCCACATCAGGTAGATTTTGTCGGTCCGCGCATCGCCATGGAAGCCAGATTTAAGGATTGCAGACGCTTCTGGGGAAATTTGCCCTCTCGAAAAATTTATAATGGTAGATTTGGAATCACTGATTACATATTTTATTTTTGCGGAGGCCGTCATTGCCAGTGCTATGGCCGCCTCTTTCCCCACTTCCGGTTCGTTCGTGCGAATCGAGCCGGAAGCAATGGAATTTTCCTGCCGATCGACTACCACGAATGCCATGGCGTCGCGGCCTTCGTAATCGGCTGCGTCCACGTATGCCACGTTCTCTGATTTTTTGTACTGTTTGTGTAGGGCTTTGGCCCGCGCGCATATTCGCTCTAGATTGCGCACGGGAGGCATGTTTTTTGGAATAGGTGGAATGTGCAGAGGTCAGCGGACTCACTCATGAGTCCACTCACTCAGACTCATTTGGACTCAAACTCACGCGTGAGTTTGAGTTTCAGCGCGAGGCTCGTGTGGCATGGTGAGTTCGAGCTTGAGTGAGTTTGAGCCCGCCTGAGTTTGAGTACGCCTGAGACCGAGTGAGTTGTGAGTCCATTTTGAGTTTTGAGTAGATTTTGAGTTTGAGTACACTTTGAATTTGAGTACATTTTGAGTTTGAGTACATTTTGAATAAATTTTGAGTTTGAGTACATTTTGAGTACTGAGTACATTTTGATTTTGAGTACATTTTGAGTTTTGAGTACATTTCGAGTTTGAGTACATTTTGAGTACTGAGTACGTTTTGAGTTTGAGTACATTTTGAATTTGGAGTACATTTTGAGTTTGAGTACATTTTGAGTACTGAGTACAATTTGAGTTTTGAGTGCATTTTGAGTTTGAGTACATTTTGAGTTTGAGTACATTTTGAGTACTGAGTACAATTTGAGTTTTGAGTGCATTTTGAGTTTGAGTACATTTTGAGTACTGAGTACATTTTGAGTTTTTGTACATTTTGAGTACTGAGTACATTTTGAGTTTGAGTACATTTTGAGTTTGAGTACATTTTGAGTTTGAGTACAGTTTGAGTTCTGAGTACATTTTGAGTTTGAGTACATTTTATGTTCTGAGTACATTTTGAGTTTTGAGTCGAACTGAGTTCTGAGTTTTACGCTCACTGTGAGTTTGAGTTTGAGTGAGCGCAAATGTGCTCCTCAGCAATGAGTCTGAGCTTGAGTAAGTGGCGATTCGAAAATAAATTTGTGAGTGAGTTTGAGTGAGCCGCGCGAACTTTGCCGAGGTATGGGAATGTGTATGCCTTCTCTTATGCCTGGAGCTAGTGGGACTTTGGTTGGGGCTGTACTCGGATAGATGACTCCAAGAGAGTCGAGGATGTGCCTTCCAGTCGTGCGGTAGGTTAGGCGTTCTCGTTGCGCTAAGCGTTGAGCTTCGATGAGTTCGCTTAGCGTATTGTGTAGCCCAAGTGCTTAGAAGCGTTCGGTCGATGCGGTAAGTGGTATCCCGATAGCTTGCTTGTAAGCTCGCTTTCGTCCCTTCTTCGTTCTTTTTAATGTCTAAGAACGGAGTGGCATACGTTATCCTGCTTAGAACAAAAACTAATCTTACGAGGTTGTGTTCCTTCATGCCGTGATGGCGGTTTGAAATACGCGATATGAGTCGGGTGATTTCATAGACCTTCTTTTTGAGAGCGAGGACGGTTTCGGAATTGTTTCTGTTTATTTAAAAACTATTTAGCCTACCTCGCTTTGTTGCCTGACTTCAAGCCTAGTCCTTGCATCATTTGTCCTCACAACTCTTGTATTGTGGTTACTGCAGAAGTCACAACAGTATAACACCAGTTTTTCTTGGTTCCTCGCATATATTGCAGCCGTATATCGCTGAAATTGAACAAGACTGAAATCATCGCACGATGCGCAAAATTATGCGACAATTTTGGCCTCAAGTCGATAAAAAAAATCAACAGAGGGTTAAAAAATGCAAATACTGCTTGGTGGTATACACACATTGAAACGCCGGCCAAGTTTTCAAGGCTGAAATAAAAATAAAACTAAAAACTCCGCAACCTACACATATTTGTGACTATATGGCCCTTCGTTGCGTGGGATACAGGCCAAGAGTGACGCGTTCATAACTTTCGGTCCCCACTCAAGCGAGTAATGTTTGCGAAACCTTGGTGCCCAGGGCCATGAACAGCGAAAAGGCTGTCTGTCTTCCGAGTTCCGCCTGCGCCGGTGGAGTCTCACTGCCCTGTGCATCTGCGCGCACGTGGCCGTGCACCTGTTCCTGCCCTACTCGCACGGGATCACCAGGGGCTACAACACGTGGACACAGGGCAGCTACGCCTACTCCTGGGGCA
>NW_027526203.1:116369561-116654571 GCF_048455015.1 Haemaphysalis longicornis | reverse complement strand
CAGCGTATTGGACGATATTTTGTTAGCACACCTAATACAGCCGCGTTCCGCAGTCTTTAAAAGAATATTTGCGCAAAATATGCGCTACTTTGTAGCGTCTGGAACTCAGTTGGCGCAAATGGAGTTCAACAGTTGTAAACCTAGCGCGAGCCAAGTGGCCCTTAAACCCTCGCCTTGTCACAGAGTGCTGCCCGGCAAGGCTCCGAAAGAGTGTACACCTGCGACGCCTCTCCGCTCGGATCACATGGCATGACGTCACACCTTACAATAATCCGCTGTGGTGGCTCAAGGTGATTGGGACACGATGAATGAGCTTTCGCCACAAGTCGTAGTAGAGCGTTTACTCTAATAACTCTGGAAGGTGGTTACGAACGGTTAAGGCCTCAGACTCGCGCTATAGTTTCGGATCGCTGTTTATACCACGCCCTGTTCATCTCCGTGGAGACTGAGCGTGAGCGGTTGCCGAAGGAGCAAGGTTTCACCTTAGCTGCTACAGGTAACTGTGTGCTTCTCGTTTAGTCAGAGTAAACCACTCGGTCTGAGCAAGGAACCGTGAGTTTTGAGGGACTGATAGTTAATGTTGCACCTCTTTCCTACCATTTTTTTCTTATATTTTACGAAACCGTCGCTGGACCACCTACATTGCCAACAACAGTCGGCGACGGACGAGCGCATGGGCCGGGAAGAAAAAAGGCAACCTTCTTTCATCGCTTGGGCTCCAAAAGTCACTGATGAAGCCTGTACCATTATTCTTTTTATATAACGTTGGTAAATTGATTTCAAAGTGACGGTAAATTCATCACTGTTCTGGCTACCCAAAGTGTGCTTTCAAAATGCGTTTCACTGTCTATCAAATTCGATTACGCTTGCTAGAAACGCAGGAAAAATCCCGCGCCCAAATCATTTTAACAAATGTTGATGTAACTTTAAAAGGGGACGAAGCAGTTTCTTTAAAAGGGGACGAAGCAGTTTCGGAAGACCCGAAAGAAGTAAAACTAACGGGAGCCTCCTCTCGGCGATATAATGAAATCAATCAGGGCATGATAGATGGCAGAACCGTCGTAGAAGCAGCCAAAGAGAATCGAACAAAAATTGAAGGGCATGAGACAGCAGTAAAAAAAGTATACATCAGTCGAGCACACCAAGTTGTTAGCGGGAGATTGGGGCTGTCAAAACAACTTATAATATTTGAAATCTCAGCAGAACACGCGGAAAAGGCCAACATGGTATGAACAGAAAAGTGTTAGTCGCTGTTTTCAGCGGCAGCGTCCATAAAATAATGGCCGAAAGTAGGGCGCGAAAACAAAAGCGTCAAAATAAGACGAGACCGATTATTATGTGACACTTCGATAATACAGGCAAGATGCAAATCATGAAAGAAAAATCTAAACGATGCTAGAATGTTACTAAAAAATATGCTCTGTCAGCGGAACTCGGGAGCAAAGATGGAAGGACTTCGCCTCCACTCGCCTCGAAGGCGGCTTGGAAGAGTTATATGGTTTTTGTATTTTGCTTTAGTTTTCGAAGAACAGCTTTGTCTTAAACTGAAGTGAGACCATTTCCGATTCTAGTTTAGCAAAATTTTAATATTTCTATAAATTGCGTGCACGGTGTTATTGAAAAAAAGAAATGAAGAAAATGAAATGCTCTGGGAAGGCACCAGCGGAAAAAAAAGCTACGCGATTTACAACCATCTATACCAGAACTAGAGCTGTGTAAATATTCTGCCAAACTTCTTGGTTTAGAAATTGGTGCACGTGTGCGTTGAGTGTTAGAAATGCTACAGCGGCGTTGGACCTTTCGGAAGGTCAGTATTTAGGAACAGCATTTGGGAGCGATTCTCCAGCTACAGCGAGGTTTCCTAAATCTAGGGCGATCTGAACAGTATGAAGGCGGATTTCTTGGAATAGTGCTGCCTTCACTTTCATCAGAACTATTTCCAGGATGGTGATTCTCGCCTTTCAAAAATTTGTCCTTATTGGCACTAGCACTAAAGCTGATACGTTCAAATGGTATAATCTCAACGCTTTTAATTTGCCAGTGCTGAATTTTGAGAGAAAAAAATCAGCGGATGTTTTTTGGGTGTTCACGATGAAAATGTCGAGGACGGATGGTTACCGGCGAAAAAAAATAGAAAAAAGAAATAAAACCTCCCTCAACAAGGAGATATCAAGGCGAAAAGATCGAAATTACTGAGAGAAGGTACACTTTTCGGCACTGATTTTCTGCTCATACAGGTTCGGCACTGTTGATTTTTAATGCAGCGTGCGCCTGTGACGGTATTTCAACAACTGTGCGTGGGCTTTTCAAATTCTCTAAAAGGGCTGCGATATCGGTCGGATGTCCTTAAAGGGGCACTGACACAAAATTTTGAAGGCGAGATAACGTCGGAGATAGATTGGTGGGAACACATATACATCATCTGCAAAATATCAGCGGCGAATACAGCCTAGAACATATTTAAAATCAATTTTGAAGTGTGCGAAACGCAACCGAGCAGCCAGCAGAGGACCACGCGCAATTGTAAATAAACAACATCCAAACACGTCACGAGTTTGTGTTTGCCGCTTCCGCACTACCGGCGTTTTACGCGGGCTCGCCCGGCTCGCCGCTCCAATCGGAGGGCCGGAGGGCGGAGCTTCTGCTCTCGAGAACGAACGACCCGATCGTTGGCGGCGGAGGCGCCGTGATTTCGTCAGCTAATCGGGCAGCTGGCCGCGACCAAAGTTCTACAGCGATTCCAGGCACTCTGTTTCTATTACTGTTTATTACCATTGGATGCGAAAACGCGCCGGAGGCACGAAAAGCCCACTGAGCTAGCCGCACGGTCGCTGTGCAGGCGGCGGCCACGGCCGCGAAGTGGCCCAGGCCGGCGCAGGTAGCTCGAGTGATAGCTTCTTACCGCTGCACGAAATTGTCCCCAAGTCCCGACCATAGTGGCTTACATGAGAAACGAGTTAATGATGCGATGGCGGGTTGCATTAAAAATTGTCATCTGCACCGCTTACGAGAGCGGCACTACCGCCGCAGTGCTGAGCCGAACACATCTGTAGGCGGACCTGTAGGCAGACCGGCCGGCTGCTCCCAGCGCGCGTCTTGCCACCCACCGTCTCGAGCGTCGCGCGTCGTTCTTTAGCCGCGGTAGCATTTGCACTCGCAGCGCCTGCGTCACATCCACGGTCGCTTTTTAATTAAGCGCCTCACGAGATCAGTACGTGGGGGCATTCGCAGAAACTGACGTCGATGCGGATTCGACAGTGCTACGGCGGCTCTGCTCTGTGATATCCCTCCGACGGTCACGTGGTCAGCTTTGTTCACACAAAATCCACAAAATCCATCCTTTCGCGGCACTCGCTGAAACCGAAACTGCGACTGGCCGCATTGAAAATGCCTCTAATTAAACAACCGTCGCACGCTGAAGCAAATGAGGTTTCTACAGGTTATAAGTAGGTCACTAGCTACTTATGGCAACGAAAAAAACAAGATGCTAAATTTTCGTGTCAGTGCCCCTTTAAATGGTCATTGAGACCTGGAAGAGTAGCACCCTCTTCGTAGAGGGCAATTTTCCAAAGATAGGAGGTCCTGCCGCGTATCCCTCGGAGCACTGGCAGTTCAGCGCACGAAGTGACCCAGGATTTCTGCACTCCCGCCCGTACCGCTCGAAAATGTTCTACAGTACTTTTCATAACACGTGCACTTATTAAATTCAAACTGGCGGTTATACTCGAAATCACACCTTCCATCGGTAGACAGAAAACCTTCTATACTATTTCACAAAATACTGACGCCGAAGGGTGTGCAACAACCGGACCTTTGTGATTTTTGGCTATTTAACCATCTCATTGTGTGACCGGGTGCTTTGCGATATTTTATCTGTAACAATGCGGCAGCTGAAAGCATGGTTTGGTATCCTTACTTTGCACAGCGACTTGGTCAAACCGCACTCGTTTCGTACTTTAGCATCGTGCACCGAGATTTGCAAGGGCGAGGGCGGCGGCTGGAGCCTAGTTGCACAAGCGCTGCCTATCGCTTGCATGTTGTCTGTTACGGCCGCCGTCTTCGTCGTTGCACATTTCGCTGCGCCACATGAAAGTATGGACCCCAAGCTGCAGCAAAACCGCTAGGCCGTACACACCCCTCCATGATTTATTTAGCTCTTGTATAAGCCTGCAATATCAAACAAAAGAAGAAAAACTAAAAGACCCGGTTTATGTCGAACCAATGCCCAAAGCAATTATATGTTTCTCCTTTCTTTATTTTTTATACCTAGCCACAATGACACGCCCTATTTTTAGGACATATCCTCACACGCACGCGCACGAAAAATCTATTCAGTTTGCTTTTGTTCTGACGGTTGTCTTGTCTCCACAATAAGTTCTTAGCTAGACAGAACTCAGCTGCTTATATCCGGCCCGATGCACCGAAACCAGCAAGCTATCACCACCACGAAGCGAAAATGTCGCATCAAGTACTCGAAGGAGGCTTCGTGAGTGCTTCCGAGGGGTTTAGACAGGAGAAAGAAGCGCACTATGCGGAAATGCCGTTGAGGTTGATGGACCCGGCTGCATGTGTCCGCCCCCGGCAAGCAAACAAAAACGCCAGCGCGGATGGAGGTGACAGCGCGTAGGGGAGCGAGCGCCTAGGTTAAGCGCCGTGGACGCGCATCGAGGTCGCTCCGCATGCCCCTTGACGAGCTGCGACAACAGTGTTCGCCTCCTGCCGAGGGCTCGTGGTAAAACCCAGCCGAGCAGGCTGGGAGGGACTTGAAAAGCTGACGGACTATCGATGACAGCTTTCCGTCACTAATCCCCGGAAGTGCGTGCATTATGGCTCTGATGGCGGTGGGGAGTGCAGAGGGTGTAGTGTGTGCCATACTTTATTCTTTCTTTCCCTGAGCGCTAATTAGAGCTGCGATCAGATTTGTGAGTTTTCTGCCTGTTAAAACCTGCAGCGAGCAGATTCGTTCAAGCGCTCGATATCATTTTTTTTTTAATTTTTTACTTTTTCTACAGTACAGCCCTATGCAGGGGCTTATGAGCGACAGGCGACAGACACATTTGGTCACCTGACTAGGCCCGTAGTACCGCTGCACGAGACACAGAGCAATTGCATCACTGTGAGTTCGAAATTCTACAAATATAAATAAAACAGCTCCGGTACAAGGGCTCTCACCCAATACAAAGGAGCGTAGCCATGGCATTAAAACAACGAAGAAGTACAGAAACACTTCTAATACATGATTTGAAAAAAAAATACACTAGTAGTGCAAGGCTGGACAAACAGCAGAGCTGGCGGCCCCTCTCCGTTCGTCGTAGACCCGGCTGTTGCACCTCACATTTAATTCCGAACTTGCCGCTGAATGCTCTCCTTGAACGGCAGGCACGGATCGTTTTGTCCGCAGGCTTTCACATCTCTCCCACAGTGGACCGCGTTTGCCCACGCTAGAACCCGCGGCAACCGGATTCGCGAACCAGGCGTCTGTAGCACGAACTTAGCGCCTTTGCTCCCCAGTTACGGCGTGAATGCACGAGAACTCACGAGAACAGCACGCGAGAGATCATGCCAGAAACGCAACCGCATAAACGCCGGTTTCACACCGCGAGGGTGCCTTGTTAGATTACGACCATAGGAAGTGTTTTTCCCCTTGTTAGACTCTTTCTGTTTCATGCGGCGGTGGTCTTCTCATTAATTTTTGTTCTGCTTAATTTGGGCGGTTAGGTTACCGCTTTTCTTCGTTCTTTTATTATTCATTTCCAACCTCCCAAACACGTGTATGCATTTGCCTTCCCGCCTCGTAATGAGGCGGCCTAGGAAGAGAAGATATAACGGTTCTTGCATGCGATGGGCGCCTAAATTTGTAGTTAGGTTTTTTTGCTTCAAAATTAACCCCTTGTCTCTATTACGTGGGAAAATTGCTATTTCAGCTTTTTTTCTTGAAGGGGTTGTGGACTCCATGCCAACACAACCTTTTTTGCTTTCCAGTTGGCCGCACATGTCATTGTTCCCTGCGCTGCTAACCCTGTGCCCCTAGGGCTTTTGGTGTGGCCCAGCGCTTACGTTGCCGGTTGCACGGCGTAAAGGACCCCGGTTCGATTCCCGGGACCTTTCTAAGCACATTTTTTCTTGAGGAGCGCACTCCGAACACCTCAACTCGTGGGCGCCTTGCCTCCTCGCCACTTTCCCTCACACTGCGAAGTGTTTTGGTGCGTTGGACGGATAACGCTCGGCCTAAACAGGTCCGCTGTTAAAGGCACAAAAGGCCCCAAAAGATACAACGGAAACCGCACAAATAAAGGGTTTATATTATCGTACATACCTTACTCATGTACAACCTGACAGACAGAAGACTGTCAGTGACCAAAGGGGAAATACATGCACTGGAGACACATGACCTTTGATTATTATTTAAGTACACCCGTGGATGGGGATTACATTCAAATGTTGGTTAAGAAGATTAGAAATATCACAAGCTAAAATACGTTCACCATATTTAGTAATCGTTCTCGTTTTTTTTTTAACTATTGTGCCTTAAGTTGTACTGGCGATTAGGATCGGCGTAAATTGAGAAATACGAGTCAGAGACGCTTTTTATTTGTGAAAATGCAATTTCCGAGAGTGCAATTTGCGGAGGAAAATTTCGCATACACCTGTAATGTAGCCGTATGGCTACAGAAGAAAGCTATACGGCTGTCTCAGGAACCTCGGAGTTTAAGAAAATTTCGTCCTGGTCAAGGATTCGAACCCGGCACCACCGCCTATCTGGGTTAGTCGCTTTGCGGGCTAAGCTAACCAGGAGGCTAGCCGTTGGTACCGCGAGAGTGAATTGGTCAACTAGAAGTTAGGCAGCAGTGTTAATCGACCACATTTATGGAAATCCATTTCAGGTGGATGCCAAATTTTCATTTAATTGCACACCCAGAAATATGTGTTCACGAACGCGTTTAAACTTGTGTCCGAAAGGCCATATATTCGTTAATGACAACTGGTTTGTTAATGAAGAAAAACAGTACATAATTTGTTTTATTGGTATTCAGTTTCAGCTGGTTCGCATAAAGCCAAATCGACCAGTTTTGGAGCCACATGTTAGCTGTCCTTATACATATGAGACGGTACGTCATCCGCTGAGAAGAACACAATTGTATCTTCGGCACACAGAACAATGTCTTAGGTACCAAAAATAGCTGTAATATAATTAAAACATTATTAACATAAGGTGATTCTACCAGCCAGCCTATTTTCTGAATCATTTTCCACGGATGTGAAGTTTCTTCCGCTTCAGCCGTAGTCGGTCCGACTGGCAGAGGGATTTTTAAGTTACAGTTTCAGAATCTGATTTCAAGTGGCAAGGGTGAATATTTATTTTTAATCAAGAGCAGAGAAGTGCGTGAAAAAGTGGCCATCAACTATACTTGTCAAAGGTGTATTGGTGGCCTCACTCTCTCACTCCCTACATACATACATGCACACATACATACATTCATAAATACATGCATACATAAATACATGCATGCATGCATGCATGCATACATACATACATACATAAATACATGCATGCATACATACATACATACATACATACATACATACATACATACATACATACATACATACATACATACATACATACATCATACGTACATTCATACGTACATACATACATACATACATACAGGGAGAAATAAAATTTGGAAGATGGTAGAGAACAAAAGAGGAGAAAACTTCGAACAAGGTAGAAACCACGATTGTTGCCAACGTTTCAACATAGAGACCTGCCTTCGACAGGGCAAACCATCGCCTTGCTGGCACGCTTTATAGAGGGATAGGCACCCAGGTGTGAGGAGAGAAGAAAGGGGAATGCAGAAAGCAGATTGGTTTGGGAGTATGCAGGGGGAGGTATTGAGGGGGAAAGAAGGTTGTATTTTTTGATCCGCGAAGTCGGTAAGAGGGAAGTCAGGTGTGGTGGATATTCCGGGAAATTGTAGGAGAGAAAGGATGAGAGGGTGTTTGTTTCCCCGCCGCGTGGCCTAATGAAAGGTTCTCAGAAACGCCGAAAGCAGAACAGGGGGGGAGAGAAGTTGTTATCGAAGGGTATCTGCAAGCCCCAGGTCAAAAGAAAAGGTAAGGAAGGGAGAAAATAAGGAGGTCAAGGAAAAAAGAAAAAATAGACAAAACCATGCGCACACACACATACACACACACGCACACACGCACACACACACACACACACACACACACACGCACGCACGCACACACACACACACACACACACACGCACGCACGCACGCACGCACGCACGCAGGCGCGCGCGCAAAAAAAGCAATAACCGCACAACTGAAATTGCAGGCGTAGGCGACAGCGACATTCCTAAAACAGGCGCTTCCTGAAACTCAAAAACTAACAGATGAAGTTAGAAAGACATACGGTGCACAAGACAAAGCGGAGCAAAAAACAGAACAAAATTAAAATAATATGGAATTGCAAAGAAAAGCTTTGAGGGATGCCTGCGCATACCAAACTGGAAGTTCAAGAATGAAAACAAAAGGAATTATGTGACGACATAAGGAGCAGAGGGAGGGGGTAATATTCGTTTTATAAGGTACAAGTACGACAAGGCCTAATGCTGTATTCCCTGTGAATATCGCAAGGATTCCAAGTTGCCCCTAGATGCATTAATTCCAGCAGGTTCCATGGAGTTGAATTTGTGAATTATATAGGATTCTCGGTATTTTCTCTCACTAGGAGACTTAAAGTTTGACAGAAGTATTTACAACGTAAGGTCATCAAAATTGTGGCCTGGTTGGTGGAAATGCTGCGCTACAGCTACGGAGGATCATAGGTTGACTCCTTCCGCCTATATACTGTTTGTGACACATTGAGCATTCTAACATATACACAATGTTGGATGAAAAGCATGTAAAACTGGAATTAATCTTGTGAACATAATTACTGGCTGTACTTTTTATAATGCAGTCTGTCTGCAGGTGACTGCAAGTCTTGCATCTGGGACGGGAACAGCTGGCTATGACTGGTTGCTTTGAAGGCCTTGTTTTAGCATGCACTAAAATATTTTTTAGATTCCTATTTCTTCGGTAGGTAACCCTTGGTGCTTCTGGGATCGTCTTTTTGAGTCGGTCATCACTGGCTAAAATGGGGTAGTATTTCCGCAGGATGTTGTTTACGTTAGGGAGGGCGTTTGAAAATTAAGTTATTAGGGAAGGTGGCCTGGCGCTTTCGTTTTGTCGCTGTTTGGTGAGCACGTCATCCCTTTTGAGATTAGATGCACGTTCGTACGCCTCATCGAGCGAGCGTTTGTGGTGGTTCTTGTTCATAAGGGCGGACTTGAGTTCATCTACATGCTTTACGTAGTCACTGTCATCACTGCATACTCTTCTAAGTCTGGTGGCTTTTCCTACAAAGATCCCTTGTTTGCGGTGTCTTGGCTGATGGCTTTTATAATCTAGATACTGCTGCCTGTCTCTTGGTTTTCTAAAAAGTGTGGCTTTAAGTTTACCGTTGTCTAGAATGACGGGAGCATCCAGGAAATTCACTTCTTTTTCAGAATGGTGGTATGAGAATTTAATAGTCGGATGCGAAGAATTGAGATGAGATATAAACGTTTCTAGAGTCGCGCGACCGTGTTCCCGAACTATGAAGATGTCATCTATGCAGCGGAGGTAAACCTGTGGTTTCTGCGCAAAAGAGTTTAAAAGGGTGGCTACAAGTTTCCCCATGACGACATTGGCATAGGTCGGCGCGAATGCAGTACCCATTATGGTTCCAAAGACTTGCAAGAAGTAAGACGAGTCAAATTCAAAGTAATTGAGACTGAAAGCTACTTTTAAGAGTTATGTACACTTCTGGGGGATGTTGGTGCGGGTTCTCTGATAAAGCTTTTGAAACAGCTTCGATTCCTTCGACAAGAAAGAGTAGCAAGGAGGGTTCCACTGCGTAGGCACCCACCCTTATTTATATCTTCTATTATGCGGAGGAAGGGGGGGGGGGGGTCTCCTGATCGAGTGAAGGAAGAAGAGCCGGAATGTGGGATAGGTAAGGATTCAGAAACAGAGATAATGCTTCGGTTGGGGTATAGTTATTCGAAACTATGGGTCTGCCGGGAATGTCGGCAGTAAACAATGATTCTACGGGGAGTTTGTGGACTTTTGGAAGGAGGTAAAAACGTTCTGCCTGCTTATTATTCGGTTTCATGAAGATTAAGTCAGTGAATTTTATAAATTCTCTAGATCGCAGGTCTGTGAGGTTATGAAGGATTAGGCGTACTCCTGGCTTGGATCCTCATCTAAGTGCTTGTAGTGGCAAAGATTGTTGCGCTGCCTATAAGCTTCATCTTTTTTTGTATTTTCCCGTTGGTAAAACAACTACGCTACCACCTTTGTCGTCTGGCTTTATGACTTTGTCATTTCTGGCTTATAGGCATTTATGCATTCATTCATGCATGCATGCATGCATGCAGGCAGCATGAATACATACATACATACATATATGCATACATGCGTACGTACATACATACATGCATGCATACGTGCATACATACCTGCCTACACACGTACATACATACATACATACATACATACATACATACATACATACATACATACATACATACATACATACATACATACATTCATACATACATGCATGCATACGTGCATACATACCTGCCTACACACGTACATACATATATGCATACATACATACATACATACATACATACATACAACATACATACATACATACATACATACATACATACATACATACATACATACATACATACATACATACATACATACATACATACATACATACATACATAGATACATACATACATACTGTGGGGACCCTGCCGCCCGCTGCCATTGCGCGCTTGGTCGGTTTGTACCGTGTCAGAGCTTTTTACCCCTCTCATCCCTCGAGGCCATCTCCCCCTGCACCACTGCGTTGGGCCGAGCCAAAGCAGTCCAATTCCTGATGAGTTGAACGCGTCAGCGGCCAGTGCGCGATAAAACACGGTCAGCTCGATGGCAGGTCCGCCGTGGTTTGTGGATAACCTCATCTCACCGGCCTATTTTAACGGCGCCAGAAACTACCTCTCGCCCGGGCGCGGGAAGCGCGCCTTCAGGGAGACGCTCTTCAGGACGCCTAACGCACGCATCTATGCCTGCCCTTCGCCGCCGCAGTTCTGTTACGTCGGATAAGCCCGGAAACCCTTCCGGCTGCCGGCCCATTGCGGCATTCGAAGAAGTGAATGACGGTATAACAAATGTTTATAGACGGACAAAAAACCCAAGATACCTGCTGCTTGCGGTATGCGAGGAAAACCCCAAATATTTTTCTGAACGAAAGAAGACCCCGGCTTTCATATCTATACAAATCAGCTCAAGCGCCACGCGTTCGTCAAAGAAGGTTTTACTTTTATCGGGTGTGTTGCCCCTCACGAATACATGACTCATTGCGGATGAAACCAATGACACCTTAATGCGTGCGTGCGTCGTGTAATTTAATTAGTGTTATTTGTTCTAACTGCACTGTTATGCGCCAGCTGTTACGATCGGCGTACGGTGTTGCAAAGATCATCTTCCAAATTTATCGGGTTCGTCCACCCAAGCCTTCCGTCGTCCAGTTTCCTTCCTCATCGATGGGAAGCGACCCTACTTTGTGCCCAATGACGTGGCGGGGACTGACGCTGCTGGTGGGCTGAAGCCGCTTTTGGCGAATTCACGGTAACCCAAGCGTCCACCGGTGAGAACAGCCACAATGACCGAGAGTGTCGAACGAAGGTGGTGACAAAGGCGCCGCACGGCGCAGCACGTTTGGCGGCAGGCTAAGTGTTCCTGTCTTCTTCGGCAGCGAGGCGCGCATCGTGGGAACCCTTTGCGTCGTTTCAGAAGCGCCGCTGTTGAACTAGCGCCCGACGTCGGATTACCGACGGGGCCCAAGCGTCCTCCTGTCGCTTCAACCTTGGGTGGTCCTCAGGGGTTTGACCCTAGGAAGATCGCACCACGGAAGTCAACCAGACGCTGACTTGTGTGAGAGGAAAAGTGCCTTCTCTTAGTGAGTGTGTGGGCGTCAATTTCAGTGTCACGGCTTTTCGTGATTGGTGCGTTCCTGAAAACAGCGGGCGAAAGGGTGAAAGGGGACTGGCCCAACTTGGTTATTAAGGCTCGCGTCACTCCTGTTCACTCAATCAAACGCCATGTAAATTTCTATACATAAAGTTGCTTTCTTTGCCCTGCTCGCCCCCAATGTTTGCCCCAACCCAGGACCAACGGACGCCATCACCGGTCACACTAACAGATCCGCAACACAGCAAAGCGAAGTCGGACGTCAAGAAGAAATAAAGTGTAGGGAGCACTAATTCCAAAGCACTTATTTGAGTAAGATATCAATGCTCGGTTTCGGATTAATTTCAAATAAACAATTTATCTTAGTTACGTGGAAGTGAGTTCACGTTTTTTATATTGTACGACTAGCGTGAGGTCAGGGGTTTTCGTCGCCAAAAACTGAAGTACTCATGAAATTAATCGCCGTTAATTTTTGTATTACGCACTTGCCGAAGTGGCTGCAATAAAGTGCGAGAACTGGTTGCGTACACTTGATCGACTGAAAGTTAATCTAACTCCGTTTCGTAGAAGCCGTTGCACCACAAGCCACGTCAGCGAATAATGTCCCATCGAACGCCGTATCATCGAAGTCGTTTGATCTAAAACAATGGTCGCCATGCCACCCTGCGACAATGGAATTCCAGCAAAGCTGTCGTAAACCACTACAATGTTTCTCGTCGTCGACTCAGCGGGCTTGTCGCTTGCGCTCGGCTTGTGCAACTAGATAAAGGTACAGAGTATCGGCACTCTTTTCGACTATTGTTCCGTGCGGCGCCATGATACTTGGTCAGCTCGCACTACGGGACATTTGTTTACACTGGGAAGGTTCATGGGCGCCGCAATTTTGTTGTTTATGCGTTTTAGTCGGTCAACTCTGGTAGGTTTAAGGCGAAAAGCAAAAACTCCCGTGTGTACGAGATTTCGGCACACGTTAAATATCCCAAGGTGTTCAAAATTAATCAGGAGCCCTCATTACGCCGCGCCTCATCACCTGCGTTGCGTCGGTGCGTTACACCATGCAATCAATCAATCAATCAATCAATCAATCAATCAATCAATCAATCAATCAATCAATCAATCAATCAATCAATCAATCAATCAATCAATATTCAATCGATGAATCAATCAATCAATCCATCAATCCATGAATCAATAAAAATCAATCTGGTAGGCTTAGCTTGCCTTCCCGGCTCTGCGGCTCCGGGCGACGACGTACTTCCGAATGCGAGTTAAAGATAACGCGAGTAACAGCATTTCACCAGCAGAAGTGTGTCCAAAGATGCCGTTTGCTGCATCTTCGGTAGTGTTGTTAACAAATGACCCGGTCGAGGTTAACGGTAGAAGAAGTGACAACTGGGCTAGTTGGTAATGCATATGGGAAATCTTGAAGGTAGCGCACTTGAACACGGACACTAGGGAAAAAATTGTGGTTTGTGGTCAGCGCTGTGGTTTGTCAATTCTTTCCCTAGTGTCCGTGTTTAGGTGCGCTACCTTCAAGATTTCCCATACGAAGTTAACTGCCAGGCCGTAGATGCGCCAATCTTGCAACACTGATAAACGCAGAAATGGTCGCCGTTGCTGACTCGCGTGCCTCAGTGGCGTTATACGTTATCTTCTGACAACATTAGAGAGTTTTAGCTGACCGTTTTTGACGCTCCGCTATGCTCCCGACGGCCCGCTTAGCACAACCGGAGCGTCAGCAGCAGAAAGGCTTTTGGCTAAGCGATAAGCGTATCTCCCGCGACGCGGAATGATTCGCGTGACTGGTCTTTTCCTGCGCGTGTGTAAACCAAAACTTAATCGAAAAGGAAGCCTAAGAATTGGTATTCGGTCGCTCAAATAAATCAAAATGCCGTGTTTTTTGCCTCTTCTAGCCTCTTTTGTATAATGTAGTTACAGACATGGTACAATAGTTATAAATAATTTAAAAGAAGCCGATAAACTTCGGCATAGCCAAGACAAGGCTGTCTTTCTAGGAACTGCATAGAAGCAGCTCCCCGCTTCGGTCGGCGTTTTAGGGGCGAAGCTCCTAAAGCCATGGGTTTGTCCACCCCTTGTGTCTCGTGGTACGTGACCGCCGCATGCTTTCGGAGATGTCGCAAAGTGGGCCGCGTTGCACTCGCAAGAACCGGCTGCAACCGGCAGCGCAAACTCGGCACAGGGAGCGCGAGCTTGTGTGTGTTCGCCAACGGAGGCGCGAGCGCACGTGCGCTGCAAGGGGGAGATCACGCAAGAGATCACGCCACGAACGCAGGCAGTCGTTCTCGGAGATCGAACGAGACGCAAGGACCTTTGCTCGTTTCCTCTCGTCTTCTTCGGGCACAAGTTCGCCCTAAATAAAAGTTCTTTCTTTACCGTTGTGTCCCAGCCTACGTGACAAATTGTGGTGGGGGTGCGGGATAGTCCTCGATGGCGCGGGGTCTTTCACCAGGTCTGGGCCTGGGAGCATTGACTCCGAAAATAAAAGTTGATTTGTACAATGTACGCACAGTCTTACGTCTTTCTTAATGATGTAATGGGCGAACTTTCACGGGAGAGTTACGGTTACCGATGATCTCCCCCTCTCGAGCTTCGCCCCACTTATCATTCATTCCGTGGTTATGGCGTGATTTTTTTCGCTTGCGTTCTAAACCTTGTTGAAGTGTGTGGCACTTTAGCCTATGCGGAAGCGCTTTCGCGGTTTCGTCGCTCGTGTTTCAACTGACGAAACGGAGTTCGCCGTAGCGCGCTCGCCTCGCGGGGCAGCCATGCTGGAATTCCGCGCGGAAGCGCAAGCTGCCGCGACGGTCCGCTAAGACGCCCCGGTTAGCGGAGCGGGGCCCCGCTCCGGTATCGCCGCTAACGCCCTAGCGCGCGCTTCCGCTTGCTATCGGAGCGGGGCGGACCGTCAGAAACAGTCAGCTAAAACTCTTTATTAGAGAGTTTTAGCTGACCGTTTCTGACGGACCGCTCCGCTCCACTATGAAGCGGGAGCGCCATTGCGCATGCGTGGTACGCTAGCGCGCTACCGGCGGTAAGGGAGTGGGGCCCCGCTCCGCTAACCGGGGCCTCTTAGCGGACCATCGCGGCAGCTAACGCTACCGTGCGGAGTTTTAACATGGCTGCCCCCGCGATGCGAGCGCGCTACAGCAAACTCCGTTTCTTCAGTTGAAACACGAGCGACGAAGCCGCGAAAGCGCTTTCGAATAGGCAATGGTGCCACACAACTCAAAGTTAGAACAGAAGCGAAAAACGTCGACCGAGGCGCGGGGCTGCTTCTATGCAGCGCCGAGAAAGACAGCCTTGGCTTGGCTATTCCAAAGTTTATGGGCTCCTTTATTGTTATTTAGAAAAAGTATACAATGTCAGCGACTTCATTATACAAAAAAGGTTAAATGATTCCAAGAAACGCGGTATTTTGGTTTGTTTGGGCGACCAAATACAAATTCTTACGTTTCCTTTAGGATGAAGTTTTGGTATACACGCGCACGCGAAACCACCAGTCACGCGAATCATTCCCCTTCGAGGGAGATACGGTTATCGCTTAGCTAAAAGCCTTTCGGCTGCTGACGCTCCGGTTGTGCTGAGCGGGACGTCGGGAGCATAGCGGAGCGTCAAAAACGGTCAGCTAAAACTATACGTTTTCTGACGCTACGCTCGGCTTCTGTGGAGGCAAATGCGGGGTCCTGCCTAGCCTGACGCATGCACTCGGCGCCTGGGGCAACAACTGGTTATATTTAGCAACGCGAAAACTTGGGCGAGTTGGTCATGCAAATTGAACCACTGCGCAAACGACGAGACAAAAGACGAGAGCAAAACGACACACGAAGCGCTGACTTGCAACTGGATTTTGTTTTCTCCAACGGCACCAAATATAAACAAAATTGGAGAAAACAAAACACGAAAGAACACATGAAAAAACTGGCATGAAAACCGGCATGCCTCAATGATCGCCTGAGGGAGCACCATAATAAAGTTAAAAATAAAACGGCTGGTCATCTCGCCACTCACTGTGACACATGCGGCTGCGAGCCGCTGTTTGAAGATGGCCGCGTTATCGGCAGAAGAGTGAACACGCTAACTCGCGAAATTATAGAGGCCGCTGAGATTGAATGCCTGGGGAAGAATTGCGTCAGTATAGCCTCGATTACACTAACAAAGAAGGAGATAAACTACCTTAACAGGACATGTACCGATAATGGTTAACTGTGTGGTTGGCGCTATGCTTTTTCATGCCGCTTTTTTCATGTGTTTTTTTTCTTCAATTTCGATTATATTGGTGTCATTGGCGAAAATAAAATCTAGTTCTATGTCAGCGCTTCGTGTGTCCTCTTGCTTTCGTCCTTTGTCTCGCCGTTTGCGATGTGGTTCAACATGGTCTACTTCGTCACACTAGTCCTGCCTATCCTTCAAAGATATTCTGCACATATAATCTTTACCAGCAACCTATGCTGCGGGGCGCGAGGTCCCATTGTTCGCAGGTGCCTTAACATTCATAATGCGGCTTCGATGCTTGTTTTGTCGTTTCCTCAAAAGAATTCTGAGCTCTGCGCTGCATGCTTGATTAGCATGACGCATGCGCTCAGCGTCTTAGGCCTTGGCGTCTTTGCGTTTTTACCCACGGAGATGCAACCATTGAAGGTAGCGGCATACAGCTTTGCTGTAATCTTTACCGCGCTTTACAGAAAACAGAGAGAGTACAGTGGTAGTGTTTTCTACGCAGAAGACAGCCAGATGACAGTTGCAGCTCACACGCACATACACGGCTCGCACTGCTCGCACGCAACATACACTGCTACTAGCCTGCTAGGCTAATGTGTCCACGCAAGTGATTTTACTGGTATGTAGCGGGGCGTTCCACTGACAACCTGTGGACGGCAATTTGGCACGTGTCTGGTGGTTCAAATGGAGGCCCTTTTACGCTTTTTCCATCTCCCAAGCGGTCACATGGACATGCAGTGGACCACTGTTCGAGGAAAACCGAAACTGCTTGAACGGCTGCGCCCACATTTGTGACAAGTTCATCGAAGTTTTGTTGGAAGTGTGAGTGTCACAGGGGATGCACGGCACGCGTCGTAATTCTGTATGACATTAACCAAGGATCGCGCGCACAATGTGAAAGAGTTCAAGGAACACAGTCGCGCTCCAAGCAGCACTAGAGAAGCCAAGGAAACGTTCAAGCCGGTGGCATGTAAGCAGCCCAGGTGCAACTTCTTATTCCGATATCAGACGCCTGTCTTGCGCGTTATCATTAGCAGTTATCATTATACTTTGGATAATTTGTCTTGATGCGGCAAATATCGTGCTCGCTGTCATTGGAGGTGCAATAGGCTATAGCCCCACAAGACACACTGTGTAAAATGAAAAGGCCAACAAGAGCATCACTTTTAAAGCCACAGACAGCAGTTCTGAGCGAATTAGTTGTTCGATGATCCGAAATGATTGGAGATCCCATGGTCATTGTCAAAATTATCATGCTGTAGCGCGCATTTTTAATTTGCAGTTATTCTCATCAGCAACTAATGTGATTTTCTCGTCTGTTAAGCATACACATACTCAATACGTTTGGGCATGAACGTTTGCTATTGTGACTAATATTTACCCCATTGTTGACTCGCTTGAAATCTTTCATTAGCCGTTATTACCTCGCGCGAACAGTATGTACCACAGCGTATTAGCATAACCTCACCTAGAAGCGTTTGTCCATCGCGCTTCGACGCTCGTTGCCATTACAGGCCACTCTTCGATTAATCCTATGCGATTTTAGTAAACTTAGAATCCATATTTTCTTTTGTGGCACTATGCAAAGGAGCCACTGACTGCAATGACTTGTGTTTTGCAAATATGGAACGGTCCACAGAGATATGCGCGAAATGGCAGCGACGATGCCAATACAGGAGATTAAAGAAGCAGCATAGAGATTAAATGCATGCGTTTCGGCTTCCTGTTACTTCCTATGGATCGGCGGGGATAAACAAATAGTCCGCATTTGTGCACACGGCACACACACTGCCACAGTTATTCCCCTTGAAGATGAACGGTTGCCTGCGAAGACTAAAAGCCGTATTTTAACCCATACTTTGCTCCCTTTTGACTAAGTGTACACCTATTTTACCTTCAGACAAAAACCGATCTGTCGTAATTGTGTCCAATCTCCGTTGACTTCCGTCCTCAGACCTTGTTTGTAGGGCTTCACACGAGGTGGTCATGGATAAACGAACCAACAGTTTGGTTATCGAGCGGGACTTAGGCCAGACTAGCGTTGGCAAGGGGTCTGTTCGTTATGCAAAGACAAACGGCTACACACTGCTACACCTTGCTGCACGTGCGCACAACAATCGCTTAACACGCATGCGCCGGACATATAAAGCCCGCGACCATGAACTAAACGTTTGCAATACGGTTAGCCTGCGTTCTAGATTACACGTAGAACCGCTGCAACTCCGTTAAGCGCAACAAAGAAACGCGTCGTGTGTTTTCTTTGCTGCGCTTAACGGAGTAATACTGGGGTACCAACTAGCTCGCACCGATACATTGTAGAACCGCGTCCATAACTACTGCCGACACTCGAATGCAATTGAAGGCCTAAATATAATCCTTACTGAACCGTTATCTAATATAGCATTAAAGACATATAGCATTCTCCGCGGTACTACAACACTTGTGTTTTTATTCGCTATGAAGACGACACAGTGGTTTCAGTCTGTGATGTTACTGGCAGTACTTGCACCCAGATGGACTCCATCGTATAAGACGCAGAAAGCTTACCGCGTACACCGGAAGCCCGGTGTGGGACACATGGCCCGCTTTTACCGAAGCGGCAGTCATCGTTCGAATCGTGACAGACAAGTTCTCGCGCTCCGAGGGCAAGAGGGCGAGGCAGGGGAGCCGAGTATGTACACGAGGCTGCTCACAGAAACGCACACATGGCTCTCGCTCGCGAGGGTGCCCGTCAACCGTCGCCTCGGCTGCCGTGCCGCCCTCCGTGACACTGCGTTCAACCAGCAGGGACGCGGCACGTGGGGAAGCCGCCGGTTCCTCGTTGCCTCACGTGGCAGGGGGAGGGAAGGACATATACGGCTCAGCGCGGCCTTACAATCGCCGTGTGCACTCCCGTGTAAGCGCTCAGGACAGTGAGAGTCGCCGTAATGTTTTGGGATGTTCTACCTGCAACAAAAGGGTCCGCGCAATTCACAAGAGTCGACTTGTTTCCTTCCTTCTTTACCTGTGTTTTCTTCTCTCGTTTTCTGTGCCAAATGAGGACGCGTTACAACGCGGTCAGTGATGTTTATGATTGAGGGCGCCAGCTTGTGATGCTTACGACGTCCTTTAAAATTTTAAAACAATTTGGTTTTTCTGAATTCCTAAATTCATTGATGCCACCGACATTCAAAAAAGTGGCCAGTATATTTTTGGTTATTTATTTTATGATACCGGTTGTGCGAATGGCATTGTACATTGGCAAATTCGACTGAATAAGATATAAGAAATTATTTAAAAGCCAAACGATAAGAATCATTACAATGGTGCATATAAGAAAGGAGCTCCTGCAAAAATTAAACCACATTACTTAATACCGTAAAAACCGGAGAAACAAACATCTACTGACAAGAGTGGGATACAATCAATACGCAAAGATGTTCCTTGTAGAAATAACTGATGTAAGCCCACGGCGTAATGTAGTATAAGAAATACTGTTGTAAATCTTGTTCATAATGAAGATGCCTCCGAGTAATCAGATTGTGACTGCTCCACGCTGGTGTTCGTGCGGTACATATACCTCCCAAATACACGCCGACAGAAAAAAATGAGCTCGATGGAGGGTTCCTACACGCCACATAACATTAGGAGGCATGTTAGGTGCTCAACTAATGTACGCGCAGCTCTAATCAAACTGATCGAAGGATAATGAGCTAAAAATGGTACAAGCGTATGCTCAATCAACCAGTTGTGGATGATGAAGCCATCGACGTCTTGTGTGATGTTGTACTGGTGCGTAAGGCAACAATCTAATCGGCCAGACAGCGAGTACAAACTTCAACACTCCAGTTACGGATAAAAAAGAAAGTAAACCAGAAGCGCGCAACTTCAGAATGGACAGCTCAAACGGCCAGTGCAGTAAATTTAATTGATTTTATGGAGAGAAAGTGAGAAGATTACAAAAGCCTTGATTCGAAAGAGGGAACACCTGGGAAAGATCAGCCGGAGCAAGAATGACCAAAAGAAAACGTAAATATGCTTTATCCTATCGTGAAAATCGCACTGTTTTGAACGATGTACAGGTGTTCGGCAAGAAAATATACTGCGAGAGTAGCATGGAGTTATAGCTGCAAGAAAAAAAAAACAAATAAAATATGCGTTGACTGTTCAGCAAGAAAATGTGTTGGAGGAGGAGGGGTGAGAAATGGCGTTATATCTGCAAAATGAGATAACAAATAAAATATACGTGGACTGCTGGCAAAAGCGTTCTGGGCAGCAGAGTGCAATTATATCTACAGAAAAAAAGAGAACAAGTAAAATAAACCTGGGAATTCTGATAGTAAAAGCGGCGACCCAGTTTTTGTAGTAAGGTGGCAAACAAAGATTCTTTTTCTTAACAATTAGGGGTACAAAAGGCCCATGTGACGGAATCCTCCACCAACAATAATCTTAGCAACAGAAGCAGCAGAGAGAAGTCAATGAAAGCCACATACCAAACTAAGCAATTGAGTCAAGAAACAAGTGATGTTCTTAAGAAATGCGAACATCCAAATCCAGAGCTAACATGGACTTGTTGGAAACCAGAAGAGTGAACAAGGGCCGTGGTTTGAGGGTTGAGTTCCTCTACTCGCTGATTCTGGCCTTTCGGTCTAGGTCGGACTACTTCTTTCAATATTTATATAGCCAGAGAGTCAGGCGTGTAGGGAAACAGCGTAACCTTCTTAATAAAAATCCCAGGCCATCTCCACAAATGTGAAACCTGGGCAGGCGCGAAGCAAGCAATGCCTAAGCGTATTCAAAGATAGCAAGTCTCTCCCTTGCCACACATTGCGCGCTGCTGGAGAAGCGCCGGTGGGAGGAGCAATCGCGTCGTTGTTGAAGTGGTGGCGCCCTATTTTGCGTTGACCCGGATTTAAGCAAATTTGCATGCCCCATATACCCCAGTTTGAGATACTCCCAGGGATCAACGCGAGCTCAGTGCAATGCCCGCGCCTCGCCCTGGGGGCTCGCCTTCGGTGATCAACGAGGCCCCGGCACCAGGTGAGTGTGCCTTTTCTTGCTTCGACCGACAACCCGAAGAGCCGATGGGTAACAGCCGGAAGGAACCTGAGTGTAACAGAAATTATAACCCGTCTACAAACAAGCTTCTGCTTGCCCTTGACGATTGCTGAAGCGGACAGGGAGCGTTCCACAAATCATGTTAGGTTATTTTGAACAGGTTTTATCTATTATACACATTTCTTTCAATACGCGTTACGTTCTATCCCGAGGCTTCGTAAAACAAGTGTCCCGGTGTTTTACAACCATGACTACATAAAACGACGACGACAGGAGACGCCGACAGCTTGAGTCCCTAAGGAGCTTATGCCTTAATTGCATTACGTTGTTTTTGAACTAACTGTGTCATAAGCTCCGAATACGTAAAACCGCTTTAGGAGCTCCGCCGCTTTTTTTTTCATGCATCATATTATTTCCAAATTTTTCTGAGCCAAATGAAAAGTAGCCGGCTCTGCGCGAGTTGTGCACCCAATGGTTCCGTTCGTTAACGGAACCATTGCGCACATTCAGTTGAATGGGAAATACCAAACTGATTAAAGGGGAAAATTGGTAACCATGACTCGTTTGTGCCCAGTTATTGGAAACTGGGGTTGGTAGGAAACGCGAAGTCGAAATGCTTTAGTTGAGCTCTCCAGTTAATATACCCATTTTGCTTAGGCCTATTGCAAGTGGGAAACACTAGGTGCATATAATGGCATCATCATCATCATCATCATCATTATCATCAGTCTACTAACGTCCACTTCAGGACGAAGAGCCTTTCCCATCGGCCTCCAACCACTCCTGTCCTGCGCTCCTCGAGCCCACCGTTTGCCCCCAAAATTCTTTATTTCATCCGTCCATCGTGTTAATGGCCTTCCCCTACTTTTAGACCCATTTCTTGGTATCTACTCTGTAACCCTACTTGTTCACCAGTTGTCGGTTCGTCTCACTACATGGCGAGCCCAAGTCCGTTTCATTTTTTTCGACTTCGTTTTCTTTCCATTTCGTTCGATATCTTCTACTCTAGTTTGCTTTCTGATTCATGTCGCTCTTTTCCTGTCCCTGAGTGCAACTCCTAACATTACTCGTTCCATGTCCCATTGAGCCAACTCAAGTTTGCTTTCTAGTTGTTTAGCAAGGCGCCATGTTGCAGCTCCGTATGTCATAACCAGCAGTATGGACTTGTTGTAGATTTTTCTTTTGAGGGACAGAGGTAGCTTACAGTTCGGCAGCAGCGCACGACGAGCACTACGCTAATTTTTCTGCTCTCGCAGCACCTACCCATGGACGGAATGCCGTTGCTGCATTGAAGCTGCATCCAGCCTGCGTAGACGCAAAAACGTGGGCACATCGGACGACCCGGCAAGCTACGCTGCTTCGCCGAAGATAACGGCGTTGCTGTTCCTGCGAGGGGGCAGCAGAGGCTACAGCCGGCTACAAAAGCTTGGAAGCAAGGACGCACGGTTGCAGATCGGCAGCAGCGCACGACGAGCCCTACGCTAATTTTTCTGCTCTCGCAGGTGAGAAATGTAAACCGTGTATACTTTGCTGCGTATTGGGGTGTGCGCTGTTGCCGGACGAACCTGCCTTGATTGCTTGTGTCTTTGCTTTGGCGTGTAAAATTTACTCCTGTTACAATGACAAAGGCTACGCGCAGCAAAGATGCACTTGAAGACTTCCGTAATGAGCTGAAGGATGACCTGCAGGAGATTAAGGATGCTCTGAATGAGCTCAAGAAACTGAAAGACGACTTTAACGAATTTAAATCAGTACGAGAGGAGCTTCGAGAGGTTCTTTGTGAAAAGCGTGAGCTGAAGAGCAAGAACGAAGGTCTCGTGCGGAAAGTTGAGGAGCTGGAACAGTACCAGCGTTCTAACAATGTTGAAGTCAAGGGTGTCCCGCTTGACAGTGAGCCTGCGGATGTGATCAAGAAGTTAGGGCAGATTGTGAAGGAGAATATTGAGGAAGATGACATTGACATTTGCCACAGAGTTACGACCCGCAAGACATGATGAATTTAACATCATCGTCCGTTTCGTTCGACGAAACAAAAGGAATGCTTTTCTTGCTAAGGCAAAAAAAGTACAATTGGAAACAAAAATGCTAGGTTTCGAGGTCTCCAGCCCTGTGTTCGTAAATGAGCACTTGACCAGGTATGGTAAGCAACTGTTGGGTGCTGCCATTAAAAAGAAGAAAGAGGCTGGCTGGGGGTACGTGTGGACAGCTGCTGGCAAAATATATGCCAGAAGAAACGAAGGATCGCCTGCCTTGCGTATCTTCAGCATTGATGCCCTTGAAAAGATGACTAGCATTCAGGACACTCCCAAATGAATGGAACCTTTTTCCCTGTAGCCGTCATTTGACCATGCTAACAGACTGTTACGACCATAGTTCTTTTAATAGCGCATATGCTGGTTTAAATTCTAATAAGTTCCTATGTCTTTTTCACCTAAATGTGCGCAGTATTAGAAATAAACAAGACACACTAGACAACTTTTTCGCGAACATCAGTCTGAAATTTGATCTATTGCTTTTTTCTGAGACATGGTTATCAGAGCTTGATACACCGCCCAAATTTTACAATTACAGTTATTGTGGCCTTACTAGAGCCGCTAGTCGGGGTGGTGGTGTGGCAATGTACATAAAAAACAATCTGACTTATGATTTACTACCTGAATTTTTTTTTATCAGTGAAAACGTTGAATGCCTTTCTATTAGCCTTAAATCACTCACAGTTGTCCTAATATATAGACCCCCATCTCGCAATAAGTCGCAATTTTTAATTTTTTCTGGAGTAAATATTAGACTTCCTAACCCATTCAGGCTCAATGTTCGTCATAATGGGCGACATGAATATAAATATGCTAGGCACTGATGGAAATGCTAGCGAACTAGATAACATAGTCGCGTCATACGGCTGTGAGAATCTTATAAAGACTGCGACGCGTATAGCAGAGGGAAGCGCAATACTTCTTGATTTGTGTATTACCAATGCGCATGCCCCGAATTTATCGAACGGTCTTTTTTCGGCAGACATCAGTGACCATTTGCCTATATTTTGTTTAGTCCCGATGGGTAAATCTGTAAGTTCTAAAGGGCATTGCACTTCCTTTTACCGAGACATTAACCCGCAATCGCTAGACGTGTTTCGCTTGCTCGTGATCGCCACACATTGGGATTTCATTCAAGAAATAAAAGACCCCCAACAATCGTACAAGCTATTCTTAGATATGTTAAAACATTGCTATGAACAAGCTTTCGCTCTGACGCCTGTTGCAAATAAACGGCAGAAAAAAATTAAGGAAGCCGTGGATATCGGCTGAGCTTTTTAATAAGATTGCACATAAAAACAAACTGTATCATTCGTTTATAAAATCCAGTGACCCTTCCAAATTCGCCGAGTTTAAAAAATCTAGAAACAAACTTACTACAGAAATAAAGAAAGCCAAGGAGCAGCACTACGAAAAGTTGTTTTCCCGAATTTCTAATCACCCGAAAAAAATCTGGCAAGAAGTTAACAATCTTTCTAACAGGAATACTGAGACTAGTACAGTTCAAATATCCTCGACGGAAGGAAATTTGACTGACGAACAGGCAGAAATAGCTTTGAACACACATTTTTTATCTAGTGGAAAATACACCCCGGTTACTGGTTACCAATTTGAAGAAGTAATCTTGCCAAAACCTAATGTAGCGAATTCCTTAGTATGGTTCCCCACTAGTACGAAAGAGGTAGAGCAAATAATAAACAGTTTAAATAACACTGCAGCTGCCGGATGTGATTTATTAGAGCCGTTTCCAATTAAATACGTTGCAGATATAATTTCCCAGCCTTTGGCTCACATTATCAATGCTATGTTGGAAACTGGTGTATTTCCAGACGACCTCAAAATTGCAAGAGTGTGCCCGGTTCATAAAGGTGGAAGGGACAAGACTATAAATAATTTCACACCAATCTCCGTGTTGCCAGTATTGTCTGAACTGTTTGAACGTGTTATAAGTGTTAGACTGGCTGAGTTTGTGGACAAACACAATGTTTTAAGTGATACGCAGTACGGTTTCCGGAAAAACAAATCCACCGAACAGGCACTATTGATGACAAAACACGAAATTCTTAGCAATATAGAGCAAAAACTATACACACTTGGTATCTTTTTAGACCTGCGCAAAGCATTCGAATCAGTAAATCATGAAGTCCTGCTACAAAAACTACACGACTATGGAATACGCGGAATTGCATTAGAACTTTTAAGAAACTATCTAAGTAATAGATACCAGTATGTGTCAATACATACCGCAGCATCCACTAAACGTAAGATAGAAAACGGCGTTCCCCAAGGTTCAATACTTGGCCCATTGCTTTTTAACTTATACGTTAATGATTTGTCGGCAATACCTAACTCCCCACGGTTAGTCATGTATGCCGATGATACTAATATGTTCTTCTCCTCAAAATCACTTCCTGACCTAGAAATAAAAGTTAACAAATACATGGATATTCTGTCAAATTGGCTGCACATGAATAAACTTCAATTAAATGTCAGTAAAACCAAATATATAATATTTGCGCCAGTTAATAAACCAACAAATACTAATTTAACGATACTGTTCCGAAACTGTAAAATAGACCAAGTAGAAACCCAAAAATTCTTAGGTATTTGGTTTAGAAATGACCTTTCCTGGAATACACACGTAGAAAAACTGTGTTCTGAGCTAAGTAAAACTGTTGGTTGCCTCTTTAAAATCGCATCTCTTATCCCCCTTTGGTTGAAAAAATTGCTGTACTATACCCTATTTTACTCTAAGCTGTCCTACTGTTCTTTGGTATGGGGCACCACGACCGCTCATAATTATAATAAACTTATTATATTGCAAAAAAAGGTACTCAGAATTTTTGAAAATTACCACGGAAGAATCCAGGATTTAAGAACCCATGATTTATTTTCCAAACACGGTTTGCTTAAAGCTAGTCAAGTGTATTATTACAAATTGCTACAGTACACCAGAAATAATAATCTTTATAACCACTATACACCTCAGCCAGCGAGTCGGTACTGCCTGCGTGGTAGACTTAGAAAAACACCACAGATCCGTACGAATTATGGCAAACAACATACTGATTTCCAGATACCATGGCTCTTAAATAAAATTGAGGAAAACTATGATTGTAGCAGACTGTTACAATTCATTCATTACAAATTCATTAAAAAAATGCTTCTAGAACTTTGTATTGAATACTCTTAATATGCCTGTTAGTGCTATTTTTTGGTGTCTGTAAATGTATTATTTCATTTATTATATGTTTACTGTATGTATACTTTACTGTAGTATACTGTATGTTTACTGTAGTATACTGTATGTATACTTAATGTGCCTGTTAGTGCTATTTTTTGGTGTCTGTAAATGTATTATTTCATTTCTTGTTTACTGTATGTATACAAGATGTAGTTTAAACAATAATTTGTGTGTTTGCAAGCTACAGACTAACTTTTTTTGTATTTATGTATTCTACAGCTGAACGAGAGAGCCTGTGAATATATGTATTGATCCCCACTCTCCTCACCCTACTCACGTTTCGAGTATATTTTTGTGTGTGTGAAATTGAATATTATTGTGCTGATTCTGTACTGTTGGATTGCCCTGTGAAGCAAGAGCCTCTGTCAGGCTGTAGCCTTTAGCTCTTGCTTCACTTTCCACTGTTGGAAAGTGAACAAACTCTGAGCACGAGGTCGCGGGTTCGATTCCCGGCCGCGGCGGCCGCTTTTCTGATGGAGGCGAAAAGCAAAAACGCCCGTGTGTACGAGATTTCGGCGCACGATAAAGATCCCCAGGTGGTCAAAATTAATCCGGAGCCCTCCACTACGGCGCGCCTCATCGCCTGCGTTGCGTCGGCGCGTTAAACCCCACAATCAATCAATCAAAGTGAACAAACTTCAAACTTCAAACTACATTCTCTTATTTGGGAGTGTTTGCCGAGTGCTCCCTAACCCATACCTATACTGCGCCTGATTCCTCTCTCGTAATTGGGGTCAGCACTAACCATCTGTCTAAGGTAGTTATATTCTTTTACTTCTTCCTGTGTTTCGTTTCCTAAGCTGAAGAGGATGTTTTTGGCATGCTTATTGCACAATACTTAACATTTATTCAAATGTATTTTCAGCCCAACGGTCCAACGGCCATGCTTTATGATTGTAGTTCCTCAAGCATTGTTTGCGGGTGTTCTGTAGCCTCCATCAGCAAGACTATGTCGTTCACAAACCTCAAATGGCTCAAGGATTCCTAGTTAATCCTTAATCCTATGTTTTCGCAGTGAAGCTTTGTAAACACCCCATCTAGACATGCTGTGAATAGCTTTGGTGAGGTGGTATCTCTCCCTTACGTGGTTCTCTCCCTGAGGTGGTTCTCTCCCTTACGGGAATTTATCGCTTTGCTTATGGCTTATGCTTGACATTTTATTCTTTCCACAAGCATAAACTGTGAGTAATAAAAAAGAAGGCCAGACGAGTCTAACTTATTTAAAAATGCATCGGTAACGTTTTGTTTATTATAGTGCAATTTATTCAAGAGGAAGTTTCAGTTGCTGTAGTTACACCTACGTGCCGACATACCTTTTGGAGTATCTGTTCATTAACTCTTTGTGGAGTAAGGACAGAATAACGAACGTTTTGTGGAACATCGATGAATTTTAGAAGTGTTTGAAAAAGCAGGCGTTTCGAAGGGCTAAATTTTACATGGACAACCACACTGCCAGTATTGCGGGAGCGAATATGAATTCGTCAATCCGCGCACAGAAGTCAACTTTTAAGTATTTTTTCGTGAGATTGCCGCTTGGTTATTATTTGCTTGCTCGATAATATCAAGATGTCGAGAATGTCAGTGTATTTGTTATGGCAGTCTCCTCGATCGGAATGCAGCTACAAAGTTATTTTTTACAACTGAAGGTGGACAAAACACCTTAAAAATGGCTAACTGCCTATTTAAGCTAATTTTTCGGAATGCAGTTGCTAAAGCCCACATTTATTTTTTAAAAGGAATGCGAGTGAAAGAAGCGTCATATTGCCACAGTCCAGAAGGAAAGAAGTATCGGAAGTTTCAGGAAGCAAGCTTCTGAAGAGTGGTACAAAAGTTTGTACGCATTGTGGTGATAAGGCCGCACTTCTTTAATAAAAGAATACCAGCGGAAGACGCATTATACGTCCACAATGTAGCCGGGAAGCAAGTTTGAGAAGTTCCCGGAAACCAGCCGGTGGCCGTGCGGCCCACATCGCGTGACACATGAATGATGTGATCGTTTGCTTACTTCTCGATTTAGGTTATTTTTGCTAGCCTTGACACTTAGAATGTTCTATCAAACTTTACGAGTGCGATCAGCTATAAAGTAATTGTCACCCCATTCCGTGCGACATTTTTTTTCCGACCGAGCTCATCAATCGTGAAGTGTCACCTCCTTAAAGGGCCTATACATATTTTTTTGACCGGTATAATTTTCGCGACAATTCCTAAAGAACGTGTGTGAATATCATTATTTCACATATGGCCTTTATTGTTCTCTTAGTTTCTTCTTCTGTTTGCAGTTACTTTGCGTCAGCTTGTGCTCGTGTCAGCGTAAAGAAAAGCGTAATGTTCTTTTACTTGCGGCTGCATCCATCTATCTACGTCAGCTTAGGCCTTCCCCACTGTCTTTATGACACCCGCCAGTTTTATACACGTTCTATAGGAAGAAGGCATGTAACTGTGGATTATCTATCTTTTGTACGTAGTTGACTCCTTTATTGCGTGACTACCACTGCGTATTTAGATGCCTATTACTGCGTAGGGGCACTGGCATAAGCTCATAACTTTGTATGAGCCAGGGCGGGTAATTAGGATTCTTCAGCTACCTTTCTCTGCCTCTATAAGCGTAAGGTGTGCATGTTTCAAAGCCGGTTCGTATAGTTCCCGTACGTCATACAGGCAAAGGTTTTCAGTTGGAGTAAATTGAGGCTTCTTACCTGCACAAAAATGGCTATTTTTTGTTCTGATTCACAGATAGTCTTGCCGCTGGGGGCGGCTACAAAAGACTGGTACGGTCGGCTACTTTCGACGCGTTTGTTCCGCCTTGCAAGTAAACATCGAGGGAAGTTAATTAGGGTTGTTAGGGACAGCGGCAGGGCTGTTACAAAGTATTTCTTCGTTTTATAACAAATATACCCCATCCCGCCCACTCTGACTCTCTTTCTACACGCACATGCACAAGCACACTAGGCACAGACATACACGCGCCTGTAAACGTACACACGCACGCAACACCGAAAGTTGGGCGAGTTGGTAAATCATTTTGAAAGAAACACATACCGCGCAAAAAACAATACGAAAGACGAAGGGATGTACAACACAAGCGCTGACTCTCAACTAGTTTTTATTAGAAACCCAAAGAATATATACACGCAAGTGTACACATGCGCAGAAGAACCACATACGATTAAAGCGGTGGAAGAAAAACCAAAAAGATTTTACTCGGTGGAAGAAAAGCGAAAAAGGGTTAAGGAGAAGGCAATGTGCCTTTTGAAGAAACTGAACTTGGATAGCTTGTCTAGGTTAGTAACAAAGGCGGAAGGACTACGCCTTGATGTTCTTTACTATAAAGACACACAAACCGGAGCAACCTTTTCGAACTGTAGTTTCCGAGAGGAGAGCGTGGCAGGTAGTGGTTTCTACGTTTTTGCAGAAGCAGCTCGAAAAGTTGAGAGTTGAAGACCCCTTTAAATTAAGGGATTCGGAAGAAATTGTTGAAGAAATGCGGCTCGGAAAGTTTGAGGTGTGCACAGCTTTCAGTGTTGATGTAGTGGACTTGTATTACTCCCTTCCACAACGAGAGTTAATGAAGTGCGTAGAAGAATGTATGAGACAGCAACGATGAGTTAAAGTTTCAAAATGACTGTGGTCTGACCGTAGAAGGATTTTTGGAGCTGTTGTTGTTTTATTTGCAATCGACGTTTATCAAATGGGAGCAAGAGGTGCTCCTTCAGAATGCAGGCGTCTGTATTGGTTCGAGGGTCGCACCAGTTCTTAGCAACATTTTTCTGGGGAAAGTTGATGTTAACCTGGAAAAGGTGCTTGGAGGCAAGGTGGTCCGTGTCGCAAGATACGTAGACGATTATTTGGTTTTTGTGCACCGGAATGTGCACTGAAGTTCACCAAAGAGCTTCCCGCAGAAGGTAGCTTACAGTTTCTAGATCTAGCCATAAATTTTGCAGAGAACCACACATGCTGGAAGTACAATCCTAGGTCGGCTAAGCCGCTTCTTAATTATGCGTCTAGACATTTGAAAATAGTAAAAAAAGGTATCGCGATGTCTACCCTCGGATCAGCATTAAAAAAGTCATGCCACCATACTGCGGAAAAAACGCTTTGGTGATCAGGTAAGCCGCCTTCAGGCAGCAGAGTTTCCAAACCATGTTATAATTTCGGTGTGTCAGACCTTAGTCCGAGAGATTAAGCACGGAAGAAACGAGGTACAGAAGGAAAAAGAACGGGGGAAAAAACGAGCCGCCATGCCTTACATGCACAAGTTGGCACACGGGCTGAAAAATGTCGGGTCAAGATATGGTGTAGAGGTTTTCTTCTCGGCAAAGAACAAAATAGGCAGGCTTTGTTCGATGGTGAACAAGAGTAGTCCACTTGGTGTCAGCCAGAACACGTGCGGTGTCAATCACAAGCGAGCCGTTGTGCCTTGCAAATTAGGTGTTGTTTACCGCATTCCGCTGTCCTGAAAAAGAGTGTATGTGGGGCCGACGGGGCGGTGCCTGAATATAAGACTAGGGGAGCACAAAGGGACAATGAAAAACTCCACGTATGCAAATCTGCCCGCACATTGTAAAAAGTGTGAAACGCGTGGATGTGAACCTCTTTTCGCTGATACCGAAGTGCCCTTCGAGCACAGAAATCAGAAGGTTCGGGAGATAGTAGAGGCCTTCTACATTAA
The DNA here is from genome assembly GCF_048455015.1 of Haemaphysalis longicornis. Taxonomy (NCBI): domain Eukaryota; kingdom Metazoa; phylum Arthropoda; class Arachnida; order Ixodida; family Ixodidae; genus Haemaphysalis; species Haemaphysalis longicornis. Next base: position 116,623,266 of record NW_027526203.1, on the reverse strand, counting down.
CCTTTATCAAGATGACTGCGTTAGCCAGACTTCCATCACGCTCCACGAAAAGGAAGCAAAGATAGTTGACCATATGCTTGCGTGCACTGTCAGTTATTCGGCACGCGCCTTTTTTGAATTGGAGGGTGTACTTGTTATTTAAACTTTTAGCGTATTACGGTGTGATGTGTCGCTTTAATCGTATGTGGTTCTTCTGCGCATGTGCACACTTGTGTGTATATATTCTTTGGGAGTTGAGAGGCAGCGCTTATGTTGTACATTCCTCCGTCTTTCGTCCTGTTTTTTTTTGCGCGCTGTGTGTGTTTCTTTCAACACGCACGCACGCGGACAACACATACGCACACTCACATGCCCGTCCACCTCCCCCCTTTCTCCGTATATACTGTAACGACGAAATTTGGCCTATAACTGCCGCTACGGTAGCATGATGATCGGTGGTGCAGATAGCGAAAAGGCTTAAAAGTTTGAAGGTTAACCCGTTTAATTTATTGGTAACATTGATGATATTTAGCCCATACGAGCTTGAAACAGTACACTTTTTACATAAAGGAGAAAGACAGTCAAGAGTACTTAAGGGGACATGGCTGACTGGATCGCGGTCTCCGGCGGAAGAACCCAACGAAGGGAGGCAGCGTTTCTGGTGTGAGTCCAGCGGCAGGCCGCCGTCCCCGTGGATCAGGCGGAGAGGGTTCATATTTGCTTCAAGCGGACCTGTGAAAAAAAGCGCATTCTGGCATCACGTTTTACAGCCAATCCGGAGACGCTTGCTAACACCAATCAGCCATGTTCCCGCCAAAGAGAAGTCGACCAATCACCCAAAGACACAAGGTTTGAACTAGGAAACGCGCGCTTGAAAAATGTGACGTGAAGAATGTAGTTCATACAAAACAAACAAAGTAAACAGTGGAAAAGACATAAAGGTCGTTTGAACTATACCGAGTTACCGGAGCCCGAAATTGGCCAGTGCAGCCACCATGGGGGGTGTGGAACACCGCTGCCGCGCTGTAACCCAAGCTGGGCTGTTGGCATCCCGTACCCACCGCGTCTTCCGGTCGGTGGGCGCGCAAACACACTCCGCATGCGTTTCTCAGAAAAGTGGGCCTTGGTGGCCAAAGAAGCAGTCTAGAAAAAGGGAAAAAGCAAACTGAACTGGGGCTTCGCGACAATATATAGGTGCACCGTTTGTCTGTACTATCCTCTGCGGCCGCACTGTGACCCGAGGAAACGTTAAACGTTATTCACGATCACCAGGAAGAAAGCAGTTCAGACTACACCTGTGCTATTAATGTAGCTTAGCGTGTGGTTTTCCCTCACGGCGAGAACTACGGCGCTGATGGCTGCATTCATCTTCCCGTCAAGACCCCTAACCTATTTTGCAAACAGGCCATCAAAGCTCGGAGTTCTTATCCTAGTTCAATTGCTGCTGAATCTCAGTGTGTCCTGCTAACGAAAAAAGTAGAGTTGACACAGGAAACTTTTCTATTGCAGCAGGCGTGTACTGAGTCGCGGAGGTTGTGTGCGCGCACGCGCGATATCTGATACGGCTGCACGGCCATAGGCTATCTGGGAACACTCGAAGGCGCCCTGGTGCGCTAATTCCGAGTCTAGAGACCAGGCAGCCACTGAGGTGTTCCGAGTGAGCAAGGCTGCGCCTCGTGAAATCAACGGTATGATGACTAACACCGTGTCTCCGATGTAACAACTGGCGACGAGGATGTCCACGAAAAGTGAACCTACCCTGCCAGTGAAGATGACAACGCTTCTAGGAAAGCTTCCGGAATTTCAGCCGCACGAAGGGGATTTTATCTAAACAAATTCGAGTTGTTTGCGGCGGCGAACGACATTGCAGCAAACAAAAAGTTGCAAGTGTTCCTGGCCTCGATTGAGGGAAAGGCCTAAGTCACCCGCCGAGTATTGCTGCTTCCCAAAACGCCCACCGGGTAACGTTCGAACAAGCGGTGAGTGCACCAAAGAAACGCTACCATCGAGGGTGCGTTGTTGTTGTTAGTAAACTTTATTGGCATACAAAAACAAGAAAAAAGACCCGCGTTTCACGAGTGACCGACCAGTAGCGTTTCAACTTGCGCCAGCACCAGTCGCATAATACAGTGGCTGACTTCATTGTGAATGTCAAGAAATTGGCAGCCAGGTGCAAATTCGGCGCTCTCCTGCAGGAGGCCCTTCGGGATGACACAATGCGATGCCGTCTTCTAGCGAAGCAGGACGGAGAGTTCACCTGGCACCAGGCATGCAACATAACCAGGGCCATGGAAGTGGCTGCTCACGATACGTAGGAAATGATGCGACAAGGCCATGCGGATGGTTCATCGAACACCGCCTACGTTTCCAGTGGCATCCACTGGCAGTGACCGTCAACCCGGCGCCAACCAGCGACAACTGCAAGAGGGCCAGCAGAAACCGGAGAAGCAAGACCGGGTGCGTCTCGGAACCCTCCCCGCGGGATTGATCAACGTGCTTCTCAAAGGTGTGGAAGGAACGACTCACCTGTAAGTTGCCCTTTCCCCAGCAGCACTTGTTACAAATGCGACAGAAGGGGACACGTTGCCAAAATGTGCAAGACGAAGGCACTTTACCATCTAGAAGAGGGGAACGCTGATAGTGATTTGTTTACGGTGTGCCATACTGAGCACCGTTCGGGGACGCCTGCTATTGTTGTCACAGTGAAAATAATGGCAAGGAATTCCCGATGGAACTACATACAGGCGCCGCAGTGTCTCTCATGTCCGTGACAGAATGCGCGAACCATTTTTTTAATGCTTGCTTCTGAGAAGAAAATATTCAGCTTGCAACGTACGCCTGTCTCCGTAAAGGGTCTCTGGATGTGGAAGTGTGTTATTATGACCAACGCTTTCACTTGCCTCTTGTTATAGCCAAAGACGATCAATGCGCTAGAATGGCTACGTTGTTCGGCTGAGATTGGCTGAGTAAAATTAAACCCAGGTGGCATCAGATCATGCAAGTGAGGGCAATGAATGCGTCTACACCGCTCCCAGAAAAATACCGTGACGTTATTACTACCGGCGCTCTTGCGGCATTTAAAGCCAGCATTGTCGTGAAAAAGAAACGCCACGCCCACTTTTGGTAAGGCGCGATCAGTGCCACTCGCTTTGCGCGAGCCAGTGGAGGAACCGTTTAAAAAAAGAAAAGTCTGGAATCGTGTATCGTGTTAGGCACAGCAGCTGGGCGACACCACCGGTTGTAAAGTCCAAGAATGACGGCGCAGAGGTCCGCATTTGCGGGGACTACCTAAATAAAGAAAATCCTGCTGTTGAAGTGGACCATTATCCTCTGCCGCTGCTGGAGGATATATTCTCAACATTGCAAGGGGGCAACGTATTTTCGGTTCTCGACCTGTCAAAAGCGTACCTACAGCTCGAGTTGGACGGGCAAGTGCAAGAGTTGCTAACGGTCAACACCCATATGTCTCGTCGGTTTCAGCGCTCGCCATACGGTGTAGCATGCGCGCCGGCTATTTTCAAGCTGTAATGGACCAGATCCTGCACGGATTTCCAGGTGCTGCCTGCTACTTAAAGGATGTAATCATGGCAGATGAAAACTACAACCAATGCTATGACAGAGTAGAGCAGGTACTGAATCGCCTAAGCAGACACGGCATAAACGTCAACGCTGAGAAATGCAGGTTGTTTCAAAATTGCGGTCGCTATCTGGGGCATGATATTCACAGGAAATGATTGCACCCAACGCCAGAGAAATGTTGGCTATTAGGATGCGCCAAAAGCAGCTAATTTAACTCAACTGAGAGCATTCTTAGGCTTGGTAAACTTCTTTTCGAAAGTATATCCTAATCTGGCCAATGTACCAGAACTACTCGACGACTTGCTACGCAAAGAAACTATATGGCACTGGTCGCGTCACTGTGAGGCTGCGTTTCACGTGACGAGTGCCAGCACACCTGACGAGAGTGTGCTGGCACTCTACGATGCCACAAAATACCTCCAACTGTCATGTGATGCCTTGGAGTACGGGCTCCGCGTTGTGTGTTATCGCACGGGGTGAGCGGCGAAAAAAGGCCGATTGCATTTGATTCTAGGTCGCTGTAAACAGACCATCAGCCACTCACGATTCTGTTTGACCCAGAGGCACGGAAGTGGTGCGGCAACAGCTAGGGTGCATCCATGGATTGCAATTTTTGCAAATTATATTTATAAGCTTAAGTACAAACCTGGACTGCGATTAGTCATTCCGATGCATACGGAAGAAATTTTACGATGCTTACGGAAGGAGCAGACGGAAGAAATTTTATACTTTTCGCCTGTCAGTGAGTTGCCACTTACTTCCGAAGACATGGCACGTGAAACAGAACGTGACGGACTCCTAAGAGTTGTTCAAAACATGATATGCCATGGCTGGCTTAAACATGTGTCTCAGGAGTTGCAAACATTTTCTATACACCGTTTCGAGCTATCCGTTGATGATGGTAGTGTGGTGTCGACGAACAGAATTGTAATTCCAAAGTGCTTCCAGAATGGGGTTCTTGCTTTGTTAAACGAGCAACATACTCGTATAACCAAGATGAAAGCATTGATGTGTTCCATGGTGTCGTGGCCAGGTATTAAAGAAGCTGTTGAGGAAATCGCGCAGAAATGCTGATATGTTGAGCAGCCTAGGCCGCTGTCACCATGGAAAGTGTGTCAAAACCCTTGGGAGAGGATGCCCCTTGAATTCGCGGAAAAAGAAGGGCAAACGTTTCTTGTCGGGAATTGACTTGTTTTCAAAATGGTTGAAAGAATTCGAAACCTTTCTGAAGGCTCCTTGCATGAAGCATAGCTCACACCACCGTACCACCCGCAAACGAATGGTGTGGCGCAGCGTGTCGTTCAAACTACAGAAGAGGCACTGCTCTAGCAGTTGGTGGACGGCCAAGCTAAAGTTAACAAAAGAATGTTCAGCATAGAATTGATAATTTTGTGTTCTCATGCAGAAAAACGCCGCACACGTTCACGGGGGTGACGCCGGAAGAGTTGTTCCTCAGACGGAAACTGCGGACTCGCTTATCGTTGCTACGGCCAAACGTCCCCTGCGCAATAGTCGAAAAAAATGTCACAGGGAAAGTAACTGCTGGTGAGCGCCGATTTGCGCAGAAATCATTTGCTGCGAGTGATCGCAAGTTAGTACCTTCTGTGCGTGCGAAGTAGTGAAGTGGTTGCCTGGAAAAATCAAGCAAGTGAAATCACCCACCACGTATGTGGTGTTCGTGGGAAATAGTATACGGTTTGTGCACGCTGACCACTTGCGGAATTCCTGGATTGCACCACCTGAGGCATCCGAGGACGATTTGGCCATGCGGTGGCCCCATGCTTCTGATTTGGAGTGTGTGTCAAGCGCAGGAAGACAGAGTGGTCAATGTGCACCGCAGGGCCCTACTGCCCTTTCTTTTAGCATAAAAGAAGCCTCTGTGTTGAAGGAGTACTGACGCGAAATTCTTGTGTTTTGTTTTCGAGGCTACAGGTGCCTACGTGCCCACTAACCATACAATGGTACACTGGATTGTTGAACGCTGCATAAATTAATATTTAGAGCTTGTTTGTTCCAGTCAGTTTTGGTTTCGGTGAAGCGAACACCGAAGCAGCCGCCTAGTCAGAAAGGCGCATTTGACGCCCCAGTTCTCGTCGCACCATAGCTGATGTCGGTCTGGCCGCGCGTGACGTCGCGCGGGACATCAGTTTTCGGAAACTGTGACGTTATGCACAAGGCGGAAAAATGCGCGCCAACAGCACCGCGGCCGCCTCGATACGTCACGGGAACCTTGACGTGGGCCGTTTGGCTTAAAGCGCAGATTACGTCATGAGCTTGCTGGATGGTGCGCATGGGCTTTCTTGTGCGCGCAAGGATTAAAATTGATTTCAAATATGTTGTACCGAACGCCTACAGTTTAAACTTCCGACGGGGTATCTCCATATACAAAGAAAGCTTTTTACACGCTTTTACAAAGAAAGCTTTTTACACAAAGAAAGCTTTTTACACATATACAAAGAAAGCTTTTTACACGGTTATCTGAGCTTGGGAAGTTCGTGTCAGCACTCCTTTAAGAAAAACCACGAGGAGTAGGCACCCTGCTGATCCTTTTACCTAGCACGCCTTTTAACGCATTTTGGGAGCGAGTGTAGTATTGCCGCAGGCGTGTGCTGAGTCGCTGCCGCGGTTTGCCCGCGCGCGCTTTATCTAATACGGCTGCCGGCCATATGCCATCTGAGATCACTTGACGACTCTGTTGTGTCGGCGCTGGCGCTGTGGCGCGCTGCTAGAGATTGGGCAGCCGCTGTGGTGAAATGTTCTGTGTTCCGAGGCAGCAAGGCTCGCCTAGTTAAATAAACGTCGTGATCACTGCCACCTTGTCTCAGATATAATAGAACAAAACTAACGGAACACAAAAATGTGAGTACAACCAAGTTTCAGTGTGAAATACCTGTCTCGTTACAAATAAAATTCTTCGTTTTGAAAATTGTATTTGTGAGCAGTTTTGCTCGGCATCGTTGGTATTTATGTGAAGACAAAACTGAGATTTTGTTTTAATGAACACTTACTGAAATAATGAAGAATGTCGCGAGTGTTTCGCTTTATTTGGAGTAGGGCTCGCAAATTGGCTAAATGAGTTACAGCGTTTCCCTCTCGTGCGGGATTATTGTAATGTTGAAATTCGAAATGCTCTAAATTAGCTAGGGAGCTAATTGTTTGTAGAGATCAGTTCTGTTTTTTCAAACCTGACGTCCCCACAGATTGTTGGAAAACCGTTTGGCCCTGGTTAATATTTTGGCCATTTACGGGCTTGGATTTGTTAAATCGGTTCTCACTGCCTTTTTTTGGGCGCCAAACGAACTTTTAGATTTTTACAGCCGCCGTAGGTCTCTTTCGCCTCATAAAGGCAGCAGGCGATTTTGATGCTGACTATCACTTGCGTGGAGTCACTGTGGATGCCACCTGATTACGATGATTCGCCACTGGACATGAACAAGACATGAACAGGCTCGTTAACTCTCCCCACAAAAGATTTACCCACTTTATGCATGCAGCTACTGTTTCAATACACTTGATAAGAGCTCAACAAGATGGCGTAAGGCAGAATGTATGGCATTGTAGGAGGGAAAAAATGAGCCCACTTCTACACAGTGTGAAATCTGCTGAAATAGGGGAGCTGTGTCCCTTGTGTCGACTCGTACGACAACGGGTCCTCGCCTGAGAACGGCAGCGCTGTCTCCGCGCAAATCCTATGGTTAGTGGAAAGGAATCCGCAGGTAACTGTCAGCCATAGAGACAATATACTGACTCTAGAGGGAAAGTGCGCCGCTGAGCCAATGCATTGCAACCGTACGACACACAGTGGCAGACATGATACAACGATTTGAATGTTGCCAGCGGAGCCTTTGCTTACTAAAAAAAATACCCCCGCATTTCCCCGAGTGTGTGTGTGTGTGTGTGTGTGTGTGTGTGTGTGTGTGTGTGTGTGTGTGTGTGTGTGTGTGTTCCATTCTGTGACATTTTGCTGTGACACACACACACACACACACACACACACACACACACACACACACACACACACACACACACGCACACGCACACGCACACGCACACGCACACGCACACGCACACACACACACACACACGCACGCACGCACGCACGCACACGCACACGCACACGCACACGCACACGCACACATACACGCACGCACGCACGCACGCACGCACGCACGCCGACGCTGATATTGCAGGTGAGTCGCGGCCCTTTGAACCACAGGAACGAAAGAGCGCGGTCGATCGCAGGCCAACTGAGTGACAGAATGCATGGCAAGGGAGTATGCGAAATACATTCAGCGGCGTGTCCCGTTTTCCTTTGTCTGTATTCGTCAAGTTCTAGCTGCTTTCCACCACTTCAAAGGGAAAGCTTGAGGGACCGAATGGGCAGTATTGAATGGACAGTAATTTGCCGCATAGAGCGCGCGAGGAGAGAACATTGACTTGTTGGGACTGATTAAAAAAGAAACCGCATTTCGTTGCCTATTTTTTGTTCTACCTTCACGGACGTTTGCGCTAAAGTTCGAAGCACGGAGAGCTGTGAACGTGAACGATCGCTGTCTGCCACTCCGTAGCCTGTAGTGAACTTGCAGTAGTAAAGTTCAGATCGGAATCGCTGTTCCGGCGTTAGTTGAGGGGCAATAGAAAAGGTACTTAACGTGAAGAAACGAATGACAGCCTCGCAAGCGCCCGGGGAGGCACTTTCTCAGCGCGTGCATCCGAGTTCTACCAGTTGTACACGTTTTGCACGCATGCAGATCTGAGCTGGAGACTGCACACACACACTGCGCAAGTCAGGCGCAAGGGCTTCCCCACTTCCTAGCACACTTAAAGAAAATCTAAACAAAAACGGAACTACACACTTACTCTTTGTTCGCTAATTAGAGCTTAATTACACAGAAAGTTTTTATAGAGCTTTTTAATTACTGAGGCAACTATTTGTAACTATTTTGCTTCAGTTCCTTGTTTTAGTTAAATAATTACGGAACAACTTTTTATAGGGCTGAATACAATTGCTTTGGCAAGCATGAGAATTCTATCATGTCAGCGCCCACGATTCGTACGGTCTCGGAGCTCGCTTTACCCTCCTGCAGTCAGTGATGTGAAGATTCCTCCTCTCTCCTTCCCCTAGCGGTGGGAGACAGGAACCCCTTTCTGCCAGACCACGGTTTATTCCATCGGTGGGTCTGGGAACCGCTTTCTACGAGGTCGCCGTTCCGAGACCACTACGCCCTGTGCACCCTCTACGATGTCGCCGGCGGCGAGACCACTGCACGGAGGGTCTGGTAACCTGCTGCTACCCCTGCGCGGCGCGCGACTTAAGCAGACTTACGAAAATGCTCGACCTACAACAGCGCCGCTGTTAAAAAGATGGCAGTCCATGATTTAGTGCAGAGCATGTCGTCGAGTGCTGATGTCGAACTGCGAAAATTATGCTTCATGTTGAGGAATCCAGCAATGAAAGAACCCAGCAAACAAGCCGTATTCCTAGCACTAGACACGCATTGTGTGTCCCCCAGCGTTGGTACGTGCTGTATGAGGGCATATTGGTCACAGGCGGCCTTTTTAACAACAAAGGGTCAGCTCTTCAGTTTGCTTGAGCACGCGATGGACACTGCAATTTTTCTGACCATCCCCGCATGGTATGCTGCATGTGTGGGCAAATAGGCGTCGGGCAGCAAATGAACATTTGTGTGTGTGCGGGCGTGCGTTCGCGTACGCAGTTGCGAGGAATCGTATGTCTGCTCACGGAGTTTCACCAGTCGTTGGCACAATACGGAGCCGCAGTGCAGGCCCTCCATGTTTGGGGTGTTGGCCGCTAATGATCATTGGGTGGCACTCTAGCATGCATACTTTGGTTGGTGAGTTCATATGGGTATACACTAACAAGTTTCCGGTGTTGTTGCGGCTACTGCCAAGTGTATCTTGAATTTGAAGTGAAAGTGCTCAAAGTTTGGGTGCACGTCGTTGTGGTCCTGAGCACAGGATGTGCGAGGGGCTTGCTGCAAATTCGGAACAGTGGCCAGTTATCTGCAGTTTTTTTTTGTTAAAGGGGAGAGACATTTGTGGGCGTCGCGCCAGCTTTAGCTATACGAATAGCCTTTGATGCCTGAAATTCGCGCTTAATTAAGCATGATGCCTGAAATTCGCGCCTAATTAAGCATGCGCGCTAGGAAACACGCGGAAGAATATTTTCACTCAGAGTGACTACGAAGCAGGCTCGTTTTGCAAAGTAACGAAAACGTTTGCATCCTGTCGACAATGTTTATTGTTACCAAGTTCCTTGTAAAGGCACTCGTTTGCTACTGAGGTCAGGGCTTTCTATCGATGCAAGCGATACTTTTATTCCACCGTTGACAATCCTGGCGTCGAAATAGGCTTTGTATATTTGGCGCGATGCCGTGTTCCGCGTTCCGTAATAATTAACTTGACGCGGATTGGTCAACCCTCCTTTGAGTTGCCTTGTGAAAGCGATAGCGTATACGGCTGGGTGGGCGGCGTCGACTGCTGAGTTGCCGCGACTAAAAGCAGTTCTGACGCCCCCGTGACGCATTATGAGGGAGCATTTGCGACACTGTTGGATCAGATGTAAATGTAGCATAAATGAGCATAAACCCTTGATTCGGTGCCTGACAGTAGCGAGGCAAGAACTCAATACAGGAAATCAGCAAACACCAAGCTGTCACATGCGAACCACCACAAGCACATGGAGGCTATGACTTCTGTGCAGCGGGGCCGCCGTGCGGAAGTTCCAGTGCACCGCACTTTTAGAACTACGCAGTTATATATCTCCTTCTCCTCAAAGACACGTGCCGAATTTACGCGGTTTGTCCTATTCGTGAGTTCGTGACCTGATGAACTGGCATATCCGCGCTATGTTTTATATTCGCGTGCCCATTGAGGCACGCATACTGCACGACGCTTGAAGATTCTTTGTGTACCGGGAAGTGCATTTCGGGCCGGCAAAAAAGGAAACAAAATGGGACTGCAGGGAGGAGTTGGGGCTGTCATCGCATCGTTGAAGCCCCGCAGTCGCGAGTCGAGCCCACAACTGAGCTCTGGAGAGCAGAGATCGTCCCCCGGCTGCCGGCCGTGTGTGCCGCGGCGTTGATGGAGAAAGCGGCAGGCACAAGCTGGCATGGCGTGTTTACACTCGGAACGGTCGGCGGTTCCGGCCACGTTCAATGCGGCAAATTCAGGCTCCCCCGTGGAGAACAGACGCATGCAACACGCGTGTTGTTGGACACACGCTCACTTTGGCGGCAAGGGCTGAGGAGGCAAAAGAACGGGATAAACAAGGAAAGCCTCCGCCTCAGCCGCGTCCACACAGGTTTTCGGCGCTTCATTTGAAGGTTTATTCCGCGTTTTGTAAGGTCTTTTGTTTATCTCAGGTGCTCGGAAGTGCGAGCGCCCATCTTAATTTGATAATGAGGACGTAGTGCGCGTGATTTGAGCGTGTGTAAAGAGCATTGGATGAACATGGCGGCTTGCTGTGGTAACGGGAACTATGCGGTTAACTGATCCTATTGCAGGAGCCACAGCCAACGCTACTTATAACGAAAACTGCTGTACAATACAAGTTCCAGCTGGGGCTGCTCGCTGCTGGTACGTTTTAGATGAAATAAGCCTGCAAATCACAGACTGCATAGTCGCAGCCGTGAACTTGGCTCGCAGTGGTTCTCAGCCACGGATGCGCCACGGACCCCTTGTGGACCGGCACAAGCGATAACAGATGGGGGGGGGGGGGGGGGCGGGGAATGCCGAGGGGGATATTCATGTAAACTGAAGCGTGAAACATGTCGCTTTATTTTACAAAAGTGCTGCATCACTTCGTTGCAGACAATTTATCTATACGTGGCACAGTCGCACCAAAACAGAATTGCATATCTGTGGCGCATTCAACCTGTTGCGCTACTCGCAATTTACGTTTTTGTCAGAAAAAAATATTCTCGCATTCATGCGTGTAAAAAACTGTAACAGAAGCTTTTCAGTTATCGAATGGAGAAGGGCGAATATTCTGAGTGCCTTAAGGCAACCAAAATGCCTTCAACCCTCTCAACTTATTTTCAGCCTCGACGTGATCATGTGCAAAACAATTCACTCCAGCTTCTTATCCTCAAAAATGGTTCATGAGATTGGAATAAAAGGTTATTGACTTTACTCATTTCATTGTGTTGACAGTCAGTTGACTTTCAATAGAAATTTCGTATTGAGTTCCTATTTCAAATTGACCGACGCGTTTCAATTGAAACACAGTGCTGAGTTTTAATTAAAAGTCTGTTGCATATAGTCAGCATGTCTGTTGAGTTACAGGTGACGTTCTGTTGACTCTCAATTCAATTTCCCTGTTGAGTGACTTTTGAGAACTATTAAATGAAAGTATACTGAGAAAAGTGTGTTGAGTTCCAGTAGAGTCTTTGTAGACTCTCCATCATTTCTCCTGTTGAGTTTCTGTTGAGAAATGTCAAAGGAAATTCTATTGAGATGCGATGCGAAGAAATCCCATCCGACGGCCATTCTTAATACTAAATTATTCTCAAGAGGTTTCTTTAACGGTTACTTGTTAATAGGACGAACCATTCGTCCTCGACCGAGTTGCGCTAATTAAACACTACCAAAAAGACTCCCATCGTTTAAAAAGCTCAGATTTAAACTAAGAAGCATACATGTCGTGCGTGGTAAATTTAACTTCCCGTTACGCAATACAAGCTTTAAAAGCGGCCCATTAAGTCCACTGTTTTGAAACCAGGTTGTGGTGGTGGCTGTCGAGTTCTTTGCCGCCGCCGCGAAACCTAATATGAAACTCTGGCTGGTCAACGACCACGGCGGAACAGGGTAGGAACTAAGACGGCCACCACGCTACCGAAGTGACGTTACTCTTAGCGTAGCTTGCTCAGTGGTTCTAGCGTGGCCGATGATTGCGCTGTTTTTTTTCCCTTAATAGCCATCGAATTACAAACCCAAATAGCTGCTAAGAGGAAACAAAAACCCATTCCTCGACGAAAATCTCAGCAGCGCTAGAAATTTTAGCCAGGATCAATTGGGCAATATATTCAGCTGATTTCTTACTGCTGACTGCATTGGTGTATCATTGCACTTCGTCAATAAAAATCAATAGGCTCCTGAAAGCTGATTTATTTTCTTAGATAAAACAAATGTTCAATGGAATTGACATGAAAAGGTTCAAAAATTAGCTCGTTATATCCTTATCACTAAGAACAAGTGGACAACCATAACTTCAGCTTGTTTGATATAAGAAGCAGAACGTGCGAAGTTAAATGGGAAGTCAATCGTTAGCTTCATTCCTTGCCTTCACTAGTCTGTAACCGTTGACAGGACATTCGTACAGCAAAATCTGGAGGGGTATCCTGTCGTGAAAAACGGCACGTCACTGTGGCACAGCACAATCTCGAAGAGCACGCACGTATGGTACATGCTGAAATAGAGCAGGGGTCATTCCAATTTCAGCCTGTTATTGAAGCACATCGCACTTATTCCAAACCACGTTGACAGCGAAATTCGTCGCATTCACTCACATAGAAGTACGAATAATCCAAGGCACCGCTGTTTGTCGTCGCTGGAGGAGTCGTCGCATCAAAATGTTTGTAATCCGGGCGACTCTCTTGCTTCTATCACAGCTTCCGTAATTTCACACGTTGCTGCAGACACTTCCCCGAGGCATATGATGCACCGTTTTGCAAAATAGTTCCTCGTAACTCATCGGGTAACGCACAGCACAAATACGCGGACGGGCCACTCAGCGACGCACCCACTGCCAAATTTTCACAGAAAGCCGGAGGAAACAGAGGGTTCCCCGGCCGATGGCACGTTTCCGCGACCCATCCTTATTGTCTCGTTTCTCCGTATTGTGGGGTTGTGGGGTCTCCCGTCTGGCGTCTGCTTTCGCGCGACAGCTTTCGGTGGACGTTGGCATCCCCAGTTTCTTCCGACGTGGTTCTTTTGACATTTCTTTTTTTTGACACAACTGAGTGTTCCTTTGCTGTTTTATTCTCTCCCGCGGAAAGGATGCAACTAGAGTTCCTGCACGGAGCTAAGAGTTGCGCGACCACCTGCGATCTTGTTATTCGGATTGCTGCGGGAAAGCCGCCCGTCGCGAGTGTAGGAGCCTCGCCGCCACGCTTCCGACGGCGGCCGACGCGCGGTGGGGGCGCTTCGGTCGGCGGCGCCTTGCGGCAGCTACCATAGAGTTAATACTACTGACTCTAAAGAAAAGCTGCCCGGTCAGCCCGTGCCCGTGCTAAACCTGAACGCAGCCATGATGCCACCCTCACAGCGTTGCCCGCTGTCTTTTTGCCTACTATAAGTAGGCGGCAGTAGTGGGTATTCACCTAGCAGCCAACAAATTACATCATGGCAGCCACCGTTGCAGTGAATGCGCCGTGACAACTTCGCTGTGTAGAAACGTTGTGTGAAGTTCCTGTGGTAGGTAGCAAACTTGTGTGCCATGCTAACCCTTTAAATGCAGTAATGAATTCTCCGCAACTTAGAAGGGTAGCGCGTATATTAACGGGTACTTCGCACGCTCGGAGAGGTAGTTTTCCGTATGCGTCACGGGAGTTCGGTCGTCGCTTCGGAGTTGAGCGGACGTGTTTTGTCGTGCTCCTGTGTTTTGTAGGGACTTCATTTCGGCGGCCCGTTATACGCGCTTGCCGTCACCCTGGATTTCGGTGTCGCGCGGCTTTCTCTCTGCTGGTGTGGGTGGTCGAGTGCCTGCTCCCCCCGTCCTCCTCCAACCCCCCCCCCTCCCCCCTTCCCCAGTACCCGTCTGTAGGCCGCAATCCAATCCAGCGAACTCCGAAGTGGTCGGGACCGCCGGACACTTCGCTCCTCGCCGCAGCAAGGTCGCCTCCGTGCTTCACGGTTCGAGGCTTCTCGTCTCCCGTACGCAGCATTACGCCAGTCAACAGTGCTCGTGGTGTGTTGTCTGAGACTGAATCAACCGTGGTGGAACTACTCTTCTCTACTCTTTCCTCACCTTTCTAATATTTACTTTTTTCTCTCCTATCCTATTTCCCCTACTATTCCCGCTTCCGGGCTGTGTCAAATGCAGGTGAGCTCCCGTGAGAGCTTAATAATATGCCTAGTCCATTTCTTTTCCTTCTTCCTTTGAAAAACAAATCACTTCCCCCTGATTACTTTTTTTCTCCTGATTTTTTCCCTGGTGCCTTCCCCCGTATTCGCGCATACGCTGTTTCTGCATATATTCTTTTGTGTGTGGCAAAAGAGCTCATTTGATATCCAGCGCTAGTCCTGTGTAGTCTTTTCTTAGTTCTCCCGTCTCTACAGCGCTATTTTAACATGTTTCACTCGCCTCCAGCCCCGCCCTCCCCCCCCCCCCCGCCCCCCTGAATGCGTCAGCTATTGTCTTCTTGTCTTCGCGATCTGTTGTTGAGGTGCTCTTTACAACTACTTGCTTTTCTAGCGTATGGAAGTTCGAACTGGACAATCCTTCCAAGAAATGCGTGTACTAGAAATCATATTTGTTACTGCGCTTTCTGATAAACAAACACGCTTTTTGAGATAGTGTACGTGCCTGTCTACGAGGCCCCTGCAGCACGTGTGTCGACTTTTGCCTTCAGTTGAAATGCTTTTAGGTAGTGGCTCCTGCATTAGCTTAGATTCAATAACCGTGAAATACCCAAGCCTAATATTACTATGTTATGTGCATCATGAAACTCACTCAAGATATTTTTCCTTTTTCTACGTAAGCTTAGAAGGTTTGGTTTTGGTTGCATGCTTGCGGGCGTCAGACAAGATACATTATTAATGTTGCCAGGTTGCATTAGGTCGCCCTTAATCTATTTAAGAGCAGCTGAAACAAAATCTTAACGAAAGACCACCAAAAACTAAAAGGGTATCATGCAAAATATGCAGTGCCATTTTGGGTTGGGGGTACCATGCTTTCAGTACTTACAAACACAAAGAAAGTAGTGCAAGTGTTCATGAGTATCACCGCACGACTCTTTCCCCTTTAAACTTCCACATTCCCCTCGCTCAGAATGAAGAAAGAGGAAAATAATGTGGGGAAATGACTTGCTCCAGCAAAGCCACGGCAGGTTTAAAGCTTTAAAGCCAATAAAAAAACAGGGCTAGAAGCCAAACATTTTTTGCAAGGGAAACCAATTTCAACATAAAAAAACATTTTGCAATTGAGAAGAGCAGAAAAACGAAATAAACTCGTACAAATAGTGGCAGCATAAATGAAATGAGAGGTAGCATGAACAAGATGCAGCATGAACAAAACAAGTGCAATTCTAAGAGTCAGTTTTGCACAAGACTCTGCCAGAAAGGAGCAGCTCCACTTCAGAAAAAAATAAAAAAAATGTGTACGATATTTACATCATGTACATAGCAAATCAGTCATATTTCACTTGTAGACACGGTGCAGTGGAAGCAATCAAATGAATTCACGCCTTGAAGTGCATAAGGGGGAAAACCACATAGTGTTACCAGCATGTAGATCTTTCGTTTGCCAATTTTATAGTTTTTCCTGCTTACTTTTATGCCGTTTTTTTTTGTCCCTGGAGTTGTCTTTGTACTTGCCATTCCCAAGCCCTGCTTTTTATTTTCTCCTCAATTTTCTATCCTTTATTTATACCAGTCTTTTCTTTCCCTTTCAAGTCCCTTATCCCCGTTTCGATGTGTAGCGCAGCCGACCGTACAGTTCTTCTCATTCTTTCCTTGAGTAACCTCCCTACCTTTCTTCTACTGTTTCTTCCTTTCCTTCAACTCACACACTAGGTCATCTTAGACTCGCTGTTACTATTACATACTCTACTAAAGGCCCGGAGAGAAATTTTGATAAGAAATGCTCGTAGATATGGGCCCGTGGCCTTTTCTGTTTTTTTTTGCTTGTTCTCGCAGCCAAAGAATAATGTACTATATGTGCTGTATGCATGAAAACTAATGAAGTGATGTATGTGTACAGAATTTTATTGGGTTCAGCTTGCACAGATAACTTCTCATGTCTGAAACATAACCTGATTAAGAATAAGAGGATGCGGCTGTCGATGTAATATTTGTCTTTGTGTCATTGCCGGAATTGCAACACAGAATATGTTTTTGGTGGGAAGTAAACGATACATAGGGGCTGAAGGTATTATCATGCCCCCATTATTTTCGATGAAACTAACAATGCTGGTGATGTCAACCAGAATGAGATGAAACTTTTATAATCAGCTACAAAATTAATGGCACCCACCTCTGGTAGTGCGACTTCGTAATCGTTTCTGTTGCTGTGGGCACGCTGGAATGGGAGCTTCAGAATTTGACAAGGTCGGGTACGGCATCTCTGGGGTCACCGGTTTGACGGCATAAATAGGAAGGTTGTGCTACGAGTACTGGACTGCGAGGCGGATTGTTTATTATTTCTTCTTCCTAACGGATGCATACAGGTGAAGAAAGTCTCCAGGTGGTCCTGGCTGAACCGATACGCGCCGATGTAGTTGTCACAAATAAAAAAATGACTGCTACATGCAACAGATATTAAGTCTGAATACTCTACATCAGTGAATGATGATTGCTTCATGCTAAGCAATTTGATTCACCTTCTATAGTTCATATTTGGCAGCTGTTTCAACATTAACCACTATAATTTAACTGATAAGGAACAATAACTAATTTATAGGTACACTCAAATTCATTTACTTGTGAAGGGAGACGTGTCCTTGGTCGACTTCGTCTTGCACAAATACACAACATGCCATCGCGACTTGAGAATGCGCGCATGTACGTTAGCGCAAGACGCTTCGAAGGCGGTTTCCATAGACAGCCAGATTTCTGGCCAAAACCGCAAGCATTTCAGGCAAAACCGGGTGCGAACGGAAGCCGCCGTTTCCCTTCTTTAGCAAACACGCACAGGGAAGGACAGAATATGTTTTTAACCCCCAACTAGACTGGTGCCCAGACATCAGCACCTAAGGTTCGCATGAATGAATTTTACCACTCCGCGCCCTCCTGTGTGCAGGTATATATGTGGGTCATATAAAACTGGAAGTACCAGTAGATGTAAAAAATGCAACTTAGCTGATTTATCACGGATTCCTAATGTGTCATGCAAATCCTCATTAGGAGTGCATACGGATGCACTATATCTTATCTTTAAAAATTTTGGATTGCGTGTTTCAGTGATCTAAGGAGCATGCATCAATCGAAAACTGGTACCTTTCTGCTTCTCCTTGTCCTCCTCTAGAAAAAATCTTATTGTGCAAATCAAATTATTATTATTATTACAATTTTTTCGTGCTTGTTTCAGTTCTTGCTCAAACAAAACAGCGTTTAGTGAGAGTATTATAGCACACGTAAACAAGAACCTAGTTTTAGGCTAGACATCGAAAAATCTTTCGGACGCTTGTTTGTTTTTTAATTTACGAATAATGTACACTCAAAGGGAGCCGATCCGCCCAGCAATGTCTCACGTAACATGACATGACCGGCTGACGGGAGTTCAAATCGGCAGCAGCCACTCCCAGCCATGTAGGAAATGGCATCCTTGAAGATAAGCGGCGGCAGCTTTATTCTTATCGTCAGCAGTGTGCGGGCTGCAGCACGGGGGTAGATAAGATTGTTCCCGCAGCGTCCAAGTGACACAGTAGACGACACCATAGTGTGCTAGTGGGAAGCTTTATAAATTACTTCCACATGACTTACGCTGCTCACAAAATACCGGAACTGAATGTTGCGCCCCAACCCCCATTTGTTTTCGCTTAATATTGCAGTTATTTTTGTTCATCAAACATGAATGCCTTTAAAAAACTTATAAAATCGTACAATACGTAGTAAATGTGCTCCTACATTTAGTTTAGGGGCCTAAATTTGTGCCTATTCTGCAAAAAATTGTTAATGGTATCTTCAACTACTGATTTGGCAACAACAGCGTGGCATCATGGCGCCATTCGTGTTTAAACACTATTCAGGGCCAGCTTTACCCGCCTCGCGTCTACGCTGGATTCCTGCA
Source organism: Haemaphysalis longicornis (assembly GCF_048455015.1). Classification (NCBI taxonomy): domain Eukaryota; kingdom Metazoa; phylum Arthropoda; class Arachnida; order Ixodida; family Ixodidae; genus Haemaphysalis; species Haemaphysalis longicornis. The sequence continues at coordinate 116,604,737 of NW_027526203.1, read as the reverse complement.
ATGCCGCTCACGCTGCTGCTGCTGCTGTTCTAGGGCGGTGCGCTGTGCCGCCCCCGTCGGCGGCTGCGGCGCAGCCGTAGTGGGGGCTTCTTTGTGTGCCATGGATAACCGGAGTGAATTCATCAGAGCGGCACGTGGAAAAGGGTCGCGCAACTCTTAGCTCCCGGCGAGAGCTATATAGAGGAACTCTAGAGGCAACCACCGTTGAACTCCTTCTAGCGTGGAGAGAGTTCGCGAGCACTATTTTTCTGCTTTTCTGCAAGAGTAAACAGGGAATCTGATACCGCGCCGGTTGCGGGCATATTCACACCACGACGGTAGAAATAGAGAAGCTGTTCAACTCTCCAAGTAGCCCGCACATTTGCTAGAGTGCTCCAAATACAATATTTCATAATTCGCACGCGCAAGTTCTTGCTTCAAAACAAATCAAGAAAACTTCCAGCTGTGGGCACGTGCATTGTGTGCATACTCTGTGGTCACTTGGATGCCACAGACGAAGCTCCGGATGTCCAGGTAAGGGGTTAGAACTATAGCTGCTTCTTGATTGATTTGATTGATTGTGGGGTTTAACGCGCCGACGCAACGCAGGCGATGAGGCGCGCCGTAGTGGAGGGCTCCGGATTAATTTTTGACCACCTGGGGATCTTTAACGTGCGCGGAAATCTCGTACACACGGGCGTTTTTGCTTTACGCCTCCATCAGAAAAGCGGCCGCCACGGCCGGGAATCGAACCCGCGACCTCGTGCTCTTAGCCTCTGAGCCACCGCGGCGGGTTATAGCTGCTTCTGGAAAATTTCCCGTGTGGATGAATTACTAATGCGTAGGAACGAAATGTCTAGACTATCAATGGAATGTATTCCTCAAGGCTGCATTCGGAGTAGCGGTGAAATGTACAAGTCATGAGTAATGAACTCGTTGTGTGCTGGGGTAACTTCGGTGGGCTTCGCGGACAATTACAAGTTTCGCCGTGCTTGAGTGACTGCCATCTTGCCCACCTGCTAAAATGCAAAACTAATGCATGGTAACGTCGTGACTTCACTATTTTTTCTGCGCACATATATGTAACACCTCTTTAGATTCCCATTTACTTTACATATTTTGCAAGTTTTGCAGCGATGCCGCAGAATCATCCATGCTTTTCTTCCAGTCTCATTGTTTTTTGTATGACGGCATTTAGAAAAAGGTGACGCGGAGGAAATTTTTTACCGCCGTTCAATGAGAAGGGCTCAGGTTTGGGTAACTAGTTTATGTGGCAGTTATTATCTATTGTTGTACTTTTTTTGGAGACGTTCTGCATCCATTTGTCCCACGCGTGCTCCAATATCACATTGCGAACCACCTGCTTTCCTTGTGGTGTTATATTGTCATAGTGGTTGGAGGATGCATTGAGGTAGAAGCTGTTGGAAGCGTTTGTTTTCTCCGGAAGACTTCCTCACTGCTCGCCGTATGCAGACCTCAACGCCGTGTTGATCAATGCTATGTTCCCCCATCCTGTCAACAGCTGGAGGTGTTTTTCACATGACGAAGCCACGATGCCGTTCAACGTGTTCTGAGTAGTTTTGCAAGCTGGGACCGCCTTGAAGCAGAATCTGAAGACTTTTGTCTCGGGGTGTACATAGATCCGCCGCTTTATTCGTTTGCAGGATATGCTTTTCTTTGGAAGCAAACTTGTATGTTTAGTGTTAATGGCTTGTCAAGCATACTGACACAACGGGCACTCGTTTTACAAGGCGAGAGTAAACCTTGTTTCTTCCTGAATTTTCCCACCCAGGATGAATATTTCTCACACAGAACGAATAGAATCTAAGCTAGTTGGCGCATAATTAACACCTTTAGAGGTCAGCCAACATATAGTATACACAGGACAACAAAATGCGCTGTATTTAGTCGCTTTTTTGTTGTCCTGTGTAGAATTCGTAGGCTGACCCGCAAAGAACGTGATACCACTCAATTGAAATGAGACTGCTTCAAGTCGTTACGTTATTACTGCAGAGGTAATAGTAAACCACTTAAGGGTACGTCGTATTGCGTAATCACCTGGCGTCCATGACACTGTAATGTAATTGCAGGAGAAAGACAGGTATTGATGGCTTAAAGGACGAAGTGTTTCATAGTGATCACATGTCAATGGGAAGCTGCGAACGCAGCGCATAATTCGAAGCAGGTCGCATCGAAACAAGGACTATGTTTACTGAACTTTGTTACAACACTGTGATATCTCGCACCAGGTAATTGAAGAATTGCCAGAGGTGGGGCCCCTGAGTAGAAATGACTTCCTAAAAACTAATTGACTTTTAAAGAAGGCGCATGCTCTCAATTTACCGTCTCAAAGAAGGTTCTCAACTTTGAGGGACATACCGAAAGCTTCCAAAATGTGGCAACACGTTGCGGCCAGAGTTGAAGACATGTTTTGTTTCTTTTCCCTGTCTCCTTACTTGGCGGAACCCGAATCCGCTCTTGCCAATGCGCCCCAAGTACCAACATCAACTGCAATTACCCCAGGGGTCCCCCTTCGTTCTGGTGAAGCATGCCAAATTATGAAAAAAAATTACGCCCACCTCCCCTCGCGGGAACCCTGGTGTGATGCAACGCATCTCATTGGGGGTTCCATTGGCGTTTTCCACCGTATTGATTACGCTTATAACAAGGATTCTCACGCGAAGGGGAGGTGGGCGTAATTTTCCATTTTCCCCATGCAATGCACATGCAGTACACGTATGCTCAGGTACGGTCTTTATTGCAGACGAGAATGAGTGCCTTGTGGTCCGTAAAGTGCACAGTTAGGGGCTCGACAATTGCATCAAGCAATCGTTGAGTACTGCGAAAGAGTGCAAGCGTAACGCGGACCACCGTCGACTGAGACCGTCGGAGGGCGGCATGCCCCTTTATATTCACAGCGCTCGAAGGAGAGGAGAGCGCGGAGAGAGAGTACTGGACATGCGCAGCGCGCGCAGCGCCGCCCACCGGCGCCTAGCAACGGAGTGAGAGCGCGCTGCGCCAACCTGCAGCTGTTTGGGAGAGAGTGTTCGCTATCGGAGAGAGGAGAGGAGAAGAGGAGCAGCTGTGCGGACAACGCCGGACAGACGCAGGAAGGACAGAGGGGCGAGCAGGAGATGCGTTGCATCTAAAAGCGATTCGGGGGGGGGGGGGGAAGGGGGGGGGGGCAGGTGAGACCCGCACGACAGGCCGCAAGTAACTAACTTTGCGTCTCCACTCTTCCTACCAACGGATGGGCGCTCGCGGGCCACGACCACGAGTCTGTCTTTCGTGCCATGAACGCGTTTTTTTACCTCTACAGATGTAGCCATTGAAACAGAGGCCTGAGGGCTATGCCCCTTGCGTTGTAACATATTTCAGCAGTGTGCGTGCGAGGTGCTGCAACTGTACATGTGCGTTGGAAGCAAGCATTAACTACACTTACCGCACTTATGCGTGAGTTTGAAACGTATAAATATTCAGGTAGGGGTATACATTAAAATTCTTCTTCAAAGGTACAAAATGCAAACACCTCACTTAAGGACACTGAGAAATTTAAACATGAGCTCCTAACTCCCCGCTCGTAAATAACTGTGTTATCGGAGATACGGAATTAGCATGGCAGCACTGAAAAAGTCCCTACAACACTTTTTCCAGATATTTTTAAAATTCTCAATGACTGCATGTTGACATTGCACGTTCTCCTAAGAAAACCGCTGAGGGAATAAAACGGAAAAGGAAACCGCCCGGGTAGCAACCAAGTAAGAAGCCAAGGAAGGAAGCCTTCATTGTTAGCATAGGCTGCGCCGTCTCTATTTCTTGCTGAACAATTCTTTCTGTCTGTTTAAGTTCCGAGTGTTGGTGCGGAGCAGGCATTTTTACATCTGATGTTTTGGAGTACGTTGTCTTCACACCAGAGAGGATTTACACATTTGTCCGCAGTTCACCGATTTGAATTTCAAAACGGGCCGTTTGGGATACACGATTTAGGTCGGCGTTGTCCAAGCTTTTTTTTTTACTTGTGAGGAGCCTGCAGAGTAAGCTAATAATGGCGTGATTTTACACGCACGTGTAAAATGTGGAAAATGCCTGAGGCTACTTATAACACCTTTGGATTATTCTTCTGCTTCCAGGATTTCAGAACGTATAGAAGGTGCGTACACAAACCCAACTTTATTTCACTGAATGTAAAGGCTTTTTAGCCATTGGAGCATACGGTCAGATATGCGGGCCATTACATTTGGCAGTATCCTATGTGAGTTTCCCTGAACCTTGGTGGCTGCAGCCTCTGCTCGCACCACAATCATAGCCCATTTTGTCTTGTCCTTTAATAAAAAAATAAAAACGAAACAATCGGGGGGTGATTCAAAGCTCGCCTATGGCATTCTCAATCAATCAATCAATCAATCAATCAATCAATCAATCAATCAATCAATCAATCAATCAATCAATCAATCAATCAATCAATCAATCAATCAATCAATCAATCAATCAATCAATCAATCAATCAATCAATCGTTTATTAAGGTGCCCAGGAACAGTCGGAGGGCCTTTGTGCTGGCGCACGGAAAAAAAGGCAATGTAAGATGCCCACAACTCACAAGTAATGCAGTTAAAGGACAGCGTTAATGGCACACACACGCACGCACAAATTATACACTGTCGTACACCAGAATATACATGCACCGACAGAAAACACAAACACACACATACACACAAAAACAAGTACAGTGCCTTGCAGTAAGGCATGTGGCACCACGCCAGTGGTCGTCATACACAGATAATTTCAATTATATTCATAAATGTTAACAAAGTTAGGTTGCACGGAAACGGAGTGAATCAAGATAGCTTATATGTAAGAAAAAGAGCATGGAAGGAATGTAGATGTTGAGACTACCGGACATTGAATAAGGGGAATATATAAAAAAGAAAGTCTTGTGTTGTCATCACTTCATGCTCAAGTGACCGGGTGTGAACAGAGGATAAATAAGGTCACTTACATGACAAGCTGACAGACATGTTTGCGGAACTGTGTCGAGGAATTATTAAATATGTCTAAATATTCGTTGTACTGATTGTACGTACACTGGAGGCGAAACATGGGACACAAGCCACGCAGACAGATCGGGTTATGAAATGTGTGAGGACAGCCATTTTAGGCAACATAATGACGACCTGAATTCAAATCAGGGGAAAAGCAGCTGCATCGGCGTTGTATTTATTAGAGCTTGGCATCACAATTACTCGAGAACAAGTGAATCCAGCATTCTGAAACACGGGTTAACAATGGCAATTTCTGTGCAGTGTTGGGCGTATCCGACGGCTATGCCTACTGTGAACGAAGCCTCGCGAGCGGCCCGCAAAAGGTAATGAACTAGAAGACGCACAACGCCGTGGCCAGCCGGGGAAGATTACGTTCCGGTGGTTCCCAAGGCGCCACGAACCGAAATGCGGTTAACCACGACTTCTCCACTCGGCACGTTCGGTGATTTCGCCGGGTGCACCATTGACCGCAGGTAAGCGTCTGCTACCATTCGCATTACAAATCGCCATGGACAGTCTGTGCGCGTGCGTTGGTTGGGTATCAGCGTGCTTTTGTGAAAACGCGCATTCTTCGGGCCTCGTGGGCGGCCGGCTCGTAAACCGAAGCGCGCTTCGCTATCGTTTCGTTTCCGCTGATTAATGACCTCCTCCGTGACTATAAGAGCAGCGCGACGCGCTCCCTCTGAGCCCGAGCGCCTTGCGGCTTTGCGTGCACGCCTTGCATGGCTTTTTTTTTTTTTTTTTTGGCTCGGCTATCTACTCGGGCTTCTCGAAAGGAACATGGCATGGCTTGTCGTACACGTAGCACGCGAGTACCAGTTCGTCGCGTGTCTGTCCGGCTACATGTTACGGTCTGATGCATATTTATAACGCTCGGGATTACGGCGCTTTTCTTTCCCGCCTTAGGCACACCATACCTTATCATGTAGCAGGGAGGATGTGGCTCGCCCGAATTAGGCCTAATGCGTCTCTCTTCTCCAGAGGTGGTCCGGCTGAGACATCTCCGAGGAAAAGTTCGCTCCGGCGATAAAAATATAAATAAAAGCAATGCTTGGAAAGCTTTACGTCGCCTTGTTCAACTTTTCCCGCTGGAAGCCTAGACAACTTCCGGGATGCCCAGAGCCATTTGATACACGTAAGACGCCTTCGAAGCTAAATGCTCGTGCAGCTGCCGCATAGAGCGGGTGCGTCATCAGGCGTTGCAGTTTCTTGCATCGTTGTTAGGGGCATACCTAATAGTGGCTTACCGATTGGCTTACCGATTGGCTTACCGATGGACCATTATTTGAAATAAGAATTGCCCCAAACGTTTGGTGTAAACAGATATAAAGCACCTTTGGTGTCTTCCATTTCGCCGCTCGTGCAGCTGTGTGCAAGCTAAATGAAAGCAAGCAAGCAAACAAACAAAAAACACTCACGCACCCTTTCACTCATAGACCCACACGCACAAACAGACGCAGAGACCGACCGAACGTTATTTTGGTTCCTTACTGTTCACCATCAAGACTGCCACTTAACTTTCGAGATGCAGACTGGGAATAAGAATCACATAAAAGTGGTCTCGCCAAATGTCCACTTGCTGAAATGTTCACCGAGCAGGTTTTGTCGATATTTTCCGTGTCTGTTTCCAGAGTAGCTCCCATAACAGTAGATTATTTTTTAAACACTATGTCTTCTTGTCTAAAGCCTCTTTAATGTGGCGATTGGCGCAACGGCAACTAGGGCCACTGTATATGCTCCTCCCTTTGTCAACATCGAAATCTTCTGCTTCCTGTATTCACCGCCGTATCTCCGTGCCTGGCAATTGCATTTAACCTTACCTCTTCGCTTCTGGTTTCACTCTCTTTACACTGTGGCTGCATGGCCAGAGATGCTACTCGCTAGCTCACCCCTTACCGCATGGCATATGCTTGACCACGGCCTGGCCCTCGTCATCCCATGTAACATGAAATGCTGCCAATTTGCAAGTCCCGTATTAAGAGACCACCCCACTCTGCTTGGAACAAAATGTCTCCGCCTTTCGCGCAGTCCGACGGAAAAGGGACCACAGCGAACATGCGGCTTCCTTTGTCGTTCATGATAAGTTACGTTTCTTCCTCAGCTTGTACTGCAATCCTATTTGCCTGCCTGACAGCTTCGCTTTGGTTCTTAATAGGGCTAAAAATTAGAAATTTCTTGCTAATTCAAAACATTTTTCCTTAACTTCTGCTCTCCTAGCATGTAGCAAAAGCTGCCTTTTGTTAGGGCTGACGAAATTAAATCACATCATAGAGCGGCGGGGAAACGCAACCGTATTCCTACTATTCTTGTGTGTTTCTCTATCCGGCTGAACAAGCGAAAAATTGTCACGAGACAACGAGTACGGAATAAAGGCGGACAGAACGAGATCTCAATAAGAACCTCCTGCGTTCGCGAAGAAGCTGGTGGGGCGAGAAATTGAAGCGAAGAGAGCAACATCATTCATTGGTATTTGTGGGGAGGAAATGTGCAGATATTTGTAAGGAATGAAGATGGTGCTGGTTTAATCCGCATGGAATGCGGCTAAACCCGAACTGAACTTATTTGAAGATAATGGAAACATCACTTCCATTCCTGATTGGACTATAAATTAATTAAAAAAATATATCGGCGACTGAGCTGTCCGGTAGCAGATTCTTAGAAATATTGCGTGTAATCGACAGAAGCTTGCGTAAGAAATACCCCACTGGCTTACGTTTTACCCAACGAATGTTGCGACTTCACCGCAGGTTTCAATGTTCACATAAATTAAAAACGTTAACTTGAGTGAATTTAGCATTGATTAGCAGCCGATAAGTTATTTTTCCTGTGTAGAGGTTGAAGAAGCGGAGTTCAGGCTATTGCAAAGAGTTTCATTGGTACGCGAGCTTCTAGGGAGTTAATTTTCTTCAATCAGGCAGCTGACCATTAGGGGCCGGATAAATTCCCTTCTCGGCTGTTTACGAACCCTCCAATAATAGAGTTAAAAACGTTACACATTAACCTCACTAATTCCTTCGCAATTACTGGAGAAGAGCCGTAAAATACTCGCTTACGAGTTCAGAATTGATATCACTATGTGCAAATCGCAATGTGCAACATGCGATGTGGTGCAACATGCCACTGTTTGGCATGTTAAGAGGCCAATCTAGAGAAGTACTTGATGTTAAAACTGTTCCCAAGTTGCATCGTCCCAATAATTTTGAACCTCGAAAGGCTGAGATGCATTATTGTAAATATACTCACTTAATAATAACTTTCTTACATTGGCGTCATTGGGTAATCTTCAGCGTACACTTAGAGCTAGCATGTGGAGGAGAAGTGGGTTATAAAGCATTCTAGTAATGCAAATTATAGGAAACAAAATAAGTGCCTGCAAATGGAGACGTTATTATGCGGGAGCTATTGCGAGTGTATCAGTTTCTCATTTAAAATTCTGAAAAATATTTATTCCGCCGTGAACACAATTCATGTTAAAGGAGTACTGACAAGAAATTTCTCGCTTTCAGTTTTTATGCTTTACAGAATACCTATTGGCCCAGTAATTACGAAAATCGAACCGAAAGCCGTCTGCCGCCAACACAGAATTAATTATAGCACGTTTATTGCAACCAATTTCAAATTTGGTCGCCGCGCGGGAAAATGGCCGTTCAAAGGCCAGCCTGCAAGCGGGCCAGCCTTACGTCACGGTCTCACCCATGACGTCAGGGACGTTTTTCTTTCCTCCATGCGTTCGCCGCATCGTCTGCTACGATTGCACATGGTCCGCCCTCGCCGCCGCAGTCGACATGTCTGAATCGTCAGACTCGGATGAGTCGCTGCCACCCGACAGACAGAACAACTTTATTTGGCCAGGCGATTAGGCCGGCGATGTCTTCGCCGTCGTCCGTTTTTTAATATGACTGCGGCTCGAACCGGCGCAGACCGTGATAGCAACAGCTTGTCGCCACTCTTCTAATCAATCTGATCGCGAAAAAGAAGTTCCACATGCGAGAAAGTAGATGTTAGTGTGTTGAAAAATTGTGCTAGGGGTTGTTATCAGCGCTGAATTTAAAAGTGGCGTTCAGATATTTGCCGCGATGGTAAGCCTACGCTGACCGGAAGCGGAGGTTCGGCGCTCCGACCCAGCACTGCCGGCACAGCGGTGCGGCGAGCGGCCGAAAGATGGCGCCACCTGCGCGCTAGAATCAAAACAGGCCGCGGCAGATGTCTTGGTCACCGATCGCTGAAACGGAGATTATTGCCAAAATAAAGCTCCATATGCGAAAAAGGGGATGATAGTGTGGTGAAAAGTTGTGTAAGGTATGGTCATTCGCAGTTGTACAGATACCAGCGATCAAATAGTCGCCACGATACCAACGATAGGTGACCCGTGCAACCCCGAGCCCGCTGGCTTGGGCGACAGTTCTAGCGGCCGCCGCCGCGCACGAACTCAGTCCACGTTTAGCGCTGCTTGTCGTCGCGTGGAAAATAATGCATCTTGGCGTCGTCGTCGATTTGCTCGGACAGGCTTCCACGAGCAGTACTTCGCATACCGCGAGCTTGCCATAGCACAACTTGGGCGAGCTGGGCGACGCGCACCGCCGCGTCGCCGCGGTGCCTGTCGACATCGCGCACCGCGCGGTGCCGGCACCGCGCAGTTTTCGGCACCAGTGCAAGGGAATACCATGCGCCGGCCACGAACTGAAGAGCAAAGACCTCGAACACGCAACGTTTACAAGCATTGCTCACACAGCTTCGCCCACGTCTCCTGCCCAAACGAATACCACCGACAACAGCAGCGCAGGATATCGTTTCCGGTTCCGAAAACGACTATATGACGTCACCCTGAACCGGCCAGACACGCAGGCCGATGTTTCGTCACGCCGAAAGCGATTTCGCTAGTGCTGCCGATTTGTGAAAGTTCGCGGCCTGGGCAATCAAAATCGATTTTAGATGTGATTCCTGCCTCGGATCTCTGCAAAAATTTCTGTGAGGCATCTGTACAAACTACTGAAGCCAATGATATCATTTTTTAGGCGTCAAAATTTGGTGTCAGTACTCCTTTAAAGCGCCGAAACTTCTGTAGTTAACCGACTTATCTGGACATTATAAAACTTTGCTGTGAGAAACGTTGACCCTTGTTGCGACCGGGCGGGGGCACCCGATCCTTACTCCGTGGCCTCCAACATACGATGGGTAGCGTGTAGGAAGCGAGCGGCCAGCCGGTGTTGCAGCCGTGAAGAAGTCCAGAGCAGTAGGGTAACGTAACTGTTTACTTCATAGCGAGAGGTGAGCCGAAGCCAAAAAAACATACAATGCCCCGACGGGAGAGGTTACAATACAGGACATGAGCAGAGCGACCGCATGGATTCGCTGCTCCGACAGGAATGAATATCAGCGTTTGTGCTGCTTCTTTTATACCCAAAAAACGCCCCCAAGAGTAACACGCCACGAAATCATAGACACACACACGCACAGTCTTTCCAAGATCGCGAGTCATCTTCGCCCCTTGTGGCGTCCGAGAGAGGGGGGAGAGTGTCCTTGAAAGGTGCCGGGGTCACGCTATCAACTGCTGATCGTGCCGATAGCGAAACGTCTGAGCCGGGAAGGTCAGGCAGGTGTCTGAAGGGTGTGGCGAACGTCGTGGCTTTGCACGTGGAAGCTGACAGCTGCCGGAGGTGTGTTGCAAAGCCAGGTGACTGACCCGGCATGTCGAGACACGAAAGTACGATTCACCAACACGCGGGCGCACATGGTCGATTCCCACGTGGTCGCTGATGCGGGAAAACACGTGTTGCTGGCCGATTCGTAACACCCTTAAATGGCAGTAAAGTCCGAGTGGTTGCGATTTACAGGTATACTTTGCGAATAATATTGCGGGTAATTATATTCCACTTGCTAAAACTGGGTGGTAAATATACCAATTTCCGGAATGCCCAAAAACGCGATTTCAAAGTGCAGCTTGTGAACTGCTGGCCCCGACAACACGAAACATACTATCGACAGAGGATTACCCCAGCTTGGCTTCCTTAATCTTCTTTTTTAGTCAGTCAAGTCTGTTCACCATCGTTGTTGTACCTGCGCTAAACCTTTTCATAATCATGAAGCAACTCATACAACAACAAGTTTTATTGGAAGAATCCTGTATATCTTTTGCTGGAAGCTTAAATGCACACTTTATTTAGTGTCGCTGCTCCGTAGCATCAAAGCGATGGTAGCATTTCCGGGCGCACTAATAAAACATCTAAATTGAGGCCTGATCACCATAGGCGTGCACAGGGCTCTGCAGCATTAGGGGGGTGAAGTGGTACCGCACAGCCCCCCTCCCGCCACCTCCTGCACCCCCCCCCCCCCCCCCCCCCCCCCGCGGCGGCAACTCCCGACCTCTTCCCTCTAAAGACCTAATGGTCAGAAGCAATGCAATGACGAGGAATGTTATGAAATTTTTATTTCAATGAGATGGAATTGCAACACATGCAAAATATGTTGGCGTTGAAGTTTTTACTTTCATGTGCAACATCGGCAAGGGGAGCAAGTTCAAGCGCGGATGTAGCGGATGTAGCATTGATTTCAGAAAGCGCTGAGGAAAGAACTTCCATTTCCCTAACGCACAGAAGCATACGACACATCTGTCTTTTCTAAACTGCAGCGTGGTTCCCGCGAGTACCGTTCAAACGCTAGCTTTTTAAATGCGTAAGAATTTACATTGTTTACATCGCGAAGGTTAATATTGTCTACTATGAAACGTTTTACGCGGCTATATTGCTCGGTGCTACGTACGGTATTTACCAGGAAAAGTAGAAAGAGGACAAGCTTCGCAAGAGATGCAGAAATGAAAATTAAAGGGCAGGTTAAAGTACACTAACTAAATTCGGCCCTACACAATCACCTGGTCTACCGTACGCACTGGAATGAGTAGGATTCTTTGAGTGTGTCACAATATGATGATACAATACCATACCATGTTGCCATAGCTGGTACAGAAGGCGAGCTTGCAGGGTATTCCAAATGAACACTTGCATTGAAACATGAGTTTCCGTTTTGAATACCCTCCAAAAACTCCTTCTGTAGTTGTTTCAAGGCAATGGATATTAAGACACCTTATTTATATCATAGGAACACCGCAAGGGACGTGGACGGGGCGTAAAAGGGACACGGCTTATTTATAAATGTCGTTCCTCGGGTATGCATAGAATATTGCCGCGAACCATGCATTGGGTTTGTTTATGTTTTGTTTTTCCCGACCGCCAGAGCGGGGCTGTTATCTGTGTTATCCGTGTTGCAAGTGAAGTCCGTGTTCCATTCTTTATTTTTATGCCGCACGTGTAATCTCTTTTGACAGGGAGAGTGTTTCGAACTAAGGTCAACAGTATAGAATAATCTTTTTTGATCTATCGTGTTCTGTAGGAAATCGATGGTTCGAGAAACACTCGCGCCCAAAGATAAATTCCCGCAGAGCAGACGCCGCGGCACTCGACTCGCCGACGCTCGCCTGCACACGTCACTTTTTTGACTGCTACTTTGCCGCCTGTGTATTCTTTGATCTGTTAGGGGAGCACAAGTTGGCTTCAATAAACGTGTTTTCCTTCAAGACAACTGCGTCGTCTTTGGCTTCGTGACAATATGGAAGATTAACTGTGTCTGTTGCACTTTTCACGCATCAGTAAACTAAAAACCCACACGAAATATAGTTTTTAGCATAATTAATGTACTACAAGTTTCTCGCTTACGTCATAAAAGCTGTATATGTAGTAAACATTTTTGAATCAAATGGTTTCTGCATCTACTTCTATTTTTGGCATGGGCATGTACATGCAGCAGCGAAGAGAACTGGCTCAAACCGTTCTTTCTGCTTACGCAGATGCCGGCTATCAGCTGCCTTTGGCCTGCCTCGGAAGCGATACTACCGCCCTATCAACACACCCTGCAAGCTCGTTCTCCTTGGGCTTTTATTGCAGCGACATGGTCCTGGGACGCCAGACCCCACCTTTGTGACTGTGGTTAATCTGCCGCAATTAGTGAAATCTAAATTAGAATACACGTGATGGATTGGGGATACACTTACTGACACATCGATTTTCACGCTGGGGACATTTCAGAATTGCAAAATACGATTTGTGCTCAAACTATCCTAGATTTGCAAGTGTAACACCAATAAAATCAAAATTACAACGTCCTCATCTTTCGGCCAGGCAAGTGTCTGGTATATCTCTTGTTCCTGAAATATTTGGTAGAAATGTAACTTTAGAGGACACTCTCTTCAATCGCCCTAGCTACCTAACATATCTCATAGACCACGATTTAAACGTTCGCATACCACAATGTCGAAATAGCCTTTTTATAATTCATTTGTGCCCAGAACTAGCAGGAACTTGTACCACCTTCACGCGTTTCTTGCCTCAAGCACAGATCATACTATTTTTGGGAGCGCACTTTTTGACTATATAACCTAAAGCGTTTGCCATTGCGGCCATTATTCTTTTATTACCGTTTTTATTGCTTGTGCAACCGCTCGTCCCAGTGAAACCTGAATGGTCCATAGTGTTCGTAAACAAAGAAATACATAAATAAATATTTTAGAAGAATTGGCCTCCTACTTTTCTTGAATTCCCAGCGCACATATTATGAAAATAAGCATGAACTGGCAAAGGAAATTGCTGAGGCTCACGAAATAGCAAAGAAAGAAGAAAAAATTACAGCCGTTCCACTCTACGTGAAAACTGTTGGAAACGCAGAGCACTGATTCGCCATAATGGGCTGTAGCGCCGTTATCCGCTCACTGCTACCACCCGACGCATTTCAAATTTCCCGCCTTCGCAGTGCTCGCGCGCCCCCTGCCTGAAACTGCGCCAGCAGGAGTTCTGTTCTTTTTGTGCTTGTTTTCCCTCCCGCATCGCCGCCCGACGTTCACGAATGGCTGCGGCTTCTCGCTGGCGAAGTTCGGCGTCGGCGGCTCGCTTGCGGCGCTTGCGCTCAGCATCCGCAGCACGCCGCCGCGCCGCCTTCTCTTCCCGCGTAGACATTGTCGATGAAGTCGATGGTGAAACGTGAAACGTGCCGTGAACCCCCTGCCGCGGCTATGACGCAACGTGGAGCGGCTATGACGCAACGTGGCGCGGCTATGGCGCAACACAATCCAACACAATCCACTTTAATCCAATCCAATCCAATCCAATCCAATCCAATCCAAATCCAAGCCAAGCCAAGCCAAGCCAAGCCAAGCCAATCCAAGCCAAGCCAATCCAATCGAATCCAATCCAATGCCAGACCGACGGGGAGCGATGCGGTCTACGGACGCCAACGCGGGTGACATCGTGAGTTACTTAAATGCTCTGCATTTAAAAGCGTGCAAGCGTCTCTTCTGTCGTGCTATCAGCAAAAGAAATCATCTATTTAGACAGTGTGTAAGCCAATGGGGGTAGCCACATCGTGGCGGATGTGTTATTTTGTTTTCAGGAGTTCTTTGTTGCCTAGATTTCTGCTGTATTTATATGCCAGATATCACAGCAATAAACTTCAGTGCTACGGCAGCGCCTGTGTATCTCGCTTTTTCTAACGTCTTTGTTTGTTATGTGCGCTGTGAATTCATGAATATTAAACACCAACTCGCCCAAGCATCAACGTTAACTAGGTATATTTCTGCTACAACAGGCTCATCTACGTCTTTTACCATAGACATCTGACTCTTTGTTACGTTTGTCTCCATCGCTATTTGCCGAACCCGTCCTTCATCGTACTGCATCCAAGATAAGCAGTTCGCATCAATTACTGGCCCTCTTTTCAGCAACTTCAACCCGTCTGTGGGCCCCGCCTTTCTTATCTGCAGGATTACGCAGTGGGGATGACAGCGACAGGTTCTCTTCTTCGGGATTGCCTGTGCAGTAGGCTCCACGAGCCCAGCAGTCACCCGTGGGCAAGAAGGAAATGGAGGGAGTGCTCGACCACTGCTGACAGAACGGCTGAATTCCTTCGTCAACAGACCCTGAGGGAGCTTCGCGCCAGCGCATCAGCCTAACCGGAGACCTCGAGAAATCAATTCCCCCAATTCAGGCGGAGTAAGCCTTCCAGACCCCGTTTGCGGTGCTGCCACGGAAAACAGCACCGGAACTTTTGTGCTTGGTAAGGCAAGTGTCAGGCCAGACTGAAGAATACGATAAGGATAGATGTTTCTCCTAGGGCGTCGATATGCTTGCTCGCTGTGAACCTACAACTAGTAACCCACCTGTTAGGAAGGTTGTGTGGTACCTAAAGCAGAACTCGTTAGCTGCGTTATCTATTGATAAGGAAGGGGGATTCGCAGTACTTCCCGGGGATTTGTACAAATCAGAGGCCGTAGAATCAATTTACTCCACTCTTTGCCGCCGCGACAGTATCAGTCTTTCAAAAGTAAAGAAGGAAGCTAAGATGCTATGCTACAAGCTAAACTTGACAGAACCTGCTGGAAGGGTTTAAAAGTCGTCAAAATCAGCCTGAGAAATATTCTTTAAAGTAAAAACGCATAAGGTTCAGCAGTACTTAAGGGCTATTCTTTCAGAGAACGGAACTTTCCAGAAAGCACCATCTTTGTTTTTACAGGAGAAGCTATGGGTTTTAAATGTTAAAGATCCCTTCGTGGGCAAAACTTCTCCACATGTTATCAAGGTTTTGGGCGCTAAAGCAGATACCCCCTAGATGGCAAGCTCATTTGGTGTAAAATGCCTTTATTTTTAGGTTCTGCAAAATGAATTGCTTCAGTATTTAGAGGACGAGATGGACAATCACGGGCCGGTTGCATTTCAAAACGCTCCTGGTATGACGGCTGCCGGTTGTTTAAAACACGTCGCTTTTGATTTGAACTCTACTTTTTCCACCTGGAATGGCGAAACTTATCTCCAAAGGAATGGCATTTACATTAGTTCATGCATCACATCCCTATTAAGTTACTTTTATTTAGCGCGCTATGATAGGGTTTTATCAGCCCGACTCAAAATGGCCATGTCAGTCGACATTGTTTAGATTTGTCGATGATTATCTCGTAGTAATTTCATGTGGCAGAAAGAGCATGTGCCGATGCTCTTTGATGCATCGTCTTTGGTGCAACAACTGCTAAGAATTTTTAATGACTTCTTGAAGCATCTAGTAGTAACTCAGGAACGACCCAAAGCAGGATGTATCCGTTTTCTCGACCTTAACGTTTCTTTCAATTGTGAGCACGTTTCTTGAAAGTACGATCCTGGAGGCAAGAAGTCGCTTCTTGCGTGTGGCTAGGCACATTGGCAACTATTTAAAAGAGTAACTGCGAATATGTCCCATAAAAATTCACTTTTTAAGCGATGCGTTCATATCATGTGCTCTAGTTTCATGGACCGAGTTAATCGCTTAATTAATGAAGGTTACCACAGACTTCTATTAACGTCCGCTTCCAAAGGATCATTGAAGAAAATGAAGGATACGGAAAAAAAATGATAGGAATAACAAAACCAAACGGAAGATGGCAGTATTGCCATTCATACATGAGGTATCCCATAATATAACAAGAATCGCTCAGCGTGGCAATATGAGGGTTGTTTTTTCGGCTCCTGATAAATTTCGTGACACTGTATGTGCGTAATGGCGATAATCGTAGTCATCCGGCTTGTAGGAAGAAGCATCGACGACACTTCATTCCATGTGCAACAAACGTAGTTTACAGCATCCCCTTATTCTGTGGCAGAAAGTAAAATTTAGTGCCCTTCCGCTCTGTGAAGAAGGAGAACCTGCGAAGCTCCACGCCCTCCATGAAGTGCACAAAAAACACGTTTCTTTGTCATTTATGACTTAGCTTACTTCCTAACGAATCACCTCAATAAAAATTGGAACGACACGAGCTTTATCCTAGCGGACAAACGTAGAGCTATCTTTCCCCCCTGCGTCGTAGGCATATCGCTGTGCAACACGCCATTCATATTCGCTCTACCACCGAGGACACTGGACGGGTCGCATTGGGCTGTTTGATGGCCACGTTTAAACCTCACGCCAACACAACGGACTTATCATCAGTAAGGACATGAAACCTATAGCTACGTGCGCTAGCCCCACCCCCCTTTCTCTTCACTCCCACCCCGCGGACCCATACACCGGCAACCGGTCATGAGCAGGTGCTCAGAGGTGAAAGACACTGTCAAACATGTCGCTCTGAAAGCCCTTAGGTTCAACAAGTGATATTGGACCTCATCAGCGTTGCATGCGCGCCAGTTGCGGTTCGTCCGGAAGGCATTCGCAGCTACTTGATCAGCTAGAACTTGAGGCGGCAACGGCGGCGGCCACGGCTTTTCATTGTTTTCGCGTCCATTCACTCTTCTGTTCGGGCTGATGCTTCTTCAGTTTCTGCTCTTCTTCCTATGCGCGAAGGACATGCGCCCGTCCCATAGTGTGTTAACACCTCGAAGGCCTCGACTTTTATTCTAGGGGACACACATGGGTGTCTTTTTCGCTACCCAGTCGTAGGCATATAATTGTCTGTGCAACACACTAACCCAGACCCAAATCGTTCGATTGCGGAGGACAGCTGACAGGGCGGACTCAGCCATGAGACTCCCACGTTTAAATCTCTACCACCACAACTAGTATGTCACCGGTAGCGGCATTAAGCCCTGCTGCGCGTGCATGCCCCCTCCCTTCACCCGCAACCCGTTCACGAGTAAACCGGTAACCGAAGATGGGCGCTTGATTAAGGGTTCAATTCAACGGCGAATAGAAATATTTTATATGCGGCCAGGCTATAGTTTATTATTATTCTTCCGCCAGAAGTACTATGACCAGCTGATTATCGAGGGCCGCAGACGCGACCATCTCAATCGGAATGGCTTTCAAGCTAAAGAAGAATTATCTGCTCACGCCAGCGTTCCAACGGGGAAGTTGCTTTCAACCGGCAGGGACCCGCAGCTCTTGGGCTAGGTGTTATCGGCAACAGCCGCGGCTACATTCTCGGCGGTGCTGGTGGCGGCTGCTTTTGGGCGTTTTCACGCCCATTCGCGCTGCTGTTATTCTCCGTAATGCAGCGGCGCTACGACCTCTGTCAGCCGAATGCGCAACTTGTGAAAGAGGCATCGGTGGTGGCGAGGGGAGTAACCGGTGGGATAACCGTTGTGAAAGAGGGGTTGGCGGAAGAAAGCAGGAGCACCAGTGCATAATTACTACTGTATAGAACGCGGTAATAATTTCATTTTGCACTATTATCTCTAAATCGTGCCAGATTACAATTGGATAGGATATCCGATTACATCATCGTATATTCTATTTCTTTGAATTTTGTCCCTTTTTTTGCTTTTCCTTCCTTTATTCCATTTTCAAGGGCACAAAGCGCTCTCATTCGTGCGGGTTGGAATACATGAGTACGTTTTACTTGTCAGAAAGTATCCGGAAATTGAAATATGTAAATTTATTAGTAAGGTATGAGTGAATTTTTTTTTGCTTTAATTATTGTCTTGTGGTTATTTGACAGGCAGTTATGATGCTATTTTTCAGTGACCACGAAGGATTCTCGTCCACACGTTCCCGCCGAGAAGTCCCCATTGCTGCGGACAGGTTATTGATTTGCCATCATCGTTCAGATCTTGAAACTGCTAAGCACTCGGTGTTGGGTTAAGTTCAGACCGTAGCAAAACATAGGGTTTTGTTAATCACTCTTTATATTTATCCCTGCATAAAGCACGCTGCTCCGGCATGCTAGTGCACACTGCCAGAATTGAACGCCTAGGGATCCACAATACGGCTCAGGAGCTGATTGAAGCCCATCACATCAACCAACTCCGCCGACTTTCCGCTACTTCCACTGGTGAGCACATTCTAAAACGTTTGGGTATCCGCGCATTAGAGATCTCCGACCCGAAGGTGCCCATCCCAAGAACCACCCATACCTGTCTCCGCGTTCGTCCCCTCCCACGGAACACGCACCCCGAGTACCACAGGGCTCGCAGCGAGGAGCGAGCGCGAGCACTAGCGAAGAAATTGCCAATCCGCCCAGACAGCATGTATGTTGACGCGGCAGAATACCGCCATCACGATGGCTATGCCCTCGCGGCAATCTACAGCCCAGATAGCCCCACTGTTACCTCTCTGACCGTGGGTACCACTTCCCAAGCGGCGACTGAGCAGGCGGCAATAGCACTTGCGTTAACAACCCGGCCTACTCAAACAATTGTAATCACAGATTCGAAAACGGCCATTGAAAACTTCCCGCATGGTTCAATTTCCCTCGTGGCATCCAAAATGCTCTTCAAAAATCCCCCGACCTCTCCGGTCGAACTCATTTAGATCCCGGCGCACAATGGTCTGGGAGGGAATGAGGCGACCGTTAATGTGGCACGAGAGCTTACTATCCGTGCCGGGGCTAGTATCACCCCCTACCATGGTGCCCGATCCGCGGGGGACCGGCTAATCACCTATCATGACATCGTCATGCATTACCGCCTCGCCCGCCGCCATTATCCTCCCGCTCATCCATGGCTCACCAACTATCAGGAATACCTCTGTTGACTCCTGCAAACTAATACCCTCACTTGCCGGGCAGTACTCCATCGCATGCACCCCGATCAGTATCTCTCCCCGAATTGCTTCCTTTGTGTCGCCCCCGCCACACTAGTTCACTCTGTGTGGGCATGCCCTCAATATCCCGTCCCGTATGTAAATAATGATGAGCAGTGGGAGCGTGCGCTGGCACGCTCGGACCTGGACTAGCAATCACTCCTGGTCACAAGAGTTGCCAGCATCGCCGCCATACTTCAACCAGCGGCCACCACGCACCGCTAAACCACAGGACTCAATAAAAGTGTTTCTCACTCTCTCCCCGGAGTGGACTTGGTTGACGGCCTTGTTTGCAGCGATCATCATTATACGTCGCACAGCAATGTTTGCTTTTGTTTTATTCAGTGGTCTAGAACGGACAACTATGTGCTGAAACATTTATGAAAACATTTTAGCCCTTGCCTTTTCTAAAATGGTGCACCTTGTTTTTTCTTGTAAAAATATTTTGCTGGTTCGCCCTGAAAAGTGTCACCAGCCGTTCATATGTAGTTCCCATATGTGTCACAGTAACTGCACCGTTACCGTGATTCTGCACTTTCCTCCCAAAATTGTACTGCTTGAGTGTACCTTGATTTGTGAGTACTTCTCTACTGTAGCCTGGTCTCGCATGATGACGTCCATTCCTTCTGCTGATGACTAAGCAGACCTTTCTGCAGTTTTTCAGCATAGATTGGGCATGTTCGTGCGGAGAAGTCCATCAAGGAACCGTAATTTCCTAGATGGAGTAAACGAATATGTGAACGGTCTTAAAATTTAAAGCTCGACTGCACTGAAATTTCGGATAACGTAAAAATACTGTAATCAAATAGTCTTCATAAACAGAACCGCAAATGCAAAAAACGGCGTTCGAAGCAGAAACGCGCGCTACGAAAACGGCTTATAAAAACTGGCGTTTTCGGAACGTAAACTAACAAATAATGCCGCCATTAACAGCGGCCGGACGTGACGTAATTGATGGAACGGAGGTGGACGCGCCGGAGCCTGCGGCGGCCGCTCACTGCTTCGTCCGAAAGGGCCTGGGAGGTGGGCAGCTCGTTTCGCATTGTTGCTTGTAGAGGAGAACTGCCACCAATATTTTGCTGTCTGTAGGGAAGTTATGCACAGTGAAAAGAGCGACACCAGGCTTCTACCAACCGAGACTCGGTAGACATCTGGTGTACCGCCGCCGTGTATTTCTTGGGGGTACGAGCTGCAACACATTGGCCTAATTACCAAGCTTTTTTCTTGCGAAATATCGGAAAGGAGCTTTCATTACCTTGCGCTCCAATTATCATCTCGCTTTTGTCGTGGAACAAATCTCCCATGAACGGGGGCTAATCACAAACTGCTTATTAGGTCCTACGTGCGTAATGCTTTGTCAGTCTCGGATCAGCAGCTTTTACCCCGCCACACATTCCGAAACATATTGTAAAATCGGCCTAAAACCGTCCTTCAGCTTACAAAGCCAGATGATGAGGTAAACTCAAAACACCAAACATGTTACCTATGCACCACTGTTTGTTGATATATACTCTCACGTACCAAAGACGACGCAGTTGTCTTCAAGGAAAACAGGTTTATTATAGCGAACTGGTGCTCCCCTAACAACTCGGAATACACAGGCTGCGAAGCAGCAGTTAACTAAGTGACGTACGCAAGCGAGCGTCGGCCATTGGAATGCCGCGGCGTCTGCTCTGCAGGCTTTTATTTTAGGCGCGACTGTTTCTCGAACCGTCGATTTACATGTAGAACATGGTAGATCAAAGAAGATTATTCGAGGTTAGTGACGTTAGGGCGAACCGCTCTCCGTATCAGAATGAGATAACCTTTGCGGCATAAAAATAAAGAATGGAACACGCGCTTCCCTTGGGACGCAGATAACACAGCAAGGCGCGGCCGGGCCGTAAAACCAAAACATAAACGAACAAACCCAACGCCTAGTTCGCGGCATTACTCCCCCTCTAAGAGTGCATCGCCCCGATGATAAAATAAAACGACAGTCCGAACAAACAGCAACAAAAAAGGTCCGTCATCTTTTCCAGTAAGGTTAAAGGCGAACCACGTGGACGACTTCGGGTCGCCTGTGTCGTCGTGATGTGCCGGAATCACCATCGGGGATCACTTCGTTGGTAAGTTGGCAAACACGTCGTAGAAGTCGGTAGGGTCCGAAATACCGTCGCAGAAGCTGCTCACTGAGTCCGCGTTGTCGGATGGGACTCCAAACCCACACAGGATCCCCTGGGTGTTACGCGGCGTCTCGGCGTCTCGGCGTCTCGGCGTCGGAGGTTGTTGCGGCGGGCATCCACCAGCTGCTGGTCCGTTGCACAAACTCGAGCGAGCTGGCGGGCCTCTTCCGCACGCTGAAGGTATGCTTGGACGTCGGCGTTGAGGTCGTCGTCTTCTACGTGCGGAAGCATGGCGTCCAGCATCGTAGTCGGCCGTCTTCCGTAGACAAGCTGGAACGGTATCATCTGCGTAGTTTCTTGGATAGCCGTGTTGTACGCAAACGTGACATATGGGAGCGCTTCGTCCTAGGTCTTATGTGCAACGTCGACGACACGGACAGCATATCCGCAATCGTCTTGCTCGAACGTTCCGTTAGTCCGTTCGTTTCGGGGTGGTACGCCGTCGTTCTTCGGTGATCCGTGTTGCTGTGGCGTAAGATTCCTTGCATATGCTCCGCAGTAAAGGCCGTTCTGCGGTCCGTGATTGGGACTTCAGGGGCGTCGTGTTGCAGCACAACTTGGTTTATGAAGAACTTCGCGACTTCTTGTGCAGTCCCCCTCGGAAGAGCGGTGGTCTTTGCGTAGCGCGTCATGGAGTCTGTCGCTACGACAATCCATTTGTTCTCAGATCGTGACGTAGGAAATGACCCCTGAAGGTCCATTCTAATCTGCTGGAAGGGCCTCGATGGGACGGCGATCGGCTGCAGAAGTCCGGCGAGTCTCGTCGGCGGCGTTTTTCGTCGCTGGCAGTCACGACAGCTCCGGACGTAGTGGGTGACGTCGGATGTAAGGCGGGGACAGTAGCACTTCGCCTTGTGCGAGCTGTGCCGAGATGTCCGGAAGACGGGTCGTCGTTGCACGCTTCCAAAATTTTGTCACGCAGATCTGCCGGGATGACAGAAAGATAATTCGTCCTCGTTTCGGGGCTGAAATTCTTCTTCAAGAGGACGGAGTTTTTCAGGCTGAATGCACGTAACTTGCGTTTGAATGCCCGGGGCACGGCGACGTTGCGTCCTTAGAGGTAGTTGATCATGGCGCGTAGATCGGGGTCGGCACGCTGCTCTGCGTCAGGTGGCTCTCAGTCACGACTCCGAAGAACACGCTGTCTTCATCGGAGTTGTGTGGTGGTGGGTAGACGGGGGCGCGGGAAAGGCAGTCGGCGTCGGAGTGTTTCCTGCCGGATTTATAGACGATTGTAACGTCTAACTCTTGCAGGCGCAAGCTCCACCACCCAAGATGCCCAAAGGGGTCCTTCAACTTGGCGAGCCAACACAGCGCATCATGGTCTGTCACAACCTTGAATATTCTACCATACCCGCATGGGCGAAATTTTGAAATCGCCCAAATAATAGCCAGCACTCTTTCTCAGAGGCTGATTAGTTTTTATCCTCATTCGACAGACCACGCTGGCATAAGAGATTACTTTCTCGCAACTGCTTTGCTTTTGGGCGAGGATGGCACCCAAGCCTACATCACTGGCGTCGTGTGCATTTCCGTCTCGCCGTTTTCGTCGAAATGAGCGAGTACGGGCGAGTTTTTCAGGCGTTGTTGCCGCTCGCAGAATGCTTTTTCTTGGGCGTTTTCTCAGCTGAAAGGGGTGCTATCCATCGTCAAGCGCGTGAGTGGCTCTGAAATGCGGCGGAATTTGCGACGAAGCGCCGGTATGCACAGCGCGAGAAATCTTTGCACTCCCTTCTTGTCTTTGGGTCTTGAGAAGTTCGCTGTGGCTGAAGTTTTCGCCGGGTCAGGCAGAACTCCCCCGGCATTGACGACGTGGCCCAAAAACTTCAGCTCCTCGTACTCGAATCGGCACTTCTCAGGCTTCAGCGTTAACCCCGACGTACGAATGGCCCCGAGTACCGACTCCAACCTTGCAAGGTGTTCGTCGAAAGTCCGGGCTAATACCACAACTTTCTCGAGGTATACAAGAAAGGTGCGCCACTTCAGGCCAGCTAGCTCCGTGTCCATGACTTTTTGAAACGTTGCTGGCGGTATGCACAACCAAAGCTGCATTACCTTGAACTCGTATAGGCCGTCCGGAGTTATAAATGCAGTCTTCTCTCAGTCTCTCTCGTCCACTTCAATTTGCCAGTAGCCGGTCTTCAAGGGGCCCTGAAAGGCGTTTTGAGCACACTAAATTGACTAGCGCAATCGTTAGATTGCGTCGTCAACATCATCTGTGCCAAGTATTACTCTTTTACGCGCAGCGGAAAGCTCCCACTTTTGTTGCAAAGTTTGTCGCTTTTTTCTCACCCTTCCCTTCGTGTTTTTGGACGCCGCCATCTTCACATGTCTACGTCATCGATTCCCAGATGTTCGTCATCAGCTAGACATCCTGCTATTGGGCGGCTTTTTCACGCACTTCCGGCAAAGAGATGAGTCGTCTGCTCAGCGTTGGCTCGCCGGCTGATCTGCCAGTGGAGTGCCGGAGTGCTTGGACATTTTACGACAAACGAAACAAGTGTAAACAAACGCTTAACCGTTTATATTGAATGCAACAGGGCCATAACACGACATGAATATTCTCTTACTTGAGTACGTTCCATAAAGAACGCGTTGAAGCCCCATGGCACTTCTTTCTTGCAATCGCAGAGAACGCCCTGAGCCGAATGCCCGGGTTTGACGCATACATTTTATTCAACTTCCAAACAATCCAGAGATGCGTTTCGAACGAACACAACGTCACAACATGCGTTGCAAGTCCGAACCGCGATTGACAGACGATGGGTTGCCTCCTCCTGCCCCTCGTAAATTCGGCACTCACCTCGCGCACGGTTTGCGGGGACGAACAGCAAGTCACTTAACTCTGGCGCACAAGCCGAGATGGCTTTTAGCCACGCACACTGCTCATACCCCATGCGAGGTTGAGTCGTACGCCGCTCGAGAAAGATAATCCAGACCATGGGAAGCACTATCCACCCGCAGAAGCACAACGTCGCATTTCCTCGCGAAACAAATGCGTCCACAACACACACACCATCGCCTCCTGTAATGCCAAACGCATCTCGCACTTCCAAATGAGAGGGAGTAGTATGCCTGCAGTGCCCATATGCCGCGAGGAGGGGCCCCAAGCTGAACCGGGATCACGCAACCGTAACTGACTTCTAGAGCGGTATGTGCCTTGTTGCCAGGGCAACCGATGTTTGATATTGTCAAAGAAATGGTGCTCGCTCCAGCGCTAGAAAGCTCAGAGCCGCGGCGGAGCATGTTTTGCCAACGTTGCCGCTCTCCACCACGCGTCGCCCCAAGCTGAAGTGGCGTTTTGTGCACGGGTTCTGTATCGGTTTAAAATGTCTTTTTCACATACCGCCGGCAGGAATTACCACCGCGACAAAATAAGACCCGGCACCGGCGGGGCCACATCTGATACGGCGCTTTTTGGATAAACAGTGCGCTGTGCATCCAAGGGAGCGAGCGCACAAGCCTCCCCGTGCGGCTGCGAGTTCGCCGCCGATAAAATGTCACGTGCCGCTGATAGCAAAGTTCTGCAGCAACGTACACCGCGAAAGGGCAAGGCCAGGCCTGCGCACACATGCGGCCAGATTTTTCGTTCGCTTTTCCAGCCTTCAGCGGAGTGCGGGATTCATGGTGTCAACAAAGATTGCCCGTAGCAGACGGCAGTGTGAGCAGCGCAATAGCGGAAGTACGTCACCGCCGAGGAGCGCAGCATCATGGGAGGGAAGGCTCGCTCGCCGTCAACAGCGGAGAGTAAAGCCTGGTTTCTTTTGAGTCCGACAAGTCGGATCCAACATGTTAGATCCGACTTGTCGGTCCGACACGCGAGTCTGCGTCGGGGGGCCATTTTCTTTTGCATTCGGGAGCCGGACGCCGCCAGCAGTGTCGGGCCAAACACGTCACTTGAATCGAATATTGTGATTGGTTCGTCCGACCTTATAGTACTTTTTGTTTACGCTCAAACAGCTATTGTGGTAATTTAAGAAAATTTGAGTTTATTTCCCTCAGCATGGCGCATATGTTGATCTCGCTAGACTTAATCAGCCAGCAGCCGTAACGTTTATGTAGACGCAAGCGCAATGGAGAGCTTCCCATAAACCGGTGCATGCCCGGCGATGCTGCAGCTTGGCTCGGGCAGGGTCACTGTGGCTCGGGTTATGAAGCGGCGGCGGCGCAAAATATATTCTTCCCGTTTTACCGAATATCATGCGGCAAGACTGTTCTTTGAAGCATAACCGCTCTCCCAGCGATGTAACATGCGTCCACGTACGTAGCAGCGCTCTATGATTACGCAGAAACAAGCTCTCGATCGTTCAGCGCATCGCATTCTGATACGGTGCGCACGGGCTGTCTATTTGCGTCGTTGCGGCAAATGTTAGCGCTTCTTTCGTCAACTGCAATGAACGCTGGTATTTTAAATTCTGCAACGCAGGGTACAAAATTTTGGTATGGGAATATCGGCAGCATAGTTGTTACCTTAACATCATGTCCGCATCTATTAAACACATATTTACGTACTCATTTTGCTATTACTCGTCTGTGGAACTACGGCAGCCAGCGATATTTAGTAACTCGCAAAAACCGGAATAGTTCCACCGACCGGCGCCGCGGTGTTTTCTTTTCTTAGTTTTTTTTTTAATGGCGATGCCGGCTTTATTCTTTGTGTTCTACAACGAGATTACCTTTTCTGGACGACTGTACGAAGGCTCCCATCCAGGTCAACAGTTTTACTTAGTAAATAACTTCCACAGAAAACACAGCTAGGCACATTTAACGCTTTGCTGCATGTTTCAAGTACATTTGTTTACAGTTAATTATGCTGATTCCGACACCTGGTCCGGGGTTTGTAAAAACAAGAGTCCATACACGTCTGCATATGGTGGCCATATACCAGAACGCATGAGCGATTCATACAGCAGAATGGAAGCTTTTTTTTTTTAATCCCCCAC
Organism: Haemaphysalis longicornis; assembly: GCF_048455015.1. NCBI lineage: Eukaryota > Metazoa > Arthropoda > Arachnida > Ixodida > Ixodidae > Haemaphysalis > Haemaphysalis longicornis. The sequence continues at coordinate 116,578,087 of NW_027526203.1, read as the reverse complement.
AGGAGCAGGCCAGTCCCACCACCTGCACTTACTGGGGGGTAACAGCCGTCTGGCCAAATTAATTTCAAAAAATTAATTCACATACTGCCTCCCACCCTCCCCGCTCCTTTCTTGCAGCCTGGGTTACTGCTTGTTCATCGGATTGGAGTGAATAGCTGACATTTTCCTCCTACTTCTAATGGTCCCCATGGTAGTGCCCTTGGTCTTTCTTTTAAATTTTCTGTAATGAATTATTTCCATTTTAAATGAGCCTAGACAGATTTCGCTATATACTGGCAATTTCACTATTTCTTATAATATCCCCTCCTGGAGTCGTGTGGGCTATGGGGTTAAAACCGGATGACTGCAGTCTCCCTTCATATCGTCAACAAAAAGAATCCACTCACACTTTTTTACCCTTTTTCAGGAAAACTTGCCCGAAGCTCAGAAATGTACTCGTCTATCTATTGTATAAACTAGCAACTTGAGCTGAAGTCATATAAAAAACAATGTTTCCTCATCTTGTCGTGAAGTCGGTTTTATAAAGCATAAACTCACCAATACTCCAGGAAAAGTTAGATTATTTTTGTACCCTACTTTAATTTGATAGAAACTTCAGTATGCCTGCACAGTCTCAGACCCCTGTAGAGGAAATAATATCGAATTGGTTGAAAAGGCTCTAAGAATTAGGCTGTTGACTTTATTTATTCTAAATATAATCGCACAAATTCTCTTTGTGATATCATGTAAGCTTATGGGATTCGAACATTAGTCAAGGAGAAAGTTTTTGCATCTTATGTTTCTTCACTGTTCAGAATTCTAACTATGGTCGCACGGATTCTCTTAATGAGCTCATGCAAACTGGTGCGATTGAAGAACTAGGGAAACAAGAAGTCTCAATGCCCTAAATTTTTTGCTGTTGTTTTGCTACAAACTTGGCCTAGATACAAGACCACGACATACTTCAAAATAATATTCATCATTACCATTTTCATTCTTTCACCCGTTATACACACCGGTTGAAATTTTTTTTTCCCACATGTATTATCGACTGGAAAAATACACCTGAACATATGTCTTGATTAATTTGAATAAATAGAAGCAAATGTTTATTTTAACCTTTTGTTCTTTCTCATTGCTGCCACGTGTAGTATCCTGAACTGCTGGTATCTCTGATCTTGTTCACACCTTTATGCCCCTCCTTCTTGGGCCTCTGGTTCGCAGTATGCACTTCAATAAACATTAGTGACAAGGGCAGCTCGAGGTGCTGAAGAAAAATTGGCCCCACACTAATTGCAGAAGACTCACGGCAGAACACAACGTGTATACCCCACACAAAATAAAACTCGCCGATCAAATTTTATTTCAAAACAAGACAGCTATGCACAAAAACAGATAGGCCCCAGAGATTTATAGATACATGAATTAATAAGCCTTAGTTATAAACAAAGCTGGCTACGTTTTGTTAAGAGCAGTGATGCCTTAATGAGTTACCAAGATCTAGTTCATTTCCGTAATTTCCACTTATAACGCGGTCTTCTGTTTTGAAATGAAGCCTTTTTCGGCCAAAGTTAGGCAGGTAAAGGCACAGCAAAAAGAGTTCCTTTGTTTAATGCTACCAAATGTACTAAGTATTACAGACTTGAAACACACAAGGTTAAGTGAACAACACTACATACAACAATAAGTTAAGTTTATGCAGACTTGGAAAAAAAAAAAGATCAGCACTAGATGACGCTAAACTGCAGCACGGTTTATTGACATTTCATCGATAGGCACACAACTCGTAATGATCAAGTAGTCCCATGCATGTCGAACCCTTTCATTTTGCACCATTCATATTTTTCTTCTCCTGGGTTCCTTAAATATAAATTGATACTTGAGCATCATCACATACACTATGTTCTTGCAATCAGTAAAAATTCTATGCACTCAACACCAATACAATGGCTTAGAGAGAGAGAGAGAATAACTTTAATGGAGACCAGCGATGTTAGCCGAGCCGTCGGGCTGGCTTGCTACGCTAAATGAGACAAGAAAAAAGAAAAAAAGAAAAAAAAAGTGAAGACAAAAAGATGCAATTGATGCGGCCAAAATTTTCAATCACAAAACTCCAAAAGAGCTTTGATTGCACGTGCAGCCTGACTGGGACCCAACCATAAAGGAAAAAAGCAAAAATGCTCATGTCGAGATTTTGGCATATTTTAAAGATCTTCAGGAGGTCAAAATTAATCCAGAGTACTTTAATACGGCGCGTCTCATAGTCCAATTGTAGCTTTGGTGCATTAAACCCCATAATCAATCAAATCAATGTAAGCAGTTGAGAGGTAGAAAACACAGTTCATTTGCAGCGCCTTGCTTTATTTTTTTGCAAAAACACGTGCCCGCTGCCAATAAAGCTGCAAGTTACTATAATGCCAATACCATCAAAGTACTACTCACAAAATCAAACGCTCTTACAATCACAGCTAAAACAGTCAGCGTCCGACCGTTCTAGTGCCCTTTTCCACTTCTCCCTACGCTTGGCGCCAGACAGAAGACAAAAGTGCTACACCCGTTCATTTGTGCTTCTGCACCTGGAATGGCAGGTCGACACACAGCCCAATCTAGGCATTCTCGAGCTCAGGACACCTGTCGGTTACTTTATGCACAAAGCGCAAGCACATGAGCTTAGTGCAACAGGGATGGTGTAGTGGAAGAACCACGCAAGGCAGACCGAGGCCATTGCTGCACGAAATGGGGCTGAAAGCTGTAATTGCGCGGGAGCCTTCCAGATGATGATAGTGATGTTAGATAAATGATTTGGAAAATGAATACTGAAGACATTAGCTCCACAAATGGCGTTGTTTGCTGCGTCAGATAGGGTGACCACAGTAAATGAAAAAAAAAATGTGGAAAGAGTACGTAGAAACAATGAATAAGAGGGAGAATGAAATAAATCAGGAACATTTGAAAAAATGGCAGTAGTTGGATAACAGATCTCAGGATCTCAAGTTATAGAACGTCGACCAATCTAGAGCCTTTGTCCGTAGCGCAGTGTCAGCATGACTGCTACAGTTCACAAAAGTGATTCAGTTCTGAAAAGTTTTTTCGTAGCAATCGCACAAGAGTTCTTTTCGCTGTTTCGTGTTGGGTTGCATGCTGCGTGCAGTAGCACAAGAGATGACACATGTTCTCTTTCATAGAGTAAGGGCGTTCTGCATTCTGCAGCCTGTCCAGCCTCTGCATAAGCGTTTTGGAAGAGGGTGTTCACTTTGTGGAGTGATTTTTTTAGTTTATTTTCTGATCTTCTGCTGTTGAATGAAGCTAGACCCTCAAGCAGGTGTACAAAAGGCTGAAAGTTGGTACACATAAAAACTGAGTGGAAGAAAAATGAGAAGTGAGCAAATGGTGTGTTAAAGCCAAGAAAACCTTGATGTCATTAGCGATGGTCTTGACCGCCACCGCCTTTGACACTTCTGAAACCTCTACCAGTTGGTATACAGTTGTTCATTTATTTTTAAGTTTGATAGTATGACCGCGTGTTAAGCTTTTTTGCACAACTTCAGCGCCATGCAAAAAGTCAACGAAAGAGGGCATGCCATGCAGTGAAGCTAGAAAATCTGAATGTCATGCGGCAAAGCCAACTTTTACTGCTCAATTATTCCCAAATTTTCAATACTCGAAAACATTCAGCACTTTGAATGATAAAAGTGCACTGCAAATCGAATAGCAAACAGCATTCGCAAAGTGTTTGAAATTTCAGAAATTTCCACGCCTCTATTGTATTTTTCTGTGTTTGGCGGGACCATCAAACAAATGGATGGACATTAGAAGAAGGCGCTTCCTTGGAAGCCAATGTCACTATACCACTTGATAAGGCACTTTCTAAACTCCCCAGAATTGTGTCAGGACTACTGACGCTGTGATCAGAAACTACGACCAGATAGGGATAGCAAAACTTACGGACAGTAAGCGTGAAGCTGATGCCGTTTACTACATGCTGCACTAGGCTGTTGCACGTTACTCTCCCAAGCTTCAGGTGGTTTTTGACGCCTCATCGCACAGTAACTCACCGAAATATTTCAACAACATTGAAAGTGGACTGAATCTGACCTCCGATTTAGTCAGTCTATCGGCGTATGCAATGGGCTTTCGAATGCGTGGTGGTGCTATTTGCTTAGCTGCACCGATGCCATCTGCACGGTTGCATTTTGCTGCATGGGCCACGGCGTTCCTGATGTGAAATGTGGTTCGCAGTGTGGTGTTAGCAAGAACGTTCAAGTGGACAGCGTTTTTTTTCGAGCGATTTGTGGGTTTGTGAATGCCTTGTTACAAGTAGTAGTCAGCATTGTTTTTGCGTTGAAATTCCAGACTGCGCTGTGCACGCTTGCTACAACCGAAGATCCGAAGCAGGCCGCATGGCAAAAGCAAGCGTGTCGCTTTTTTTTTTTTTTTGCTGCTTCGGAGCCAAGGATAGAGCAGCGCTTGACTACAGTCTGCCTTCATGCGACGAATTTACAATGAAGTTATCGATAATGGGACTAATCAGTACTGAATCTGTTGCACCCGTTTCGTTTCAAGTGGAAACGACGGGCCTTGAAGCTTTCACCTCACACTTTGTCACATGCTTGAAACATTGCGCAGTGCTGTCTGCACCGCTGTCCGCACCTGTCTAACCGTTGGACAGGGGCTGATAACGTAGTCCGCCTTGCACTATCTCCATGTGATCCCCATGCATTGATTTTCTTATTTTTGGGTTGCTTCAAAGGACCGTGTCTCGAGTTAGGAAAATTTTTCCACCCAAAGCTGCAACAATATTTGATATGGTGACGGCGTGCGGGACGAGGCACTGGCTTTACCGAGCAACCCAGGCATGCTGCGGGCTTCTTGGGGAGTGCGAGAGACGGTGAGGTGCTCTGGCAACAGTGTTCTGGTGTGTTGAACGTATGACTGTCGTCTACCTAAGCTCCCAATGACGGTGAGCAATTGCGCAGAGGTTCTGGGTGGAAGCAATCGCGACATATGTATATAAAATTAGGTGCAGCCACGTCGACAAAGATTCGACCGATATTTTTCAAGTGCTTTTTTTTTTATGTAGACGAGGTGGAAATTATAAGCAAAACAAGATTATGGAACACGCTTTGAATACTGCAAAAACAGCACAGAGACAAGCGATAAACCATACTGCTCTAGTTTGTCAATCCATAAGTCTTCATCTCTGAGCCGTTCTTGAAGTAGTCAAATTGTATAGGCAACGTCAAGCTTTAGTGCATAAGCACAGAACGCGCTTGGTCATTAAAGAGCACTCGAAGACTACAAAAGAGTTAGATGCCCACAATTACCTGAAAAAAGGTTGCATTTCACGTACACGTATTCACCTAAAAACACTGGAAGTAGACAAGGCTGCGGCTGGATGCACAGTCGGGTTAGCCTCATTGATAAAGTATGCCGGCTACCTTAACACATCGTGTTACAAGCATGTGCAAGGTATGAGGTGAAAGCTTTGACGGCCGTCGTCTCCATCTGAAATGAAATGGGCACGCCTGATCCGGTACTGATTAAACCCATCATCGATAGCTTATTTGCGAATTCGTTGCATGAAGTCAGATTGTCTTCACGCACTGCTCTAGCTACCACTTCAGAACAGAAAAAAAAAGCGAAACTCTTGCTTTTGTTGTGCGGCCTGCTTTCGGATCTGCGGTTGCGGAAGTGTGAACAGCACAGTAAACAAAAACAATGCTGACTACTCCTTGTGACCAGGCATTCGCAAACCCACGAATCACGCAGAAAAAAACACTGCCCACGCGAACGTTCTTACCAACACCACGCCGCAAACCACGTTTTGCATCAGGAAACATGCTGCCTGCACGGCAGAATGCAACTGTGGATATGGTGTCAAGGCCGTCGTGTAGGTAGCATTGCTGCATGGTCAAAAGCCCAGTGCATACACCCTATTGCTGAACTCCCGAAGACACCAAGTGGCGCAAGGGTCGGATATCAAACAAACATTTTTAAAGGTTGGCATAAAACCGGTGGACACAGATGCATTGCATTTCCTGTGGTTTCAAGCAATACCAAAACCGGGTGTACCACTTTCACCAGTTTTGACTTACTGTATGACCCGCATCCCTTTCAGAGTGATGGCTAACCCATTTCTACTTTCCAAAATGCTTCAACACCACTTAAACAAAGAGCAGTACCCTCAAACTGTGAGACATACACGGATGACGTGCTCACAGGAGCTGGAAGCAAGAAAGCTGCCATGAAGCTGTACAAAAATGCAACTGAAATGTTTGAAGCAGTAAAATGCTATGCCAGTGATTTCAACGTGACTCCCGGGCTACCATGCATCTCGGTTATTTGTCGGGTGTGCTGAAGGTTTTGCGATGTACGTGGGACCCGTGTGCTGACCACTTTAACATTCTGTCCATGTATGGATTGTATTCATGGCATAGAACCATTCACAAATTGGCCCATGCTACAAACAACGGCGTGGATATGTGACCCACTAGGGCGCAACGTGAAAACCTGGAAGTGTTGGTAAGCATGTTGAACCCTAGCGTACACGACAGGACAAAGCAGCGTTTCGTGTGTCCTGTTGCTACCGTACTGCGTCTTGTCATTTGCACTGAGGTTCAACATGAACCACTGGGAAGGGAGGGAGGAGGGGGGGGCTTTCTTCTTTCTTATCCATGCCAAGGTCCTGTTCCACGAAGTGTGGCGTAAAAACATCGACTTCAACACGCTACCTACCAACAGCACGGCGGCCTGGAAGGTAGCTAGACTGACTCCCTATCTCCCTGAGGTTCAAGTACCCCGGTACTACAGGTCGCGAACAAATGGAGGGAGGACGGACTGCTTTCACATTTCTGCTGATACCCGTCCAATGGCATATGAGGCAGTTGCCTACCTCACCCTGGAGGGTGAAAACGGTACAAGATCGACAACTCTGGTAAGCAAACAAAGGGTTGCGCCAGGCAAGGAAATTACACTGGCGAGACTGGAACTGGTGGCACGCCTGCTCGCTGGTCGATTGTGTGGCTATATTTTGGAAGCCCTCAAGCAACAGCCATCAAACATCAACCTACGGACAGATTCAACAACAGCACTCTATTGGATTCATGAAGATGTTGGCCGCTGGAAGCAGTTCGCACGCAACTGAGTCACTAAAATTCAATGCCTCGCGGACAAATGCGTATGTAGACATTATCCGGGAAGAGAAAATCCAGCTCACGACATCCCAGCCATGCAGCTGGCCAAAAACGCACTGTAGCGGAGCAAAGCACTGTGGATTTGTCCCACATGCATATTGGGAATGAGTGGTTCCGAAAGCGATATACGATGAAATCGAACTAGGGGAAAGGAAGAAAACAAGATCATTTCCAGTGGCAACATCGCCACCTACTGAGTCGGGCGTGATCGATCTGGAACACTACGGCAAAATCTTAAAGCTAATCAGAGTCACAGCTCGGGTTTTTCAGTTCATCGCTAGAACCAAACAACAAAGCAGCAAATTGGGACCCCTCATATCCGACGAGCTTAATCAAGCTGAACGATACTGGATATGTTGGGAGCAAAAAGGGATTCTCAAAAGAAGTCACGTGTGCCGCCCACGGAACACGAATTACCCCTGACTCCGCTTTAAGAATGTTCACTGATGATTGACAGTGCTGGCATTTTAAGAAATCAGGGAAGACCACAACATAGCCAACTTTGGTGTGGCTTAAAGCAAACAACTATAACAAAAGCGTAAATGGGCATTTGAAAAGGTTTATGATAGAAACCATTTTGTGAACCTGGTGTGTAAACACTACTCACAGGAATATGTCATGACTGCATGATTACATTACAATAACCATGTGCTTCATTAGTAAAGGTACTTTTTCGGGTAGTGGTGCATGGAAGCTTTACCTAGCGCCTATACGCGGCATGCGTAAACAAGCAACAGCTGCAAGTGAAATGACCACGAAAACTAGTCCCAAACGGAAACAGCATCTCGCATGAAGCACACGTCACGTAACCAAACAGTGCTGAACGCGAAAAAAAAAAGCACAGCCTGGACACACACTGCAGTTGCTGCACAAAGCACACTTGCCACCACATCACGCGGCCACTAGAATAGGCGAACTAGCGGAGCACTCACGACGCTGGTTTGGGAACGCTGCAAGTCCACCAGCGGCACTAAAGCACTGGGAACACCCTCACATTTCAAAACGCAGAAACACCGCCACACATCGCGACCAACTGCGCAGATATACAACGGGAAAGTTATGTAAAAGGTGCACCCCTCGGATGCGATGTGTTTCTTGCAGTATCGGAGCTAGCGGCGTCGCAGCTTCACAGACACACATTCAACTCCGGGAGAACTGCGACGTACCACACACGGCTGATCGCGAGAGCCGAACTTCGACACATCAAACAGATAACAGCACGGCGTACACACTTGATATGAAAAACTTGCACTGTACACAAGCGCTGACCGCCACTGCGCGTTGCTTTCACACAGTGACCATATTTTGAACGTTATCGATGATCCAAGCGCGGAGACAGACCTTGACAGCTCGGAGCGCGCGAGAGCGGGGCCACGATGAATTTGGACTTATCGGTCGTCTCTCGCTAGCGATGAGCGCGACGAGCGTATCTCTACACACTTGATAGAGAACGAAAACACGTCGCACCACTCTGCAGACGCTGGTGCTGGTGCCTTTTCTGCCTCGGCTCCACACAAAACGCGAACATTTGAAATAGACCAACGATAAACGCGTATCGCAGTACCGACTCAGGACCGGGGTGGTCTGTCGTGACTTCTGCAAGTCGTTGTCGTTTTTGATATCACAATCAAGTTGTGCGACGTACACCGTTTCCGCAGCTCGCCGCCGCCATGTTGCCGAAGGCCGATGGGCGGAGCCAACTCCAGCCGGACGGCCCAGCCGGACGGCTCCAGCCGGACAGTTCGCTCGCCGAGCGAATTCGACCTCGGCGTCCAACTTGGCCCGACAGGGCCCCCCCGACAGAGCACGACAGGCCCAGCCGGACCATGTTGTGCTCTGTCGGACTCAAAAGAAAACGGGCTTAAGTTGAAAGGAGAAGGAAACGCGGCGCGACGATAATGCGCGGTTTTTGATTTACGATTTCTCAGCTAATACTCATCGCTTTAACAAAATTCTTGCGGGAGGAGATTGCTAATACATTGCTTTATTTAGTTACATGTACATCCACGCGTCGGCGGAAGGTATTTCAGGACCCCCTTCAGATCAATGGATGAGAAGTACTTTACGGGGCAGAGAGGGTCGAGGGCGTCATCGATTCCTGGCAGGGGGTGCACGTCCTTTTTGGTGATTTTGTTCAGTCGCCGGTAGTCAACGCAGAACCTTAATGTGCCGTCTTTTTTCTTCCCGAGTACGACCGACGCAGCGCAGGGGTTTTGCGATGGCTGTATAATATCGTCACTGACCATGTCGTCGGCCTGAGTTCGGATGGCGTCCCGCTCGTGTGAAGATACGCAGTACGGTGGCTGTCGGGTGGGTCGGGCTCCATCTTCGGTTATTATTCGGTGCTTCGCTAGAGGTGTCTGACGTAGTTTTGAGTTCAACGAGAAACACTATCTGTAGCGACGCAGCAAATCCAATAATTTCTTCCATTCTTCTTGTGGTAACGCTGGATTCACGTCGAAGGGATTCGGAAGCTTGAAGGTATCTTCGGGTGCACGTTCAAAGTCGGCAACCACGATCACGTTACTTGCTTCTTGCGTTTCTTCGAGAAACGCATTTCCAGCGCCTCTGTTTAAATGCTGGTGTTCCTCGCTCAAATTAGTGAGCAAAACTTTTATTTGGCGTTGCTTAAAGCGCGCAATGCCTCTTGCGACGGAGACACCACGGTCGAGGAGCAACCTTTGGTCGCTGTCTACGATAGCGTCGACGCCAGGAACAGTATCTTCACAGTAGACGGTGATCATCAAGCTTGCGCGGGGTGGCAGGGTGACATGATCATCGGGAATGCTTACAGCAACACGGTGTTTGGGGTTCGAGTCCGGTGTCATGGAGTGATCGGAGGAAAAATTACACCATCTTCCCATGGGGAACCATGAGGAGGATGCGAAGCATCATCGGGGTTCCGTGTAGGTTTCATTGTGTTGCCGTTATGTTGTTTCATTTATCGGATCACGAATGGGAACGTAGTGTAAACTTGTGAACGTAGCGTGAACACAGAAATGTAGAGAAATGTAGAGACAGCGAAGAGACCGACACCCGCGTTACCTGATCGAACACCTCCTGGTTCTCGTCTTTATCTATTGCGTGCTCACGCTCCTACCCCGCTGCTCTGCCCTCTTCGTCCTCTTCTCTGGTTGAGCTGCCATGCGCGTGGCGCTTCCCGCCACAACTTTCCCACGGAAAATTCAACATCCTCCTCTGAAGTTTTCAGTTCGTCGCTTTCGTTGACGTGCAGCTTCGCGTGCCTTCATTGTGTCAGTAGCTTCTTGATGTAGTTTGAATGAGTGAAGGCCATAAGGCGCGTTCGTAGCACATGCTTCCATCTCGGTTTGTAGCGCAGTGGGAAGAGCGCCACGTACCTCCCGTTGCGGCCAGAGAGTCGTGGCATCGAAACCGGGCGCCGCCTATCTATTTCTTTTTATAGTAGACTGCGCTGACGTCCGGCCAAACGCTGACGGGGCTGAAGAGTCGTGCATGCACAGTAGAGTGCGGACGGTGAACAACAACGACAACAAGGTAGGGAGGGAGGGACAGAGCCCCGAGCACGAGATGCTTCGCATCTAAAAGGTATGGACTTGGCCTGTAGATCAATTATTGCACCATTGTCCGTCAAAAATTCCATTCCAAGAATTACGCCGCGGGAGCAGTTAGGCGAAATGACGAATGCCGCAGGGTACGTTGTGCCGCCTATGGTTACGCGCGATGTGCACGTTCCACTTGGCGTCACGAGGTGGCTTCCTGCTGTGCGAATGCGCGGACCGTCTCATCTGGTCATAACGTTCTCCAGCTTTGATGCAAATGGTTCGCTCATGACTGAGTAGTCGGCTCCCGTGACTATGAGGGCGACTACTTCAAAGCCGTCGATGGACAGTTGAACGTCGGACGCTGCCTTCGAGTTCCGGGTGCGTCGTGGCGTCGCATCTCGGCTTGTGCGTGTTGACGGTCGGGCACTGTGCGTCGTGGTCTTCGTCGTATTCTCATCGGCAGTTTCGGTCATTTTAGGAACGCGTCGCGCCGTTTTGCTGTCGTCGTGTTCGCGAGTCACGTCAGGGTTAGATCGGGTCGTCGGGCTGAGGGCATGTCGTGAATCATGGTCTTCAGCTAGTCGCTGCGTTGTTGGAGGGTTTACATTTTTCCGCCTTTGTGCAACTTTACCTCCCGACGTTGCTGCTTTTAGTTTCCCCTACTTGGACTGGGGGACCTTCTACGTGAGAATTCAGCATTTTTATGGCGGCTCGGCTATTGGTATGGATAGGACGACGGCGAACGGTTGAAACGGGCTGGGCCTCGGCTGGTTTGAGATAGGTAGTCGTTGATCTCACGTGGTCGTTGTCCAGGGAAAGGGCGATGTGCGCTGACGGAGAAACCACGTAGTCCGAGTCTCTTGTGCGGGCCACGACGATAGATGTGATCGGCCTCTCCACAGTGGTGCATAGCGGACGATTATCGGCGGTTCGCCAAACGTCGGTCTTCCTGGGTGTCTGGGCTTGGAGACGGCGGCGACAGTGGATGGCAGTACGGCGGAGCTTCTTGACGACGGGTTGGAGCAGGGCGGGGTCGACGAACAGCCGCAGAGTAGGTCATTACTCATAGCCTGTAGCTTGCTGGTTGCTTCTGACGGCATAGAAGTTCCCAGAGCGTGTTGAACCTCTTCGCGGATGGCGTCAGTCAGGGAAGCCACTTGAGGTTGGGCGTCGTTGGAAAAAGCTTCCGAAGCTCATCCCTGATCACTGCTTGGATGGTCTCGCGCAGTGTGTCGGAGCGTGTAACCCCGGAATCGATCGTCTCGGAAACCAGCGTATTGACCGGGCGATCATTCTTCCTCGTTCGAACTTCCAGCGTCTCCTCCATCGCGGCAGCCTCAGACGCGAATTCGGCCACCGTCTTAGGAGGGTTGCGGACAAGGCAAGCAAAAAGTTCCTGCTTTACCCCGGGCTTGAGAAACCTTAGTTTCTTTTCTTGTGTCATCTCCGGATCCGCACGTCGAAACAACCTCTTCATCTCCTCAGCAACGATCACTACCCCTTCATTGGGGTGTTGCAAGCGCGTTTCTAGCAAAAGTGCGGCTCGTTCCTTTCGCACTACCGTGGCGAACGTTTTAAGGAACTCGGTCTTGAAGAGAGTCCAGTCAGTCAAAGAGCTTTCATGGTTCTCGAATCAAGTTCGAGCTGCATCCTCCAAATAGACGAACACATTCCGAAACGTATCTTCGTCATCCCACCTGTTAAAGATCCGAACACGCTCCACTTTCTCCAACCAGTCCCCAGGGTCTTCAGCTGGAGATCCGAGGAAGGAAGGTGGTTCCCGGGGCTGTTGCAGGACGATGGGGGGAGCGGCTTCATGCACCATGTTGGTGGTTGCAGCGGTCGTTCTCTGGGGTCCGTCTGGCAGACCAAACTCGCGTAGCAGATCTTGCAGTCAGTGGATGGCTCTTGTTGGACTGGCTTGGTGACTTATAGAGGTCATTGGGAGCATAAAGGGTGCGTTCCCAGCACCTCACCAGATGTTTTGAACCAAGGACGACGCAGTTGTCTTCTAGGAAAACAGGTTTATTGGAGCGAACTTGTGCTCCCCTAACAATTTAGAATACACAGGCGGCGAAGCAGCAGTCAACTAAGTGGCGTGCGCAAGCGAGCGTCGGCCATCGGAATACCATGGCGTCTGCTCTGCGGGCTTTTATATATCGGCGCTACTGTTTCTCGAACCGTCGATTTACATCTAGAACATTGCAGATCAAGGAAGATTATTCCAGGCTAGTTACGCTAAGGCGAACCGCTCTCCGTATCACAGTGAGATAACCCGTGCGGGATAAAAATAAAGAATGGAACACGCGCTTCCCTTGGGACACAGATAACACAGCTGGGCGCGGCCGGGCAGTAAAACCAAAACATAATAAAACAAACCCAATGCCTAGTTCACGGCAATACTTTCAACGCCTGGAACATGCTGATTGTACAGTTGCTTTTGATTTACATTTTCCTTTCGTGGAATCTAAATCATACCTTTTTAAAAGTATATGCGCAATTTCGCGAGGTGAAAAAAATAGACTGAATTGCCGTTATGGGAGATGCGCTGTATCACTCGCATTAATTCAGCACGCGAAGGCGACGGCCGAACTTTGTGCAACAGTATTTGTTACCATGACCAGGGCTTATGGCTGTCCATTTATCGAAAATGGAAAAAGTCGCTCAGATGTTTCTACTTATGACAAGAACGATTTTCCCCAGGTCTTTGAAGTTTTCGAATGGTGCAGACTTTGCAAGCCAAAATAAATACTGAGCTCGACAATGTAAGTGATTACGCGAAGAGTGTTGAAATGATCTTTATTTTGTTTTCAATATTACGATATCTCAATAGTAGGGCGTAGGTTACAGCTGTTTTATTGTTTGGCAGTTTCTTTGCTTGCACTGTCGTTAGGTACGCTCTCAGGGCCTGCACTGCAATCTTTAGCCTAAATCAGCGAAATGATTCTACGTTGCGCGATTGAGCATTGATTATGATTCAGCTGCGGTATATAATCTTTCTTATTCTAAAATCTGACAGCCAAGATCACTTGAACCGCGCGATTGTTTATTTGGAAGGACTTTACCAAGCGTGACCTCTATGCGCATACTTTCGGAGATGACCAATGTAAGGAGTCCTTTCGTGTAATGTCGCAAAAACGTGGGACAGCAACTTTTTGATTTGTGTCGACCTAAAAAATATCGGAAAAACAACCATGCTCCTTCCCGGTTTCTCAATGGTACAGTGCTGCTTTCATATAGGGGCCATGATTACTCACCCCGTGTCATTGCACAGCCCAGACACTCCCTCGCTTTTTAAACCAGACACGAAAATACCAGGTAGAGCATGCCCTTGCACAGCATCGGCGTTGCACGGTGGCAATGTAGCAGAGAAACCCCTTGCGACCGGCAACTGGCCGGGCCAGTGATCGGACAAGCGCACGGGATGCGTATACATATACACGGCGCAGGCACGTGCTCTCCGTCACTGGCGCGCGGGAACTTGTTTCAGCGACTATCCACCAGGTGCAGACGTCGTCTGTTACAGAGATCTTCGAAAATGCATTAATTTTGTAGGTGGGTATCAATCTCAGAGCTTTACGGTGGTGATTTTTAGAGCATAAACTTTTTTTGGATCAATAGAACGTGCTGTTGGGCTGGTTGGTACATACTGAATGACAGAGTTGAGCGCCAAAAAAAAAGACGAAAACGGTGGCAGACGACACAGGCGCTGAGCGCCTGTCTCATATGCCCCCATCTTCGTCTTTTTTTTTCCGCTCAGCCTCCCATTCATTTTTTTGATCAAATCTGGGGAACAAAAAATTTGAGTGCAGATGGTCTTCACAGCTGTGCTTATAGGCAAACTCGCAGCAATTCAGAAGCTTAAAAGCAGGAGTTTGGGAAACGTGTAGCCCTGTGCAAACACCTGGATGCTATTCAGTGGATTAACGAAGTAGCGGAGGTGGGCGCCAGCGCTACGTGCGACAGAGTTTCTCGCAGTACGTTCTCTCTCCATCTAGCAGGAAAAGGGCCGCGACACCACGCCTTTTCGACAAAAATAGTAGCTCTGTTTGGAGAGATTTTCCGATTTCCCAAGGCTTCAAGGAGCAGTTCATCTCTGTACTGTTTATGAACTTTTAGCCCAACTTCCCTTCTCTGTCGAATAAATTCTTTGTTCTTACGTTTGGTAGGACGATATTCCGAAAGCTCACAAGCGCCTCAAAACCATCATTTTTTTCTCGGCTTAAGGGTATTTCTCGTGCAAAATTAGAAGTTTCTGGGATATTATTCTCTATATTTTTAGCCGCATTTAGTATGCCCCGTTACAAGGTGCTTTAAGATGGAGTGCACGTTTCGTGTTTTCAAAACTGGTGATAAAGTTAATGTTAGGAACTACTTGCCTATGCCAGTTCATTCGGTAGCGTCTAATCTTTTTAGGAGTCTTTTGCATCAACTTTTTGTTGTAGTGTGAAAGGAATACTTAATTATGAACGGCAGGGGTATAGAGCCACCTTTTCCACAAGTACTGATCTTGTATCTTTTTTTTCTGCAATGAGGGTCCGAACCGGTCCGTTGGTGAAGAAAGCTCCATGCATTGTACAAATGTATGGAGCTCCATAAAGCCCCATAATGTAAAGCTCGTACCTGTACAAATCTTTGATGCGGTCGTTCCCCGTTTTCTAATTACGAAACTGCCCCTGAAAACATCGGTAATTTTTTCTTGACCTTTCCATTAGTTAAGTTCGTAGCCGGTTCTAGTGCGCCGATGGTAACGGACACCAGTCTTATCGTTAGTGTGAAATCGTACGCAATGAAGCTGCACGTGGTCTAGAACGCACGCTGCCATGCAGGGCTGCGGATTCGTCTGGACCTTTTGGCGATACCTAAATGCACACTGCAACACTGTCAATAAACGCTTTTGATTATGAGGCTTAACGCGCCGATGCTACACAGGCGATGAGGTGGGCAGTAGGGGAGGATTCCGTAAAAATTTTGACCACCTGCGGATCTTTAACGTGCGGCGAAACGATAAACGCTTTTGCTGTTTCCTCTGTATCCGGAAGAACCGAGAAGCCTGTAGTGACCGCCAGCGGAGAGCGGCACCTTGCGATTTGATTGTTGAGCAGTCCCGCCTTTCGGTTACTGCTTCGCTTTTGTTGCAGTTTTCTTTAAAGTGGCTATGGTGTGCTTGTTGCTGCAAGGAAACTGTTTTTTTTTGTTGCCGTGTTTGTTGCTGCAACTGATAGGAAACCGGCCAGTTCCCGCGGTCCAATCAGAGTGACGTCTTTCAAACGGGCTAACAACTCTCATACACAGAAAGAAAGAAAAGTATTTTGAGCATTTTGAGCAAGTTTTTACGTTATCTGTTGGGCGTAGCTAAGGTTTAGTGTCCTGAATGATGCCAATCCATGCCAATACGTCCTGCAGGAAAGCCAACTGTCTCTAACGGTAATGATGAATGATCATGGGTGAAGTGAAAGACAAAAACCCCTTCCCGTAGCCGGAATCGAACCGTACTCCCTCGCGTTATGAAACCGGCGTCTATCTGACTGCTCCATTTCGACACGGTGGAAGGCAGCGCCAAGCAGAAGGTACCGATTCGCGCCGTACACTCTAAGCCCACAGAATAAGTATACTAGACGGGAAACTGCACCTGGGAACCCATGTCGGCGTGGAGGGTTATGGGAAGGCCACTGCGGCTGGCTCGGTATGCCTATCGGATTCTTAGGCGTCTTCTTGGGTTTGCTTTCTTCACTGCTGCTCCCGGCGCGCCCGCAGAAATGGCCAAAACTAGCTTTGCTTCGCTCGCTTCGTTTGGAAACTCAAAACTCCATCCATTAGTTCATGCTAACAAAGCTGCGCTTTATTATAAGCAAGCGGCAGGGCTAGTGCGGCGGAGCGACCATCACTACATATTTACACAACTACAAGCCCACCATGTGGACACGTTAGTTTGTGGAAAGGAGAGGGCGCTTCCCTGTTCTGTTTTGCAGTATCAGTGCATATGTTAAAGGAGCCATGAAGAGAAAATGCAAGTTGGTTTTATTCGAAAGATTTCGTGTTTTATAGTGCCCCCAGCGCTTGTCCGGATACAAACGGTGCTTTATTCACTGAGAAATTAAACAATTTAGGTTAAAATTTTGATTTTCCCGCTCAATCGTGCGTTTTCGTGGTCCCAAATGACATCACAGGAACCGACCGCTCTGCAGCCTAGAATCCCTTCATTCACGCATCCGCCGTACAGGGTAGAGACACGTATACGCTGGCGCCGCCATTTTCGGTTGCTCGCTCGCCGCCGAAGCAAGTCATTGTGTCAAAACCGCGCTAAAATTATCGCCGCAACGCGGTTTACTGAAGAAGTTTGAATCATATTGTCTGTTTCGCGTTGCTAGGTCTCGTGGGAAACGAAAAGAATAACGCGTTGAGCCCGTTGGCCCAATTGCGGCGGCACGGGACCGTTCAAAGGTTGTCTCCACCCTGTACAGCGGTGTTGGTTTGTTCCCGCGTTTCTTTACGTTCCGTAACCTAGATGGCGCCACCATACCGTGGCAAGCGTTTGGTTTGTTTTTGCCCGCATTTAAACCTGGCTTGTTTTTGTTCAGGGAGAAAATATTCGTTCCCTGAAACAGTGCTCGCTCGACAAATGGGGTCACGTAAGACACCGTTGCTTGCGTCATTCGGCCAGTGTCGTCTGAGACAACCCCAAGCCCCGTAGTGCTGTGTAGCTAAACCAAGCATGCTGTGCGCAGTACGAACAGCAGAACGCATCAGTACTTCTATATTTACATGTGCTTTCGTAAGTTCCACTGTTTGTCCCATCATTCTTATTGCTTTGTAAAGAATGTGCCCTAAATTTAAGCGCAAATCGCTTGTTCGTCTAGTTTGTAAGCTCTACCTAATTTTCGTCTGCTTCTGCCAGCCTCCGCCAATCCCAGAGCTTAGCTCATGTGACATCGTAGGTTCTGTTGCGGGAAATGAGCTGGTGGGTCGCATGACCATTCACGTTTTTCCTAATTATGTAGCTTATTTGAGCGAAGTTTACGTTAAAAGTGGTGTCAGTATGATTCTAACGAGACAATCTTTTGAATGAATCAAACTTGTGTTTTCTCTTCATGGCTCCTTTAATAGCGCCCGTATACCTTGACGGAGCGGGTAATTTTCCGATGCAAAACTGCAGGCGGTCTGTTACGAAAACATGACCGAAATCACCGCGAAGGCGAGGTGGTCGTTTTCATAGGTACGCGCATGAACCTTTCTCATCTTTTAAAACAATGTAATATATATGAAATGTTTGCAAAATAAGAGTCTTTAATGAGTTTCTTCCAAAAGTTTACCTTATTGTTCACTACAAGCTTGGTCTGCAAAATAGTAGGCGTAATCTTTATGGCAGACTCTCAGCAATCAGAAAGTGGTTTATTTTTCATTTCCTCAGATTTAAAAGAGCGTCTTTCATTTTATGATTCTATAATTACAAACTTTTCATTGCGTTTTTGAGGCATTGCATTTGAATTTACTGCCACTAACACGTTTCAATCCAAGCCAATGATGAAACTAAGGCGAGGGCACGGTGTAACGCCGGATTATGACGACGCAGACGGCCTTGATGTGAGCCGCATAGATTCTAGCGCCAGGTTACTATGTACATCTCTATGTACACACTACATCTCTGTGTACATCTTACTATAGTAAGATGTACACAGAGCCAGCGCCACTCGGAGTCATGGCCCGGGGGTTAAAAAGAAGGTCCCCTTCACCCCGAGTAGTCCGAGTGGCGCTGGCTACCACCCCCAAGTACCGGAAACAAAAATACCTTAACATAAATACCCGAGAAAGTGCTGGGGAAACAGCCCCCCCGGTAGCGTAGTGGTTATCGCACCAGACCGGTATTCTGGAGGTCGTGGGTTCGGATCCCACCCGGCGGGCATTTTTTCACCACTTTCTTTTCGACTCAAAAAATTCTTCATCGCTTTCTATGACCCACCACAAGCTCCCCTTTGCTTTCCGGGGTTTTCTTGACTGTCAACCCTTATTTTCTGTCTTATTTCACGGAGCCCCTCATTTCCCATTTTCTGATTCGCTATATATATATATATATATATATATATATATACAGGGTTTCCCAGGTATCCTGCACCAAGATTTAAAAAAAGAGCTATGGCGTATTTCGAAGAAACCCAAGTGAATATTGTTCGCATTACTGTAAAGAAGAGGGGTAATATTTTCGTTAATGAGACAAATAATTAATTGTCAATAATTATTTAACTCGAGAATTACTGTCCTAATCACTGAAGTGTCAATGAGGCATTTGTAGGTATCCACGAGGGGCATCTAACTGCGGTATTATAAGCGACGAACTAATCGCGTACTCATTTATTCTAACTGATAAAGAAAACCCGCGAAAAATGAAAAATACCACGTGATGGCGCTTCCGCGCGCACTGTAAAGCAGCTATATATATATATATATATATATATTTATATTTATATATATATATATATATATATATATATATATATATATATATATATATATATATATATATATATATATATATATATATATATATATATATATATATGTGTGTGTGTGTACAGAAAGAAATGCCGGCAGTCTACAAGGCCAAAGAAGGCATAGGGAAATGGTTAGACTAATTTTTTACCATTAGTGACGTTACATTATTTTTTTATTATTAATTACATGAGAAAGAAATAAGGAAAAACACGCGCCCAGAGTGGGGACCGATCCCACGCCTTTCGATTAGATATATATATATATATCCACAGCAAGAACAATAACAAACAATGTTTACTTACGTAGCGGCAACGGGACTTGCCTTCATCAGAGTAAAGTTACATGATTTTGCTGTCACAAACATTTTGAACACATTTCTTATATAGGTTTGCATAAAACTGTGAGAAAGAGCGGAAAATGTTTCGGAAATGGGGAGTGTGCATACAGTCCGGCTACGCCTATGTTACAACATCAACAAACAAACAAGAAAAATAAAAAGGGGGGGGAGCGAGAGAGAGAAAAAGTGGTCGTGTTAACAATGCAGCGTTCAAGATTGCACCATGACGTGTCAACGTATGCCGCGCGGGCTGCAAGTTCAGACAATGGGGGAAACTGGACAACCGCGGTTTGAAAAGAAAGGGAAGAGTATACAGTAAGGTATTCAGTGGCTGGGGCGACTGGTTCGGGGGGAAGCGAAGATGGGTGTGCCCCCCGGGGGTGAAGAGAATAGATAGGGGGCACAAAAGAGCATGTCACAGAAGCTAGCAATTGAACAGGAAATAGGTGGGGTCACAAAAGGTTAAACATGAATCGATCACAAAGAGTTAAACATTCTTAAGTGGTGGTGGGAACGAGGCCTCCTTTCCCAGGACAAATGGCATTGTTGAGCCGCATTAGGCTAATCAAGCTGCTGTATTAGGAGAGTTTCTGCGAATTCTGATGGCAAACTCGAGGGTAGGAATAATGAACATAGTTATAAAAATTATGAAGCCGCTAATTTTATTCGAGGGATAAGCACGTTAGTTTTCCGTAACTTTCATTAATTCCAAGCGTGGCTGACCCAAACTTATAAATGAGATAAGATTCCCGAACCTCGCGGTCGTGGTGCGTTTTGAAGGCGGATTCTAAAATCGTTGCTCTCAGATGTTCAAATGCATGCCCGGGACTGTTCACATGTCTTGACAGGGGCAAATAAGGGCAGCTTTTTGCATGAGAGCGGTGATTATTGAACCGTATTCGGAAGGGCGTTTCAGTTTGGCCGATATATTGTTGCCTACAAACAGTGCACTCTAGAAGATATACGACATTAGCGGAGTCACAGTTAAAGTTACCTTTTATATTTACGTAGTAGTCTGAAGCCGTGCTGGTGGCGCGCTGTGTAGTGGTCATGTGTGGGCATACTTTACATCGGGGTTTACTGCAGGGCATGCAGCCAGTAGTTGCCGGTCGGTTGATACGAGAGTTATATATATATATATATATATATATATATATATATATATATATATATATATATATATATATATATACCAGTCGTTAACACTCGCATAGTCACGTGCTACAGCAGCGGGAAGCTCCGAGAAAGCAAAGCGATAATAAAGGCGCACCCTGCACGCCGGCGGGGGGACTCATTTTCACACCATGAATGACTACGGTGGGCACCATTCCTGCTTCAGCAAGAGCGGAGCAAAACTTTGCACTTCTGTACTGACAAGTCACGATTTTCCTTTTTAACACAAGCACTGAAAATGTTCACACCCGCCCACACAAGAAAATTTGACATCAATTTCGTATCTCTACAGCATTTCATGTTTAAATAACCCACATTTTGCTAAGCTTACCTTCGAGCTAAACTATTCGAGCTGGCAAGTTTGGAGATGCATGCCGTGATTGAACTGGGAACAAGAAAACGCACTGCGCTAATGCATTGAACCGGGAAAAATCTACGAAATAATAGGAAAGCAGAGAGAGAGAGAGAGAGACGGCGCCGGCGATACTCCAGAAGTTTCCCTGTTGTCATTGTACCGAAACAAGGTCTTCATTCCAGCGCCCGGCGTAGTAAACAACATGTAGAAAATTGGTTTACGTAAGCCTTCCAAAGCCAGTCGCCCTTTCTGTACGCAGGCAAATGCTGAAGACATACGCGAGCAATATCACGAAAGCTTTGTTCAGTGTTGACGTGTTTACTCCGCGAGACGCACTGGGTGCGTATGCACGCAGGCTTTGAGTTGCTTCAGGAGCGAGTTCTCGATAGCCTTTCTTTGCGCTGCGCTGTTGTTCAGCCGGGGAATCAAGGCACTTTTAGTTTTTTTCCAGAATGCCTCCACTGATTATCACATTATTCACGGAGACCGAGAGAAAGTGATTCCTCCTGCGCATAACAGATCCTGTCAACAATGTGGCGGCAGAGCCGTCTTTCATACAACAAGGCACTTGGAGTTGTGAAACGCATATGGAAGAAGTTTATTGATTATTTATAGTCGCTGAAAGACTCCAAGTTGCCTGTTGTTTAGGAAAGACAAGAAGGAAAAAATGTTTTAACGCAGTAACATTCATTCTATAGTTAATATTGACATACCGCCTACATTAAAAAAAGGAGCTCCTGCAAAGGCTTCTAGTTCACTCAAACTTGGAGTGAACTTTCGGGCTAGTTGTATAGGTTGGGTTTCGGGAAAGCGCTGAAACGGGAGCGTCAGATCCCTCTATGTAAAACGCATCGTAGGGGGAGTTTATTTATGCGTGAAGAGCAGCCGAAATTTAAACTCGATATTTAAGCTCGGTTGTGCGCGGGAAGCCACCCCACGGGGTTCGGGAAGAGCGGTACTGGATGAATAAATTACACCACCCTTAAGAGTGCCCCGGAATGCTGCTGCGTTCATGGTGACGAAATTGAAGCTTCTTTTTGCCATTACACCAGAAAATCAGCCGCTGTAGCCGGGAATCACAAATATGTCCTCGTGCTTGGTAGCCTTATGTACTGAGCGAGCAGAGTGACTTAAAGAACGTGTTTTGGGCCGAAAGGTGGCATGCAAAATTCTTATACAAGCTGGTAATCTGACCACTAGTACAGTAGGAAATAGGCCATTTAGTATGCCACTCAGGTTGCCACGACCTGTAATTACGACTTCAATGCGGCCATACATCCTGGGCTTTTAAAACAAGAAGTGAGAAGGGTGTGCTACCATTTCAATCATGTCATTCAAAGCTTACAAAACGAGGTCTTGCTACGTCAAGCATGATTGAAGCTGAGAAAAAATTGTGCCCACACTGCGCTACGGAGAGTTTGTTAGTTGAAACTGAACGCCTAAGGTCCATTGGATGCACCAAGCAGGCGTTAATTTCTGTGGCCGAGAAATGCCTTAGAAGACTTGATGAGAAGCCGGAAGAGGAAGCAGAAATATCTAGTAAGAACCAAGTACTGCTACCGTGCGTACAGTTATGGACAGTTGAAGTACGACCCGCGGAACGCACGGACAAAAATACCAGTGCCGTCACCTGGCAGCGGCCCTTGAAAAGACACGGACATGCGCAGTTGAGATGTCGTGAGCGAGGGTGCGTGTGCAACTGCGATATGTTGCCCTATCCTCGCTCGCATACTTGCCTTGTCGCCACGCCACAAGAGAGCTGTAAGCGCTGCAAGTACTACCGCCGCCGCATCTGAAGGTGTTGGGCGTGCTGAGAGCAATGCGGAGCGTAATTGCTTCCAGCTGCGGCCAGTGCTTGCGGGGGTAATGCGTCCACGCTCCCTGAAGGCATACTGTAGAGTTAATCATGCTTTCTTAAAAAAAGCTAGCCCACAGGAATGAGAAAAAAAGCCTACCGCCTAACTTCTGATGGCACCGAATTGTTTTGCGTTCGGGGTGCAGTGGCTGGGGAATTGAACAATGAGCTGGCCACCAAGAACACGCTGTTGTTTGACGCAGTCATCGGGAGTCATTTCGCAGACTCGGTGCTTGTAACAAACAAAAAATATACCACCAGAATTCGTCTCCAATGATATACAAGGTGATCAAAGTTAAGTCGACAGGCTTTTTTTAAAAATGGGCGCTTAGATTTACGCGAAGACAACCGCTACCGTGAGGTTATGCGCCCAGGGGGACACATAAATAGGAGGTAATTATTGATTTCGGAGGCTTAATTAACGAAAATTGAATTATTAACTTTTTAGTGGCTACAGTAACCAGGCAGGTTTGTATTGGAAAGTTAGACGCAATCATGTTTCAACGCAGTTTCAATTGGCAGAATTCCTCTAGCGAATCCGTAGTCCGAGATATCAAACGACGAAGTTTAACTGCCGTTCGCATGATTACGCATACAAGACAGTCTGCACCGGCGCAGACCTCCTCATCTCCACGTTCTCCACGTACCTCTACGTCCTGTACAATACCTGGACGGTCACTCAAAATGAAATCAATTTCGTTTTTTGTCATCCCGTTAGGACCTTTCCATGTCCATTTCCTACTCTTGCGTTTTCGGAAGATTAAGTCAGTAGTTTGAGGTTATTTCTATCTGCATATCGAGCCAGTGTATCACCTCGACAGTTGGGAGTGCCTATTCCAAAATATCCCACTGATTTCTTCCGACACTCTTTGACCTACTTTTGAGTTAAAATCTCCCATTACAATTGGGAACTGTGCGGTTCCCTTATTTATTGCTGACTCAACGTCTTCGTAGAAACTCTGCACGGCCTCATCCTCGTAGCTATCTGTTGGTGTATAGGCTTGTATTATATTTAACTTGTATCGCTTGTTAAGCTTGATCACTACGACTCCGACCCTTTCGTTAATTATGAAGAATTCTTCCACGTTTTCTGCTATCTCCCTGTTGATCAAAATTCCTACCCTGTGCTCCTTCTTTTCATGAGGTCTCCGACAGCCCAGAATATGCCCGCTAGTCAGTTCTATGAATCCTTCTCCTGTATTTTTAAACCTACTTAGCACAATAATATCCAATTTAACGTATTCGAGTTCCTTTAATAGTACAGCTAAGCTACCCTCGCTCGATAGGGTTCGTACGTTGAACGGTGCCAAGTTCAAGTCCCAAAGATACAAATTGCACTCAAAAGAGTCGATATAAACAATGCGAAAATTGCTCAGTTCAAAGACGACATATAGAACACGCCAACTGTTATGGAGTTTCAGCAGGACATGCTACTCCATTTTGAAGATCGGAGCCGTCGAAACAATCTGATAGTTTTTGGAATTCCGGAGAGCGCGGACGAAGATAACGACGAGCTAAGAGAAAATGTCCTGACCGGTGTTTCGAAAAGCGCCTGGGTGTCTCAGTCAAAACAATTGAAAAAATACACAGACTTTGAAAAAAAAAAACGTAACGGTAAGACCCGACCAATAATTATGAGATTCTTTGACTTCAATGAAAATGTTATGATTTTTAAGAACTATAGTGAATTAAAGGGCAGACATTTTTCCAACGCAAAACGATCTATCACAGACCACGCTGCAAAAACAACGCATAATTGTGGGAAAGTGCTAAAGAGGAAAAGGCAAGGGTCCTGAAAGCTGGTGCGTGAAAAAATTACAATCGAAAAACAAACATTCGTGTTGGGTGACGCAAAGAATGTTAGGGTAAAGCTAGACATGAAAAGTTTGAAAGAAGGTGAATCCGATTGACGATGTGACAACGTAGCAGGGCACTTGGTATTATTCAACATCAATGCGCGAAGCCTAGCAAACAAAACTGCGGAACTCGAGCGCCTTCGTTTTGAATACAACTGGGATATAGTCATCATTACGGAAACCTGGCTGCGAACAGAAATTAAAGACTGTGAAATCTTTCCCGCCGCGTATAACATGATCACGACCGCCTTTATAAATGGCGCCCTGCGCACATACGCCGATTACACGGTCCGAATTCGGTATTGCTTATGTGGCTGTTCTTAGTTCTTTGCCACGCCACTGCACCGACTGGCACTGGATTTAATCCTTGTTTCTCCACTGTATACGCGTATTGTCGGCCTGCCATCGTTGTCATTTCGTCTTTCTCGCGGTCCGTTGGGCTCAGTTTTTGCCGATTGACACTGGGAGAATTACACACAGTTAGTGAGATTGGAGGTGGGCGGAAATAAGTTTCTTAATGCAAAATCATCAGTTGGCTTGGCTGGCGAAAGCACGCCCTTGGCTGGCGTCCGCCGAACGCGCACCCACCCAGATATCGTCCGCAAACAACCGTCCACAGCTGCTAACGCTTTGCTAACGCGTTCCGTGGCATTCCACGCTTACGATAGCGCGCTTACATCCCAGAGAATAAAACAAACAAATATTCAGCGCATTTTGTTTTCTAGCATGGAACAGAAAAAAATGAAAGGGGAGAAGCACTCTGCACGCACGGTATAATATAGTTCATAAAAAAAGACGAAGAAACCCTTGGCGCGCCGTCCATTACAATTGCTTACGACGTATAGCACGAGTAAATAATTACCGTGGTTTAGCTTTGGTTAGCCCTAGTTGATAGCGAAAGGTACACTGTCCTGGCTAGACCCATTTTCAAGGAGTGGTTGAGCTATGGTTTCGAAATGATATACAGACGTGGTTGCAATAAATACACAGTTTATTCATCATCTTTTCCCCCTCACGGCGTTGTTTAAGCTTGGCTGCTGTACGAGCGACCACAGCTGGATGTTCGTGTTCCTCCATCGCTCACGGCTCAGCGCCGCACGTGGCCTACGTGCCTTCCTTCGTGGCCCGCGCTTATCGCTGCGGCGAAGGCCTCCTCGCCTTTCTCCTCCAGGTGGCGACACGGGTCCCGCGCACGTCTCCGTTCCATCCTCGCCTATCTGTCCCCTGCCACCTCTCTCCCCGCCATTCGAGCACTGCTCCGTGCCGCGTGTTTTTATTCCAAAGGCGTCGCTACACAGAGCACCCACGTGACATGTGTGATGTCACTGTGCGCTATTTTTTTGAACGCCTGCTAAAAGGAGCCCGCCGTTAGGGTTCTGTGGCCTCGGTGTAGAGCATTGAGTGCTCGCGCTGACGGCTTCGTTTCGAGCCCCAGCTGGTCTATCTGTTGGTTTTTTTTTTTTTTGTCTCATAGCTAAACGTTTTTTCTAAATTTACCTTTTTGCTAAACTCAAATTTATGTGTTGTTTTTGTTAATAATAGTGATTTGGTATGTTTTTGGTCTCTTTAGCTTTGGGGCGCAGCCAATGAAGACGTTTAATTACCGTTCAGCATCGCGCGAACAGACATGTCACGTGAGCGCTCTGTGCAGCGAAGCGTTTGGAAATACAATACACCTCCGTGCCGGGCCCTCCGCCGGGTTGCGACCTGGTCTCCCGCACGCCCCCGTTCCCTCCTCGCCTATCTCTCGGTGGAAGGGTGGCAAGCTGGGCTTGTTGGAAAGATATATAGATGAAACCAGCGCGAACTCAGAGACAAAAAAAGTGGAACACAAGTTGTATCAATGTGCGTTTGAGAGAGCATGATTTCTCATTAAAGGGCCCCCCATCCTCCCATCTTTCTTCCCATTGTACTAACTGCAGTGTATGTAAAAGTAATTTTCCTGCCACTGATATTTTATGTAGGCACCGTGCACAAACGGCCGCGAAACTATGGAACTATTTCACATACCTGAAAGCGGTGTAGGTGTTTCAGCAAAGCAAGCGCTTGTCTTCATCCCAAACAGCATATGTGCGTGGGCCGTGACTGTCGCCGGTGTCTATCTAGTTGCCTGATCATCGTGGCTTTTGTAAATTTTCTTCACTCATGCGCTGTACTTTTTAGTGTTTGGTGTTAATTGTTTAGATTCACCTTTCTTGATATTAAACGTTATTACTAAACCAGCGGCAGTCATTGGGTCCACTTCAATTGTCTTTGTTTAAGTTCTCGCTGGTTTCATCCAATATGGATGCTATCTGTCCTCTGCCGCCTATCTCTACCGCCATCGGGCCGCTGCTCCGTGCCGGGCCCTTTCGAAAGGGGGTGTGGTTTGACCTCTACATTTCAAGGCTAAAGCTGGTCGCCCCGCGCACACCGCCCGAGGTAGTGTAGTGTAACGTTGTCTACAAAAAACGGCACCAGCGTGCATCACAAATTGTGATGCACGCTGGTGCCGTTTGATGCACCAGCGTGCATCACAGCGTGCATCACAAGCAGTCTTGGTTGACCTTGAGCTTCTGAGGCAGTGTAGCAGCAGCATGAATGCTGATTCTTGAAAAAGTAGCTGCAGTAAGTCTGACGCTGAGTTTGTAGGTTATAGTCGACTTAGTGAAGCGGCTCGGCGAACCTCGCCACAAGAAAAGCGTTCACGAAGGAATATGCTGTAAGGTCCTGCAATAATTCTGCATCGTACTTTCAATGAACATATCGCACGCGATAGTATTTGTTGCGTACAGCTGAGTATAACCGGCAGGCGCTCGGAAAGGCCATTTGTTTTCACCATGTTCCAATGGCTTTGCTGCGGTCGCAGTGGCTTAATCAGATATCCCGCAGATAACTGGTTTTCCCTGCAGGCATTTTCCTGGTACGGCTGCCATACCCAACTCAGCGATTTTTGGGGCTTGTAAGCCCTCCAACGCAAATCCTACGACCATGGCGCCCCAGTTATGGTGAAAACGCCGCAGCCTCTTAAAAGGTTGATGTCGATTCGTGCTCTCTGCGCTGGAAAAACATTCTTTTCCCACATTCTTAGAATGATGGCGCTACCACGCGCAAAATGGCTCTTTTCGGTGTTTATACAAGTTCGAACCTTCAATGTGAAGTTTCCACGTGTATGATTGCGCTTCACGTCAAAAGAAAGCACCTCGACAAAGTTACGCATGTTTAAATGGACCAAAGTACTCGAAAATAAAGAACGCTAGTCGAGCAAGCGCATATGGCAGGAGTGAGAGAGAGAGAGAGAGAGAGAAAACGTTTATTTGAGCTTTCTAAAGTGGGAGTGGTTCCCTAGTCCGGGAATCCATCAAGTGAGCAGCGAGCCTTCGCTCTGGATGCCAGGAGCTGCTGGACGTCCAGACGGTCGCTGGGAGTGTGGTTTACTTGTGAACGTTGACGCTTGTATAGTGAAGAAAAGGTTCTAGATTTAACCGTCACTTGTCATCGCTGACCGGTATTATAGGTAGTAACCGGTACAATCGGCATTGATTGGTACGACCCCTACATTTATGCCACCAGTCGCAGGCCTCCTTCGAGCTAGCGAAGCGGGGCTGGCGAGCTCGGGGATTAAACTTGATTGATTGATTGTAGGGTTTAACGCGCCGATGCAACGCAGGCGATGAGGCGCGCCGTAGTGGAGGGCTCCGGATTAATTTTGACCACCTGGGGATCTTTAACGTGCGCCGAAATCTCGTACACACGGGCGTTTTTGCTTTTCGCCTCCATCTCGGGGATTAAACTTTGCCCCACCTGACGGAGCGTGCCTTCGTTACACGGCGATGTTTTGGCACCCTGGCTACCATTGTCGCCAGCTGCGATGGGCAGATCGCTATCGATAAAGCCGGTTGGTGGGGTGGTGGGTCTCAATCACGGGGCGGTGGGGTTGGCATACACGGGGTGGTGGGGTCGCAGTCATTTTTAAAGAAAAACTAATGGTTGTACTAATGCTCAATAGCCCTGCTTTTGAAAGTGTCCGGTGTAAAACAGAACTGAGCGGCATGTCTTGCGTTGTCGGGGCAGTTTACTGCCCACCGAATTCTCCTCTGTCCTTTTTAAAATGTATCCAGGATTTTTTTATTTAAATACTGCTGATAAAACTCGGTTAATCATCGCAGGCGATTTTAATTGTCCCGGAATACGATTGGATAAATTGAAATAAACTTGAAATTTTTATGACATAGCATTTACTCATGACCATAAGCAGCGTGTTCATTGTGTAAATAGAGTAGGGCCTGCTTCAGAATCCACACTTGATCATGAATTTTTAAATAGCCGGCTGCCCGAATACCATGCCTCAATTAATGAAGGTATGTCTGATCATAAGCTGGTTTTGGTTTCTATAAAAATTGTTGTCAAGCAAACATGGTAAGAGACGAACTATAACTTGCAAGAATTATTCCAGTGCTGTCGATGTTAGTATTCTTGATTATTTAGAAGTCTCACTGTACTCCTGCGTTGAGGCGTCTGATATGTTATGTTAGAGGCGTCTGAATATGTTATGAAACCCATTCAAAGACATTATGAACCATTGTTTGCAATGGTTTATAACCGATTAATAAATAGAATCCCTGGATAGCAGAGACATCATTCATTTAAAATGTGAAATAAAACGCAAGAGGAGAAATAAGGCGAGTGATACATCTGATCTCAGGAATCTTTCCCGTGCGCTCAATCCCAAATTGTCCGCAGCTAAGAAAAAAGATTACTCAGAAACTCTGACACACCTAATTATGATTAACTGCCTACAGCGATTTTTGCGTCACCTTTCCCGCCGCAAAATAAAGTCCAATATATTTCCGTAGATGAACACATTACAATTGACGAATCGGAAAACACTCGAAGATTTAACGAATACTTCCACTCGGTGTTTACTCGTTCGGAAAAATCCTCTGTGCATTCTTGTCCCACACTCAACTCTTAAAAACCACCTGACATGCCGGACATTGTCTTATCAGAACAAGGAATGCTTTCGCTTTTATTGGACCCTCAGGTAAATTAGTCAACTGTACCAGATGGTATCCCGAACAAATTTTTGAAGCGGTGTGCAGAGTGGGTGTTTAAGTACTTATTGATTATTTTCACAGCGTCAATAAATCAACGCCACATGCCTAATGACTGGCTAAATATGGCTAAGGTGGAAGTAAATATGATATTGAAAACTGCAGACCTATTTGATATACCTGCATCTGTTCTAAAAAATTGGAGCAAGTACTATCTAGAAGAATCTTTACCCACCTCGAAAGTTCTAAGTTAATTTTTCCAAACCAGCATGGTATAGACGCAAATTGTCAACAGTAACGCAGCTCCTCCATAGAATTCATGACTTCGCTAGCGCACGAAACAAATCAGGTCAAGTAGACGAAGTTCGCTTGGATTTACCGAAGGCATCTGATCTTGTACCACACGCTAAACTTTTAATGAAACGTACTCGCTTTGGAGTTAATAAGAACCTCGTTAAGGTATGTCACCACCTTTGAAAAGACGTTTTTTTTTTTTTAAATACGATTTTTGCTTTGTTACCCTTTGAGAACACCCATACATTCCAAACTGTTCTGCTTAAAGAATCATGTTCTTACATTAGTTATTTCAAAACTTATAGCCAATTTTCTAATAGCTGGTGAATGGTTCTGAAACCAAAACTAGAGTAGTGAGGCAACAGAAACTGATAAGACAGCCAATATCAGCGGCATATACTGAAAATTTTGTGATATTTTTAGTCTGATATGTAAAGGATTATTCAAAGACAATTTGTAAGGCTTCCTGTTTGTAACATTGCTTTAAATTTCCGTAAGGGAGATGCATGACCACACAAGCGCCGTTGTTGTTTACTATGCGTGCGCTTTATGCTCCCACTCCGAATGCTACCGTGCTCGTCTTTTTTATAGGTATTATTCTTATTAGAACTGTAATAACATAGCCTGAATATTTTAATAAAAATTCGTATTCCTTTCAGGCTAAAAAGGCTAAACAAGCGAAATTTTCGTGACAATCGGTACACACAGAATGGTCCAACCGAAGACCATTGGGACGTGAAGGTATCGGAGAGCGCTACAAAGTTTCGGAACTTGGAGAACAATTTTGAAGTGGCGTTGCGAGAACCTTTACTGCAACGTAATACGATTACAGGTATGCGGACCATACCATCTGTTTTTGCACAACTGGCTTGGGCTGCCCAAGGCATCTACATGAGCCTGCCCATGCTACTTCTTGGTATTGTTGCGGCCGAGAGGGCACACCCGATTCGAGCTCCGTCGCCTCCGACATACGTGTGGTAGCGTGGTGTGAAGCGAGCGGCCAGCCGCTCTTGCAGCCGTGAAGAAGTCCAGAAGCCGTAGGCTAACGTAACTGTTTACTTCATAGCGAAAGGTGAGCCGAAGCCAAAGAACAATGACCCTACGGGCGAGGTAACAGTACAGGACTCGAGCAGAGTGACAGCAATGGATTCACTGCTCAAACAGGAATGAAAATATAGCGCTTGGGCTGGGTCTATTTTTAACCAGAAGCGGCAACGGTCAAAACAGCGTTCCCTCTAAAATGTACACATGCCATGAACGTCACAGACACACACAACGCTCTTTCCAGAGTTCGTGAGCAGTCGGTAGCATCGCCGCACGTTGAGTCCGAGAGAGGGGAGAGACGAGGACTCCGCTGCGATCGCGGAGCCTCTGTGTCCTTGAAGCGCGTCTGGGCCTGTTGCGTCGGCATGCCATCGAAGTTTGAAACAGAGACCCAGGCTTGTCTAGGCATGAAAACATGAGTCACCGATAAGGGGGGGGGGGGGGGGGGGTTTGCGTGAAAGGCGTACGTAGTGGCCTCGCCGCACATCCGAGGAGCGTTGAAAGAAAGCCCGACGGCGGGCCCAATCGTAACAGCTTCTCCGCCGGGGGTCCGAGATCCCGATGGATAGGGTTTTCAACCGTTGTCCGGAGGGATGCTTTCGGAGAGAAGTGCTCGCCAGAGGCTCGACTCCAGGCCTGGGCTGTACGAAACCGTGCTGGAGCTTCATCGGGCCGGTCATTGGACGAGTAGTGGCCCGCCAAGAACGTCTCTGGCTTGGTTAGGCAAGCAACCGAACAACCACGAAGACACAACCGCATCGCCGGTAAGTGCGAAGACAAATCCACACTGAAGCTCTACCAGGCTTTTAGTTGGGATAAAATACGCTAATAATTACCTACACTACTTATATTTTAGCCCAGCAGTACTTTAGACGAGTACACAAACCTGAAAGGTGACATTTCGCGTGATTGGAAATGTCCCAGACAAAAAGAAATGTAATTGTAAAGGGCGAAAGTTGCTTCAGGAAAAACAATCAAATTGAGAAAGTCAGGCGTCTACTAGCCACTTCTCGCGCTGAGAGCTGCGATTTGAGCTCTCGTCATTGCCCTGAGCTTTCCCCAATTTAAATCGCACCTTAGGTGCACCTGCTTTCTGATAGTGACTGCGACCGGTCGAGAGGACATCGGTCTTCTTCCGAGACGTGTCTCTAGCGTGCGGAGAAAACTTCCCTACTTTCCACCGCTCGCGCAAGGCGTGCGCTTTCGTTCTCGGCCCCTGCATGGTCCACTGAGACCCG
Source organism: Haemaphysalis longicornis (assembly GCF_048455015.1). Classification (NCBI taxonomy): domain Eukaryota; kingdom Metazoa; phylum Arthropoda; class Arachnida; order Ixodida; family Ixodidae; genus Haemaphysalis; species Haemaphysalis longicornis. The sequence goes on along the minus strand of NW_027526203.1, from coordinate 116,545,716 downwards.
GTGCAAAGCCAGCGCGCGGCGCTGCCACTCGGTAGGCGAGCAAGAGAGCTCTTGCCGCATTTGTTTGCGACACTGTTGGCAAGCGAACACCGCGGGGTGCTTTCGCTCTCCTTTCAGGCTGTCAAGGCCAATCTATGTACGGGCGGCCCGGTCTCAGACGACGGCTCAACACCAGGCGACACCAGAATCGCTACTAGCTGAGCTGATGTTGGCCCATCGTCGGAAGCATCATCTGGGAGTGACAAGGGCGCGACTTGCTCATTAAACACCTGGTAGCTTCGAACAGTCACTACCTCGTCGCCCCTCGCGCTTTCGGCGACAGCCTCAGCACGCGAAGACCGAAGCGCGTTCCCGTTCTCTTTTCTCACTGCCAGGACTACACTACATCCAGGCTGCCCTGTCTCAAAAGACGGCTCAGCAGCCCCCGACACCTGAATCTCTACGAGCTCGGCTGGCCGTTGCTCAAAGTCGGTTACCTGAGCTGGTGCCAGGGCGGATTCGGCTTGCTCAGTGGCGAGATCGTCATTACTCCCAACTGAACCGTGCAAACCGTTCGCTGCCCGGCTGCAAGCTTTGCCATCACGTCGCTCGTTTCCGCACTACCGTCCGAAGGAAAAACCTCCGTTTCAGCGGGCTCATGCGGCTTCGCGGTAAGCTCATTGTTTACGCATTCCTGCGAAACGTCGCTATATCGCGAAATGTTCACGTTCCAAGTCGGTAGCCGTTCCCAAGGCCTCCCGCGAATTTGAACCGTCCGAACACTCTGCCGAGATCTCGAAAACAAACGCCTACACATTATCGCACTCAGTGGACACGCACTGCTCTCTGCCGACAGTCTGAACTAATGCGCCTTCGTTACCTCTCTTAGCAACCTTGTCACGCTGCTGGGCCGCAACGCTCGCTTCCGACTCGCGCTCCCGAGCGTCTGCTACTGGCCGCGCTGGCATGGTGCTTTCCTCGAAAACGAGGTCTTTTTCGAGCAACAATTCTAACTCAGGCTTCACTTCTGCCTGCTTGAGTTGAATTTCATGCTCAATTTTCTTGTTCTCCCGTTCGAGTCTCTCTCCCTCGAGCTCCTTTCTTTCCCTTCGGATTCGCTCGATGTCGAGGGCGTACCATCGCATGTTTTCCTCGTGTTCTCGTAAAAATTTCCAACGCTCTCGCTTCCGTTCCTCGCGTTCCTGTTTCCGCCTCTCGAGCTCTTCACGCTTGCGCTCAGCATCTGCCTCTGCAGCCTGACGCATAGCGGTCTCCCTGCCATTGATAAGCTCAATGCATTTCGACAGCTCGTCATCGTCAGCCCCAACAGCGAGTATAGCCTGTATCAGCTCTGGCTTTCTCAGCGCGTCCCTAACATCCAAGCGCAACTCTTTTGCAAGCTCCAACTGCAGTTTTTCCAACGCCTTCAAATTCATGTCCGGTCTAGAGTAGTGCTTTCCCACTGCTCCAAAAATGTTTTGCGCGAATAACCCACGCGACAAAAACTGACGCCCTACCAGCTATCCTCAGAAGCCTGGTAAGACTCAGTGAAGAAACGTCAAGCACTCACCATTGACCGCCGTGAATTCTGCGAAGTCCGAAGCCGCCTGGACGTCCGTGGTGTTGGATCTCGCACTGATGGCTCCAGGTGTTACGAAGTTGCCATCCGACCGCTGAAAACCAGTTCTTGCCACCGAGAGCGCGCACACGATCCGACCCCCGTCGCCTCCGACAAACGTGTGGTAGCGTGGTGTAAAGCGAGCGGCCAGCCGCTCTTGCAGCCGTGAAGAAGTCCAGAAGCCGTAGGCTAACGTAACTGTTTACTTCATAGCGAAAGGTGAGCCGAAGCCAAAGAACAATGACCCTACGGGCGAGGTAACAGTACAGGACTCGAGCAGAGTGACAGCAATGGATTCACTGCTCAAACAGGAATGAAAATATAGCGCTTGGGCTGGGTCTATTTTTAACCAGAAGCGGCAACGGTCAAAACAGCGTTCCCTCTAAAATGTACACATGCCATGAACGTCACAGACACACACAACGCTATTTCCAGAGTTCGTGAGCAGTCGGTAGCATCGGCGCACGTTTAGACCGAGAGAGGGGAGAGAGGAGGACTCCGCTGCGATCACGCGGCCTCTGTGTCCTTGAAGCGCGTCTGGGCCTGTTGCGTCGGCAGGCCATCGAAGTTTGAAACGGAGACCCAGGCTTGTCCAGGCATGAAAACGTGAGTCACCGACACGTGGGGTCTGCGTGAAAGGCGCACGTAGTGGCCTCGCCGCACAGCCGAGGAGTGTTAAAAGAAAGCCCGAAGGCGGGCCCAATCGTAACAGTATATATTATGCTGTATGGCCCTTCAGGGATAGCAACAGAAGTACAGCAGATATATTGATCGAAGCAGGCTACCACACTCCCGTAGGATGTTATACCAGTGCCCAGTAGCGCTTGAAAAGGGGCAAGCGCCAATCAAAGTGTGAGACAAAGACAACCGACCTAGACAACCGCATACGGCGCAATAACCTCATATTTAAGGGCCTTCCTGAGACCAGCCCGGAAACGTGGGCAGAGACTGAGGAAACAATTACCAAGTTTGTTAGCGAAAACTTTGACATAGACGTCGGTGAGATCGAGCAGGCACACAGAATAGGTGAATGGAAAGAAGGAACTGTCCGCCCTGTAGTTGTAAAATTTCTCAACGTTAAAAACAAACATAACATCCTGAAGAATGCATCGAAGCTGAAAGACGTATTGGCGCCACGTGTATGGATCGAGGAAGACTTTTCTCCAAGAATGCAATTAATCAGAAAACAGCTCAGAGACTTTGCCCACGCAACGAAGCAACCATTTGAAAAATACACGGTAATTTCTGATAAACTTCCCCTGAATGGCCGACTTTACCACCTCGACCCGGTAACTAATGGTGTCGTGCCCTTGCCGAGGCGCGGAACCCCTGCTACGGAACAGGGTGAGACACTTTTAGAGGAGTCAAGCGCCACGGCTGCTAAAGAAAAGTGACTGAAAAATCGTTCGTCCTCAAAGCTGTCAATCCTGCTGGCAAATGTTCGCAGCCTATTTAATAAACAGGACCTCCTATGCTCGTTCACTGAATCATGTTCGGCGGATATTGTGCTTGGAACTGAAACGTGGCTTTCCTCTGATGTTAGTGATTGCGAGTTGTCATTGGCTAAACGATTTTCTGTATTTAGGAAAGATAGAACAGTGTCTCGCGGTGGTGGTGTTATTGTGGCCGTTAAAAAGAATTTGCAAGCCCATTTAGTCGATACAATTTCATGTATAGAGATCCTATGGGTGATAGTACGCGTATCTGCCTCTGTGCGTTGTGCTGTCGGGGTCTGCTACCATCGCCAGATTCTTCCTCCGAATTTATTGAGCACTTAAACTAATCGCTGTGCTTTATACAAAACAAGTACCCAAAATACCCAATAATTCTTGCTGGAGACTTCAATTACCCAGGGATTGATTGGCGGTCAGGCATACCACATGGCAGCACAAAAAGGCATGAATGTCAAGAATTTCTCGATGTGTTGTCTGCCTTTAGTTTGAGTCAAATGGTCAGATTGCCTACACGCGTCGACAGAATTTTAGAACTTGTGCTGACCACAGAACCAAGCAATATGCTCGTACATGTTTTAGATAACATCAGCGATCACAACGTAGTGCATTGTGAGGTAACAATAGAAAGCTCCAAAACCGAGGATAAAACGAAAACAATTTTTGATTACAGCCGCGCGAACCGCGCCATGATAGAAACCGAATTGTTATCATGTTCCGCGCAGTTCTTCACTTCTTTTGCTCTCAGAAATGTAAATGAAAACTGGCACATTGCTCGCGATAAGCTTCTGGAACTTAAAGAAAAATACGTTCCAAGAATCAGTATCACGTCATCGACGCAAAGCGCGTGGTTTACGACCGGCGTTAAACGCTGCATCAATAAGAAAAAGCGATCAGATCGTCTGGCCTTTATTCCAAGGCCAGACGATCTGATTCCGCTGATGACTGGAAGCGCTACAAAGAACACTCTAAACTGTGCAAAGCAGAAATCGAGGCAGCCAAGGAAACATTTTTCAACAACGATATAACAAACCTACTGCAGACCAACACGATAAAATTTTGGAAAGTGATAAATCCAAAGTACTCATCATCATCGTCCCTATCATTGTCTAAAAATGGTACAGACCTTTCCTGATCAGAGGCTGCAGAGGAATTCAATTCTGTTTTTTGTTCTGTGTTTACAAATGAAAGCCCATTACCAGCCACTCTTACTTTACAGTCATTAGATTCAGCAATGGATGACTTGCTTATCCCTCAGGAGGGTATTGCTGCAGCCATTGATAGACTCCCGACCAACTCTGCACCAGGCCCCGATGAAATATGCACCAAACTACTAAAAATGACTAAAGTGGTCATATCCCCGATCTTAGCTGCTTTATTTCAGCAATCGATAGACACAGGATGCGTACCGTTTGCTTGGAGTTATCCCCATGTGTTATCCCCATGTGTTATCCCCATCTTCAAGTCAGGCGACCCATCTGTGCCTCTTAACTACAGACCGATTTCCTTAACCAGCATAGTTTGCAAACTTCTAGAACACATAATATCATCTGCCGTAATGACCTACCTAACAAAAGAGAGCTTCTTTTTTTCTAATCAACATGGTTTTTTGAGAGGCCGTTCTTGTGAAACTCAGTTATTCGAATTAATGACTGATCTCCATAATGCAGTACATTCGTCCTCACAAATAGATGCTATATTCATAGATTTCGCCAAGGCCTTCGACAAAGTCCCTCACATCCGTCTAATGGAAAAACTTTCTGCTCTTAATATCAACCCTGAGATTAACAGGTGGATTAAGAACTTCCTAACCCATTAGTTTCAGTCAGTAACCATTAATGATCATTCCTCCTCTTTAGCTCAAGTAACTTCCGGTGTTCCACAGGGCTCAGTCTTGGGTCCTATCTTATTTTTAATATATATCAATGACATTAACACTAATATCTCTTCTACTGTCCGATTATTTGCGGATGACTGCGTCATTTATAAGCAAATTAAAAACCCCCAAGATTTCTTATCCTTGCAAGCAGACCTTAATCAACTGACGAAATGGTGTAGGGATTGGCAGATGGAAATGTGCCCAAAACTAACGCCATAACATTTACCAAAACTAGCGCGTCTGAGCCCCGTCACTATTTTCTCAATAGTATGCCTGTACAAACCGTAACCATGGTAAAATACTTGGAGGTCCACATAACGTCTGATCTAACCTGGAATCACCATATCGATACAATAACCAGCAAAGCTTCTAAATCACTCGGATTCATTAGGCGCAATCTGCATTCAGCTAACACATCCACAAAGCTTCTGGCCTACCAAACACTTGTTCGATAAAAGATTGAATATGCAGCGCTAATCTGGAACCCCCATCAGTCGTATCTCGTAAATAAACTTGAGGCACTCCAAAATAAAGCTGCCCGATTCATTTTCAGGAACTACTCACGAACATCAAGTATAACAGAAATGAAACAATCCCTGAAAATACCACCTCTACAACAACGCCGGCTTTATAGTCTTTTATCGGTTTTTCATAGGCTATACCACAGCCAGTCTTCTTTCGCTGCCTCGCACATAAGACCCGCTGGTCGCGTTTTTTCCCGTTTAGATCATGCATTCAAAGTTCAACCAATATTCGCGCGTACCAACCTATTTTTCTTTCGCCACTCTTACTTGCTATTCGTCACTGGAATCAGCTCCCAGGTAACATCGTCACCCTCAGTAATCACGACTCATTTATCAAAGAGTTGCAGTTATTCCTGAATGTATAAATCATTTTTCAGTGTTTGTGTCATTTTTGAACCTCTTAGATTGGTTCAATGTTCGATGTTTGTGTTATTTTGAACCTGGGTCATTTTTTAACCCTCGCATTTTAGGGATTGGATAACTGTTGTGCGCCTTTTGTGTACCTTTTTTTTGAAACTATGCATTTCGACATGAATGTATTTGTATTCGCATTTTTTGGGTGTTGCTGTTTTTAATGTTGCAATGTGTTCTTTTTTTCATTGCGACCCCTATGTATCGCCCGTAAGGGCCTTTAGGGTAAATGAATAAATAAATAAATAAAATGCGAGCAGCTAGAAAAGCCAAAAAACAGCTCGTGGCAGCTAAGGAGGACCCTAGATGTGAACCCTGTAAATCTTAACTTCCAAGGTAAGATGATCAGATTTGCACAGGGATGGAAGAACTTTATTCTTATTTTTCTCACAACGATTTTTTGCGCTTTTTTTTTTGCGCGAACAGTTGTACCTTCGAAATAACTTATTATTTTTCAATAAAACCCCGCAAGTTCGCGCCTTCATTACTACTCTGTGCAATGAAGTGGGATTGTTAAAAACGGATGACAAGTTTTTATTCCCTCATGTTTAATATCAAATAGTTCAGAAAAAAATGAAACATTTTCCTGTTTTCTTACGTATTTTTATTGTAACATGAGACCAAAACATCGAATGGAAAAGATCCTAGTTTCATTCACAGTACGCTTAGTGTGCTACCTCTGCACAAAAAAATTTGCAATTCCTGCAATAGATTGCAAAGTTATAAGTTTTCCGGTAGCTGCCATGTTTTGGCGATAACTAGCATCAATAATATTATTGTCACAATTTTTAGCTTTTAAATATCATAATACACGGTACTTTATAAGGCCCATGTGAAATAAAAATTTGCCGGTCAAAGTTATAACAATTTTTGGAAAAGGTGGTAACATGCCTTAACTGGATTAAAGCACATCTCCAAGAGATCGCAATATGTCGAGATTAATGGAGAGAAATCAACTCAGTTAGAGGTCGAGTCCGGGTACTCGGTATAAAGTGTCCTCGGCCCTGTTTTATTTTTGTTTTGCGTCAATGATCTTGCCGATGATATTGGGAAAAAGCTCACGGTTCTCCTGTTTGCGGATGATTGCTTAAGTTGTTCAAAAATATTCAGTCACAGTGAAGTAACCTTGAATTCTGCATTGCAAACAATCCATTAGTGGTGCACGAAATGGGACATGAAAATTAATTATGTCAAAACAGCATTCCAAAGGATAGCAAAGTAATTCAAAAGCGCACTCTCCTTAAATTTGGAGCTCGTTGGAAAGGATTTAAAGCGTTTAACTTACTTCAAGTATCTGGGAGGGGCAATTTCTGAAGATTTAAATGGGAAAACGCATATAAATAAATCATCTTGTGCAGCTTAGCAGAAATTGTAGTTCCTGGAATCTCAAGCTAGCAACCACGAAAGCCAAATTGACTGCCGACACAACCACTGTTCGTTCACTATTAGAATACGCCTGTGTCATATGGGACCCTTCTAAGAAATACCAAAGGGAAAAAAAATGGTAAAATTCATACGAGGGCCGCGAGATTTACTCTATCCAACTACAAGTCATCTGATTCGGTCACTGCCATGTTAAATAAACAGATGCTGCCGCCTCTCGCAAAGCAGCACCGAGTAGCGAAATTAAAAGTTTCTTTTTTTAGTGCACCGTAACTACTTTGACGTTAATAAAGAGCAATATTTTTAACCTCAAATGTCTCGTACAGTTAGAAAGAGTCACCGTAACCAATTAATGTCTATGATGACTCGTTTAAATACATTTAAACACTTATTCCTTCACAATACAATTGAAGACTGGAACAAGCTGCCGCTAGAAATTATAAATCAGGCACTTTAGGAGACTTCAAATCCTTTATAAACTACACGGAAGCCGGTAGTGCTGTCTCTTCTTGATGATTAGCCTATAGTCAGGGCCGGGCCTAGACCGAAACTATCTGTCATAACCAGTTTGGCTTAATTACGCTCGTGAAAGGGTTGGTTATTGTTTTTGTACCCCTACACTTTGTACGCTAGCATTTTGTACCTCCGCACAGAATGGTCGTGTACTATACCTGTGCCGTATAATGTACCGCATACTGTACCGCACACGTTCTGCGTATCTCTCGTGTCTGAGGCGGCAGTTACTACCTCCATGTTCTCTGTTCCACCCTGTACAGGCCCCTGGGTTAACAGTATAAGTAAATAAATAAATGAATTCGGGAATCCTGAGTGCACTAGGCGGAAATGCACTTATATGTGCCCGTTTCACAGACTGCAAACTAACAGGTCTCGAAGTTCGATGATCTACTAGAAAGCAGATCTCGAAACCGTTACTACTAATTCACGTAAGTCGAGCCATTTCGTAAAACTCCTGTAGGTCGTGCGTCACGCAGGTGGTCTCACAGAAGCCGGTTTCCAGGCCCACCGATAGAAGGCGCAATGGTCTCGCAGAGCACATTCCTTTCCCTCCCGCTGGAGGTGGAAGAGGGGAGGGAGCCTCCCCGCTCGGACATTTACCTCCTGGTGCCTTCCCGCTAGCCGTAGAATTTGTGCGGCAATGGCGCTGCCGTTCTCGAGTGAGCGCCCGTTGACGTTCGAGCTGGCACGAGAGATCCGCAGCTCCGCTGTTTCGGAAGATTTCACACTGGGTGTAACTGGGCTTAATTTTTTGATAACAGACTATTATTATGTTCACTCCATAGAATTCTTGCCATTTTTCTCAGCTGTTGCAGATACTAGTGGTAGTCAGATGTTACAGCTATCAGTGTAGTTCCACACTAGGCCCTTGTCGTCACCCCCAACAAAATTTCTGTTTCCATTCTTATACGTGACAATCGGTGCACTTAGATCGACAGAACTGACAATCACTACATTATGTATGGGTAGTGAGATAAAAAGGGAAGTACACAATTCTCTACGAAAACGTTTATTTAATAAAAACAAGCACCGGAATGGGGAAATACAAGACCATAAACTAGCAGAGGATCAGTTTGAGCGGTAAAAATGCAAAAGACGACGAGGGGATCTGGGCACTTTCTACCTAAAGGTGATCAAGTATAACCGCCAAAAGAATGCGGTTCTCATGTTCTACTCAGTAAAAAGTTGCCACGCGGCCAAATAAGACAAAGATAAATGCGAGGAAAAAATATTCGACGGAATTTAAATGTGAGGACATTGAAGGAGATTTTTGGACAGATACATTTTCGTTAACGGAACGGCGGCCGTATGATACTCCGTGCGGTCGTGTTTTGAATCGACTTCAAATACGCTTCATGCCGATGGCAGAATACTGGGAGGTTTTCTAACACCCACGTGATTGAAGGAGTTACAGCAGGAAGACTGGATCCAGAATACGTAATGTTAAAATGAGTAATGTTTAGTATAATCACTTCCACTTCTCTGTTCCGAATATGTTACGTCCTAACATTTCACGTTATTTCAGGAAGAAGAATACCGAAACATTTAAATGAAATTATGCAGCACCCTTAGTATTGTTTGCAATATCAGAAACAAATATGCGTTTAAAAGTGGATAAGAATTTAACGTTCTTAGGTTTCTCTAAATGTGTTTGCGTAGTCAATGTGCTGCGTAATCTGGAAAACTTGGTGACAGGCTTAAGTAGTGATTACGTAATTTGGTTCAGCTAAGGAAGCGAAAACTGCAAATGCTGAGCTATTTACGTTTCAGTCCGTCTTCCCTTCTTATTAAACGTTCCCCGTAAAGTATGCCTCACACAAAGTATATATGCAAATGAAGGAAAGCCAAGGTCTTAACTTATACCAAAAGAAATTTAAGTTCTATAACACCAATACTCGTCCGTGTTGATGCTTGTAAAGACCGCACCAGAGGCACATGCCCTTTCCGAGCCACGTTCTGCACGTACCAAGCAGCGGCAGATCCGGCCGCCACCGTTGGCTGCGAGCGGCAATGCAATCAGCGCCACTGTATATCCTCGCTGCCTTTCGGAAACTGTTACGCCCGGTCTAACTAGAGCGACGAATAAACATATCAGACTAGCGGTAGCGCCCGGAGATGCCCCGGTTGGCCACTATCTAATTACAGAAATGGATATAGCACTTATTAAGTTATGTCTTACTTGTCATAATTAGGTAGTTTACCGTGAAGTTATAGACAATTAGGAACTCCTGACTGCTTTCATTACATGGGATCCTCCCGCAGGCGTGTGGTTATAGGCACTGGCTGGAACTAGCGCTTTATTTCACAGTTCTATAATAATTAACGTGGGCTCCTGCGGGAGGCGTGTGGCTGCAGAAATTCCCAACAGATGGTGACCGCGATGCTACGCGGGAAATTTGAATTGAATTTTATTTCGAAAGGAGACTAATTTAAAAATCCCGCTTGTTTGTTAATATGCTTAGGGGAAAATGTCCTCAAACCAGTTTTTGGACAATTTTATGGGCGACATATATAAGGAAAAACGAATTGGATATATGAACGGGATGAATAGTTTTTGAGAAAGTCGCAAAAGCAGCTACTTTACCGACAACCCTTATTCTCCCTAATGAATGGTCGTTATTGAGAAATATTCTAAAACCGTTTTTCCACATTTGTATTGGTTTCCTATATCAACAAAACCTTCTTCGATATCTCGACGGGTCTGCGATAAAAAAGAAAATTTGTGGAACAATCCTTTAGCACTTTGCATTCTCTCAGGGGCGTACTTTTTGAAATATAGCAATATTGTGATCCTACACCCAAATACGAATGTGGTTTGAAATTTGAAGTTTCTATAGCGGGAAGCTTGGCTTGGCGTTCACATGAAATGCTAAGCTTTTTCGATCCGTCATGGATGCCAATTTAGGAAATCTGTTCCGGCCTTCTAGCAGCGTCTCAGTGCTGAATGCGTAATGTTGGTTTTGTGCATTTGTATGAGGAACATTTATTAGGAAAACCAATTGGATAAAGCAATCGGTGAAACTTCTATGGGAGAATTCTTAAGGACACCCATTTCGTTCCGAAATGCAGGATCGCCGCAATATTGTTGTATAGGACGAAACACTACAATTTCCTTTTAGGTATTCTTAAGGGCTACATATATCAGCAAAATGCACTTCAATATGGGAACGGGTGAGTGAGATAATCACGAATTTAGGAAAACAAAATTTCCCTGTTTTCTTTGGTGAGGAGCGTAATTTCGAAAAATACCCCCTCAGTGGCCCCTGCGCCATGACAGAAGTGTACTCCCGAAATTTGAAGCCTTTAGGTCTAGCAGTTTTGCCTCGCCGTTGACGAGTCAGTCAGTGAGTCAGTCAGTCGGGAACTTCTCGTCATAGGCATAGATAGGGCGGCGAGGGCAGCGTGAACCCACCCTCAAGCACAGCTCCTTAGTTCCGGGCGGCGCTCCTACGCGGCGCAGCGATGCAGTTTCGCCACCGCTCCCGGGCTCCGTTTACTTCTGCGAAGACCTGTACACCTGCGGATAAGCCCAGTGAAAGACGAGACCGAGAGAACGTAACCCTAGTTGAGCTCGGGTTCCGACACATATCCTACCGATAGGAGAAGCGGCGGCAACAAAACATCCAGTGTCGCATTTCATTAGGGCATTCAGTTGGCTGCTGCAGTATCTGCTACGCCTTAAACCCTTTCTTTCCCTGCCTTCCAACACCGGCCCCTCCCTTGGAGCCATGGCAGCATCCAATATCAAACGCGTATTCACTCACTCATCTCAGTATGCCTGAGCTCCTAAATTATTATGGGCGTCGTTTCCAATATCACATTTCATCCACACACCGCAGAATTAATAATTATTATTTCTAAGGCGTTTTGACTAATTGTTGCAGTCTGCCAACATCGAAGCGGTTCGTAAAATTTGAGCATAAAATTGGGGACCGGGCTGCGACATTGCTCGACGAAAGCACGACGTTCTGGCGAGGTACACAGAACTCTTTAAATTTCGTACGACATGCGTCGTTACTTAGAGTTCTTACACGGCACGCTTACCGTTAGTCATTCAAATTTAATATGGGGAGCCCGCCGAGGGCGGCTCTTAGGAATGTAGCTTTGGGTCTCCCATAGCTTGCTTTGATCTTCGGTTGTAGCCGCAGGGTTTCACTAACAAACGAAATTATTTAAAGTGTTTAGGCAGAAAAGTGACGCTAAATGTCTCATGAGATGGCATTTGTGAGATTTTACGACGGATGAGATTTTCTCCAAGCGCCTGCAAGGCGGGAGAGCTCCCCTGCTAGGCTGTCATCCAGGCAAGGAGAAATTCGGTATAAAGCTGGGGCCGTGTCGCCATCTAGGGAGCACCTGCAGCACCACTAGACCATCGAGATCTCACCGCGGCTTGTGGCGCTCATACGGGAGCAGCGACACCCGCGGCATGACTCGAGGCAGCAGCGAGTGGAAAGGGACTGACGCGAGTGATGTAAACGTAGCGGCGGAGTGAATAAAATAGGCTAGGCGTGACTGGGGGAGCCTCCACGAGCCAACCTTCAGTGGCGCCTGTCCCTCGCCCGAATCTGGCGGAAATGGCTCAAGAGAGCCTCTCGGCCCTACGCGTGACCTGTGATGCTTTCCCGTTGTACTTTCATGTCTGAGCTATCGTGGTTCGAGGTTGTGAGTACATTCCGGTGTTCGGCGCTTGCTTCCTATTTAATGCGCATGCGGCCCAGTAGTTTAGGCACGTTTGTTCATATCGAGCACATAAAACGACTAAGAGAAAAATCCTAGCCCAAGTAGCGCGTCTGTGAAAGGGGCCCACTAGTGTCACTAGATAAGATTACCTAGCGCCACTAGGGCCCGCAACACCGAACTGGCCGACACAGAACAGTTTTAGTGGCAGCGCTTAACCGAAGCGGACGAGCTTCGCTGTTTGTTTCGCCGATCGGTTTCGCTGCGGGATACTGCGTCCGCACAAAAGGCATTATTTGCACAGAGCTCCATCGCGGGCACTCCGGCGCACGACCTCCTGCTGCTCACTTCCGTGGCATCACAGCGGCCACTTCACCCTTCTCCGCAACACTAAGAGCGGTTATTTGGCCATGCGCACCTGCTCACGCCGGTGTTCTAGTTCCGGACTTGCGCTAGTTAAGAACCACGTTTGAGACTCCGGTGAGAGGCGCCTCTATCAAGCAAAACTTGAAGACGCACGACTGAAATACAATTCACAACGCTCTGTCTCATGGCATGGTCACGTGTTGGGTTACGTTTGTACTTTTTAACTAGGCTTGAAATCTGTCGCGTGCTGACTTCTCCTAAAAATGTTTTACTTTCTCCACGGGCGTAGCAACGCCAGGTCAGTGGCAATGCTGGGGCTCCCCGTTCAGCCCGTCCGCCGTGGCCTGCCCTGGAAGCCGCCACTACACGCGTTCCATTCCCTCCGGTGGTAATGAAAGACCGGTTAATGCAAAGCTTCAGTCCTTAGCCTTTAGCCTTTCTGAGGAACTTGGGCGGCAAGTCGCACCATTACTAAGTGAAATGCGCGCAGTGGAGGATTATAGGCCAGGTCACGAGGGAGTGGCTGAACGACGAGATCATGGCACATCTATCGGCTTGACATGATAGCTTTCGATCGCACGCAAAGCTTTTTTCTGCAGCAGTAAGAGCTCTTGATAGTTCCAACCCGTTGTAGTGCCCCAGACCAATAAAAAGTACGAGAATTTGGAATAGGAGGGGGCATAACACATTGCCAACTTCACCCAATGAGGCAATAGGTTTGCGATTCTGTAGAAACACCCAATTGTGTTGCTGAATTCATTTATAAGCTTTCATACATGGGCATTCCAGGAGCGGTTTTCATTGAACCAACCACCAAGAAATGTGATTTGTGGAACTTGTACTTTTGTGTTTAGGAACTTGACATTTATACCTTTCTGAATATTGACGTTATCCGGCGTAAAGATAACAAAGCAAGTTTGTGGCAAGTTTAGACTCTTTTTGTTATTTTTTAGCGGCATGGCTAGCGTGTTTATGTAACAGTTGACCTTTATTTCGAGTTCTGTAGCAAACGTGGCAGTAAAAAATGCATTGGTATCGTCTGCATACATGATAAGATTCGGTGATTCAGGTATTTTACTAATGTCATTTCTGTATATGACGCATAAAAGTTGCTCCAGAAGAGGAACTTGCGGAACACCTTGGTTGATAACAAAATTACCTTGAAGGGCATCGTTAACACGTGCGTACTGCGTTCGGTTGTTTAAATAGCTACACAATGATTTCAAAAATACGCCTGTGACACCGTAATTCTCAGGCTTTTTTTGAATAATATCGTGCTGTATTCAAGCAAAAGGGTTTGCGAAAGACCAAGAATAGGCCGAGAGTGTATCTGTGGCCTTGAATGTTTTCTACCCGCCGCGGTAGCTCAGTATCACGCGGTTGGCCCGTCGGCAGGTTGCGTACTGTTTATCAGACAAATCATGGGCCTAAATATTGAGCAAGTGACTTCTAGCACGGACGGACGCCTAGCTGTCTGTGATTTTGTGGTGTCTGAGTGTAAGTGGCGTGTCTTGTGCTTGTACGCTCCAACAAAGTTGCGGGATTGGAAAGATTTCTTCGACACTGTGGCGCCTTACTGCAACAGTGAACGAAGTGTCGTCATGTTAGGTGATTTCAATTGTGTCTGTGCATCACACGACAAGACAAACGCTACACCGTTCAGAGACGCAAGCACCGAAACGTTACTCTCTCTTGTAAATGAATGTGGGCTTCACGACGTAGGAGAAACTGTAAGTGGAGGAGGAGTTGAGTTTACTCATTTTCAAGGATACAGTCACTCCAGGCTTGATCGAGCGTACGTTTCATTGGAAATTGCACCAGAATGCAGAGATTATCATGTGCGTCCGGTCCCATTCAGTGACCATTGTTTGGTCACCTTTTCCATAGGGAGCAAAAAACGTAACCGAAAGAAGTCAGATGGGAACAATTGAAATTAAACTCTACGCTATTAAGCGACGACGTCTTTGTAAAATACGTCCAGAGTGCATTGAAGGAAGAAATAAAAAAAGGAAGATATGGGGTCAAATAGGAGCTGTTCAAGCAAAACATACAGATGAAAGTGCTAGAACGACCAACATTGCTGAAGCATGAAAAGGACAAGGACGAAAGAATTTTGTGCAACAATTTGCAGGCGCTCGTACATCTTGAATATACGCAGCCGGGAGCCTTTAGGAATGACATCTGCGCGATAAAAAAAAAACTAGAAGTGATCGACACAGAGCGATATCGTGGGGCACTCGTAAGATAAAGAGTTGAACACATTATTGCGGGAGAACAGCCAACGAAGCGAGCATTAGGAACAGAATGAAGCCAAGCTCGCCGCAATGATACAAATGAGATACAATATAAAGATACGTACGTCACAGAAACTGAAGATATCGAGCATGCCTTTTACGAGTACTACAGCGCCCTTTTCACTCAAAGCACCGTTAACGCTGAAAAATTCAAGAAGGAGTTTCTTCCCTTGATGCCAGTGTTAGAAGCAGATAGTAAAGAATTTTTAGAACAGCCAATAACAGTTAACGACGTAGAAAAGGCTATAGAAGACTTAAACCCTGGTAAGTCTTCCGGTGCCGGATGGCTTGACGGCAGCGTTTTATAAGAAATTTAGGACTGAATGTTCACCCTTGTTAGCAAATGTTTTCAATGAGGCTCTAGAGCTTAGGACCCTTCCTCCGTCATTTTTAAATTCACATACCGTACTTATCCCCAAAACTGAAGATGTCACCAAACTTAAACAGGTTACTAGTTACCGTCCCATATGCTTAGCAAACGTGGATTGTAAACTTTTCATGAAAATACTAGCAAGAAGGATGCCGACAGTAATAACAGAATTAGTAGGGCGCCACCAAACATGCGGAATAAAGGGAAGGAATATATTTTCTAGCACACACAAGGCACGATGTGTCCTAGAGTTTTGTGATGTCACGGGAGGAGGCGTTGCCAATATCCAGTTGGATTTAGAAAAAGCATTTGATCGTGTGCCACATGACCTCCTGTTCCTCATTTTAGAGAATATTAATGTACGATCTGTGATTCTTGAAAGACTACGCATGGCGTACAACAGGTGTACAACAAGACAGATTATAAACAAGCATGTCGGTAAGCGAATACAAGTGGAACGATCTGTGAGGCAGGGATTCCCCTTAACCCCGATTTTGTTCTGTATATGTATTGAGTCTTTTTGTTTAAGTGGGATTAAGAGTGAGAACATCAAGGTTTCCTACTCCATGCGGCTGAAGTTAGAATACTGGCTTACGCGGATGATGTTGCTGTTTTTTCTACAAATTACGAGAGTGTATTTGAGGTTGTACAAGTGGTCAAACGTTTCTGTGAAGCCAGTGGCAGTTCAGTCAACTGGGGTAAATATTTAGGGTTTTGGCGTGGTAACTGGCCTGCAACTCCAGGTATATTCGCCAACATGCCGTGGGTAACTAGCCCTGTTAAACACCTGGGAGTGCCGCTGTTGTACTATCAGGACCGCGAGCCGTATTGGCAAGAGCAAGCTGCTATGCCTCGCGATAAGGCTGACTAGTGGAAAGGGTGGGGACTGTCTGTGTTCGCGCGTGCCACTGTTTGCAATATATTTCTTGCCAGCAAGCTTTGGTATGTAGTGTTGCATTGTTGAAGAGTAAACGTGCAGAAGATTCACCAGGTGTTTGCCGTGTTCGTGTGGGGTTCAACGTGGGAAAGAATAAGCAGAAAAGGGTAAAAAATGTGTTTGTTCCTTCTGGCGTGAAAAACTTATTTTTCAAAATGCACACGGGTACACTTGAGGTAAAGACATCGATGGAGCAGAAACAATTGTTTGTCCCATGGGGACCATACTTTTTTGTATGTAAAAAACCGGAGACGATCGAACATGTTTTTTTAGACTGTTGGGGGGCCGTAATCTTTTGGGATATTTTGCAACGTACAATAAAAAAGGAATTTCCGCTGGATCCTAAGGTTCCTCTCTGTAAAAAATGAGGATGGAATTCCGTATGACACCATCATGCTGTTACGACTGCACAGCATATGGCGGAACAGATTGGCGGTAAGGTACAGTGACGTTCATGTGAGAAGAATACCGGAATATTTGAAAGAGTCGGTACATCTTTTTGTAGAAATGTATAACGTGCGAGAGGCTGAACCTGAGTGTATAACTATTTTCGAAGAGCTGTTCAAATTGAAAGAGTATTGCAGCACCACCGTCAGTCTAAGCCAGACTGACGTATTTTATCAATTGACAGTTCTGCGCGCTTTGTTTTACTCACATGTAAAAAGGCAATAAAAAAAAAGCCACGGTAGCTCAGTGGCTAAGGCGTCCTGCTGCTGTGCACGAGGACACGGGTTCGGTTCGCGGCCGCGGCGGCCCCTTCTGATGGAGGCTGAAAGCGAAAACGCCTTTGTGTGCGACATTTCGGCGCACGATAAAAATCCCAAGCTGGTCAAAATTAATCCGGAGCCTTTTACTACGGCGCATATCATCGCCTGCGTTGCGTCGGCGTGTGAAACTTTACAATCAATCAATCAAATATTTTCTGCAATCTTGTTTTTTAAGGTAAGTAATGCTTGTTCTTTACTTCTGCCCTTAAGGAATCCGTACTGTGAATTAGATAAAACTTCAAATATCATCAAAAAATCTTCCAGCTTGGCCTTGATTGCACAATAAAACAATTTTGATAGAATCGGGAGTACATATGTTGGCCTATAGTTAGTAAGCTCAGTTTTATCTCCTAACTTTTATATTTGAGTTACCCGACATGTTTTCGCCGATCTATAAACGGCCCTGTTTCAAACTTAAGGTTGATAATATAGCACAATTCTTCGCATATGGAGACACACACATATTTCAATGGTATAGTTTTTAATTCACCATGTCCTGGGGACGAGTTACTTTGTATATTGGTTATCATCAGAGCAACTTCCTGGGGACTGCTTGGTGCAAACGGTGTAGAATTTACCAAGTGATCAATAAGATTACAAAGGTCGATATCTGAATGAGGCATAAAAGTTTCTACACTACCTGCAGATATAAAACGGTCATTCACAGCATCAGACAACACGGAGCCAGTTAGTGTACTACAAGGGGTTCTTATTTCAATTTGGTTACGCGAATTCGCTTTGCCAAAAGAATGATCTCGCATTTGGTCCCCAAAATCCTTCTGCAAACATCTCCCACCACGCCAGTCGAGCTGGTATGGACTCCGGCCCATACGGGTGTGGTGAGGGACGAGGCAGCACGCAGGGCCGCTCAAGAGCTTACAGTCCGAGCTGGTCCCAGCCTTGAAGCCTTCCACGGAGCCCTATCAGCCCGCGACAGACTTGTTATCTCCCACGACATAACCTCGCACTACCGCTTCTCCCGCCGCCAACTACCCCCATCCGCTCCGACCTTCTCCAATGAAGAGGAACGCCTATGGCAAATCACCCAGACACACGCACTCCCCTGCCGATATCGACTTCCCTTATCTACCCTTCCTTGTACCCCATCCCTTTGTGCCCCGACTGCGGGTCCCTCGATACCCAAGACCACTGCATGTGGCAGTGCCCCCAAAACCCACTCCCCCCTTTCACAGACGGAGAGCACTGCGCGAAGGCGTTGTGCAGCTCGGACCGTGAGGTCCAGGCTAAGGTCATCCAGCCAGCTGCAATGGACACCGGCCGGTTACCACCGCCGGTCACCCGCCACCCAGACTAGCCCCATGGGGCTCAAATAAAGTTTCTCTCTCTCTCTCTGTCCATATTTTTTCAGATCACTGTTAATGTTTGAAAATCGCTCAGTATAGTAATTATTTCGACCCTCGTTCAGGCTTATGTGTAGCCTATTCCTGTATTTCTTGAAATCTGCAAACAAGTTAGCATCACGGGTGATGAAACATCATGTTTTTGTGTTTGACTCTCTGGAGCAGCCCCCTAGTCATCTAAGGCTTCCGGAAACTTTTTTTGTTGGAATTGTTTTCTATGAGGGGAGACGCAGCAATGTACCATGCACTAAATTTATTTAAAAACTGGTAATAGGCCTCATTCACATCACATTTTCTGTGTACAGGGTGTCCCAGCTATCATGCACCAAGATTTTAAAAAAGAGCATTGGCTTTACTCGAAGAGTCCCTGGTGCATACTGTTTCCAGTAGAGTGGAGTAGCGGCCAGTAATTTTTCCGTTAATGTGATTCATTTACTGTTTATAATAATTATCTAACTCGAGAAGTACTGTCCTAATCCTTAAGTATCAATGAGGCACTTGTAGGCAACTACGAGAGGCATCTAACTGCGACATTTTCAGCGATGAACAAATTTTATGCTCATTTCTTCTGAATGATAAAGAAACGGACCGAAATATGAAAAATACCACGTGAAGGCTCCCCGCCCGCATCACAAAGCAGTGCCCTCGAACAGGCTACCTCTGAGTTACCCAAAATGAATTCAATAAAAGAAAGGAAGAAGAAATCGCGACCGAGTTTGGATTTATCTGCCACTACGCGCCCCGCAAAACTTGGTGTTGGCGCAGCTTCCATACATGGCATTATCTAGGTGTAGTGAGATGCCAGGAAAAGGTGAAGAATACGAAAAAGTTAACGGAAAAAATTCCCTCGCACTTCCCCGAGGGGGAGAGTGTGTGTGTGCGAATGCACGGTTGTTGATTGCGCGATTACGGTGGATATCGTGATCTTAATGAGTAGTCGAGAGATTACACACACGCACACAACTACAAAAAAAGATATTTCACTCGTTATTGCTGGTACCGTTGCCCGGTCCGCCATCATCGTTATCGAGATGCAGGACCAGCGACCGCTCTCGACGACGGCGCGCGCTCGACTAATACCCTCCCGCGCCACACGGCCGCTACACGAGCGCCCTCACGCGTCGGAATGCGGAGCGCCCGCTACGCGAGCGAGAGCTCTCCCGCCCGAAGTGGAGAGGAGGCGCCCAACACCCGCAGTCACTGAGCGGAGAGAGGAGGAGGAGAGTAGCGCCCGCCGTTGCGGCGAGGGCTACACGAGCGCCCTCACGCGTCGGAATGCGGAGCGCCCGCTACGCGAGCGAGAGCTCTCCCGCCCGAAGTGGAGAGGAGGCGCCCAACACCCGCAGTCACTGAGCGGAGAGAGGAGGAGGAGAGTAGCGCGCGCCCATCTCCCCCCGTTGCTAGGGAAGACGAGGAGCGCGCGCACCCGCAGCTGTTGCTATGCGGATGACGGCGGCGGACGATTCAGGCTCGCTTAAGAAGTGCATTCGCACTTAAAAACCAGTACAATCGCCCGCACGTGGGTATGTGGCAGAAAGGAAGAGCATGCTAAAGGTTCGAGCAAGAAGAGGAAGACGTTGGAACAGGGAACGCAGGAGCGGCTGGAGTTCGGGTGCCCTCAGAAAGGCCACGTTCACCCGAGGGTGACGACCATGCAGCAGCGCTGCGACGTCGCCAGCTCTCCCGGCACAGCGAGGTCCGCGCCGCAGGGCCGGACACCCGTCTATCTCCAGGCGCCCGATTTCGTGCCGGGTAGCCTGGCCATCGTTCGCTCTTGCGGGGGCCCGGCCGCCACGTCGTCGGGCGGACCACCTGCTCCCCGCACATACCAAGGTACCCGTGCGGTGCGCCGGGGAGCCTCGGCTCGTGCGACATCTGGAGTCCCGTTCCTGCCACGGTGTCGGGTCGTCTATTTCTCCGGCCAATTAAGGCAGCGGCGATACGGCACCATTGTCCCACTTCTGTCTACGACACCTGCGACAACATCGCCTTCGGCTCACATCTCAAATAGAAGGTCGACGCCTGAGCTCCAAAAGCTCCACCAGGAAGAATCCTCTGTGAGCACGTTCTTATCCTTATGGAGACACTTGTTTAGCTGGTAAACTCTGGTAACTTCTAGGACTTTCACGACTAGTACCGTAGTCTTCAGTTTTTCTGTGTGTAGTTTTTCTGTCTCCCGTTTGACTGTCGATAAATGTTGTTCTCCCGTTTGCTGGAACTTCGTGTTGCTTCTCTATCTTTGGCCGTCAAGTGTGCGTCGTCTCGTTGTTCGTAACACCACAGAAGCCTGACATCATCACACAAGTTGATTTGCTGTCGCATCCGGCGTGTGACAGGCAAATCATTTGCTTTCAATAAGCTTATTTGAGGCCGCTGCTTTATGATGCGGATGGGAGCGCCGTCACGTGGTATTTTTCATGTTTCGTGGGGATTCTTTATCAGTCAGAATAAATGAGTACGCTATTAGCTCGTCGCTGAAAACACCGCTGTTAGATGCCTCTCGAGAGAGCCTACAAATGCCTCATGAATTCTTTTATGAATACGGCAGTATTTCTCGAGTTAAATTATTATAAAAAATAAATGACTCTCGTTAACAAAAGAATACTGGCCGCTGCTCCACTGTACTCGAAAAAAATTATGCACAAGGGTTTCTTTGACTAACGTCATTGATCTTTTTTAAACTCTTGGTGCACGATAGCTGGGACACCCGGCATACTATCCCACCTTATTTCATCAGGCAATGCTTTAAATTTGTTGAGTGTGAGTTCATTAACATTTCAGTGCGTGTATGAGTCTTTGTGCTGCACAGGTTTGTTGGAGACAGGAAGGAAAAAAAATTGGTAAATGATCGCTTAAATCGGAGCCCATTCGACCATACTCAATATTATCGGAGATGATGTTCGTTACGCAGATGAGTAACAGGGTGGCAGAGTTCAAGGTTATCCTTGCACGAAGGGAAATAACGTTGGAGCCGCCGTAACACAGCACAGGGCTATTCGAGTGGTTGCATCAGACATGTGAATCATGAGGTTGATATTTATGCCACCCATGATAAAGTGTTGCTTACGGGAATTAACTGGCCCAGACAATTCTCTAAACATAAAAACAAAATAAGGATTTACCTGTAGGACTTCAGTATGCTAGAACTACATTGATTGATTGTAGGGTTTAACGCGCTGACGCAACGCAGGCGATGAGGCGCGCCGTAGGGGAGGGCTCCGGATCAATTTTTACCACCTGCGGATCTTAAACGTGCGCCGAAATCTCGAACACACGTGCGTTTTTTTTTTTTCGGCTCCATCAGAAAAGTGGCCGCTGCGGCCGGGAACCGAACCCGCGTCTTCGTACTCAGCGGCCCAACGCCTTAGCCACTGAGCCACCGCGGCTGGTGCGTATGGTAGAACTACAACATTAGAATGGGGCACAGCAAGACACTCAATGTTCTTGTCAATAACGAGGGATTCATCCAAGACAGTATGTTCATAGCAATGTTTCACACAAACAGCTAGACCACCGCCCTTGGCATGTGACCTGATAAGACCATTCTATTTGTATTTTTCTATATGAAGGTGAACCTCATGCATTTTCAACCAAGTCTCAGAAAACAAGACAACACCAAATTCTGTTTTCAGAGATTCAAGTGGTGTGTCGCGGCATTCACCCTTAGTTTTCATGCTCCGTATATTGAAATTTATTACGGCGAATTCATTTATTTTTATCCGAAACTTGACCATAAATGCATGAGGATTGTAGAGATATGTACTAGATTCCATTTCTCAGAAACCGACAGAACTGGGTGTACGTATAGCGTGCTCCCTTTCATCATTTTGTGTGGGTCAGCACGGTGAAATATCGTTATAGCATCTGCATTTTTCTCCTCCTTGCGTGCAAAGGTTCTGGTTCCGCTGGTTCAAACGAACTTCCACGCGACCCTCTGTTTTCGAGAAATTGCGGCCCCTAGCAGCTGCCTGGTTGCGGAGTAATTGGTTGCTCGGTCACGTTGACTGGTCCTTGGTCCGAGTGACGAACGATTCCTCCAATTTTTCCTTGCCTTAGCAAGAAATGCATGCCTATCATAACGCCACACAAAATGAACAATAATGTTGGTCTCATTCGCTTTCCGCGTTGGCATTCTATGGCACGTGTCGATATCTGAGTCCGAAGTGGGTTCGCGGAGGGTTTCACCAATTTTCTTGGCTTTCCTGCAATGCGCTTTGGTGATGGCACTGCTGTCAGGGAGACCAAGAACGCTTGACTTTAAAAACGGGTACACGAATTTCGACTGTGTAATAATGTACAAACCACCTCCCCTTCATCTCGAGAATTCGTTGGCCGTAGTTAGTGTGGTTCTGAGGGCCAAGTCGCTTTGAGTTTTACCTTTTCTGTGCGCAAGAATTGACACAGATGTAGTGTTTTACGCTGAAGACTGCTGCAAATAGTAGAGACAAAAAGAATGAATATTATCTTTTTTTTATTTCATAGGTTAATGAATTTTTGGCGTAATTACCTGCAAATGTTTTCGAGTGTTAATCCTATGCGGCGAAGAATACCGAAACCAAACTTTCACATTTTTGGGCTCAACTGTAGGTGGCCACACCAGTAGGGTAATGAATCAAGGAATGCCACTGACGGAATAACTTGTTGTTTCTCTACTGCGAAAATACAACTGTGGTACCTTTGCTCGGCTTTTGTTCGTCAACAAACCGTAGGTTCATTAAAAAATAAAGATTTAAATATAACATCTCTTCCTTCCGCCTTCCTTTACCTTCCATGGAAGCGGACGTAGTGAATCGGGCCTACTGGCGAAAAAAGTGAATAGAGCCAGGTAGTACACCAATCTTGAAAGTGGAGTTGTATCATCATCATCATCATCATCATCATCATCATCATCATCATCATCATATCTACGCCTACTTCAAGGAAAAGGCTTCCATAGATATCCAATTATCCCGGTCCTGGGCTAACTGCGACCAAGCTATCCCCGCGAACTTCTAGATCTAATCTGCGGCGTTAGATTTGCATGCAAAATTGGCCTGGGTGGTAATCAGCCATTCCGGAGGCCGCCTTTCTCCCGCGATTGATTGCACTAATGTACGCCTGACTTTTTCGGCCGCCTGTCGTATACGATGGCACTAAAATGAACTATTGTTCACGCACAAAGAATCTTTGTCTGGAATAGTGCGCCAAGGCAAGATATTTCACAGAAATAGGGGCTGAAGCAATGCCTACAGTTTGCCGTAGTGAGAGAGCTTCTTTGGTAGTAGACGGCAGCTTCAGTTGCTCTGTTAATTTTTAGAACACGTAGCAAATATTTCTATATCTTTCAATCGCAAAATGTGACAGCTTAGAAGTGATGTTTGTGAGCTAAGCGTCAAATTACACTGCAGGTCTCCAGGGCTTTACGCACTGGCGTCATTGATTGCTTACGTTTCACATACGCAAAAGCCTGGCGAATTCAGAAAATATTCACTAAGCCAAGACTAGGGCTCACCCAGTTCCGTTCTAACTCCCAGTGGACGGCAAAAAAACACTATTGCGTTTCTAATTGATTATGAGCTTTAACGCGCCGAAGCTACACAGGCGATGGGACGCGCCGTAGTGGAGGGCTTTGGATTAATTTTGACCACCTAGAGGTCTTTAAAGTGTGCGGAAATCTTGGGCATTTTTACTTTTCTCCTCTCTCAGAAAAGCGGCTGCCGCGGCCCTAAATCGAACCCGCGTCCTTGGGCTCAGCAGCACGACGCCTTAGTCACTGGGAACTACGGCGGCTTATTGCGTCGCTCGCTTTGAAATGTATACTTAGACGTAATCTACAACTTTTTTACCGTACTGTTGCCATCCTAAAAACCGCATTAAAGAGTTACACCGATCCCGTTCCTCCATTCAAATTTCATCACGCCGCAATATAACGAAAATAATAATGCAATACAACTGATAAAGCTGCATTTAACACACCGGAATGACACCGAAACAACAGTTGCAGTGCGGTAGAATTAACACCACCCTGGGGACAATTTAAAGTTGTGAGGATACCGATTGCTTAAGTTTCCTTGCATTCTCTTCGTTTATAAACAACTACTGCTTCAGATGGTGGTTATCTACCTATACTATCGGAACTGTAATCGACCGGTGTAGAATTACTTATTTTGAGACTTTACTTTCGCTTCAAGGTAGCGCATAACGATACTTTACCAAAATCAGTCTTGTACACGTTCCTCTAAAACAGGAACCAAAGCTCGTTCCTCGTTTCTTCCCAGTTTTGAAACGAGTTCCCGTTACAAGTTCCTTTATTGCGGAAGGGACGCGTTCCAGTTCCACTTAGAACATTGAAACTTGTCGTCACATTAACGTTACATATCATTTTTTAAATTTAAAATATGTTGTCGGGTAATGCTGAGGCGAAAGAAAGTGATAAATTTGAAACCCACATCGAACAACGTATATTATACTACTACCAACACAGCCGGCAGCAGATTATCTGGAGACGAACAGAATCTAAAGAAACGCTCCTAGACGAATTTTTTTCAGGGAGAACCGGACAAACTCCAGACATGCCTAACGGCGACTCTGGTGCACGTTTATTATAGGTGCAACACATATGGCACTTTACACTTCGGTCTTACAAATGCGCAGTAACGTTACTCCACTTGAGATGTGCTAATAGAAAGTTACTCATACGCAGGAACATAATTAAATTTCCTGCATAAGGAACCACGTCGAAAGGAACAATACATAAGTCTTTGATGTCATTCAACGCGAACGACATTAGCTATAAATGACATTCGCTTTGGCCATGCGCGTCTACATGGCGAAAAAATTCCGTTCAATAATGATAGCAGTGTCAATTAAAAAACTCGCAGAATTGCAAGATAACCACGTAAATGCGTCCAGAACATGTTTAACCTTTTACGGTTTAAAAAACAAATTACGTTTTAAAGAAAAAGTGCTTCTATTCACATTCACATTGACATTCACATCAGAAGCCGAGGAAAGTAAGTACTATCTTGATCACAGTTAGGGTGAACACGGGAGCGCGTGTCATTCCGTGCGCGGGAGCCGCCGATAGGTTCCGGGTAACTTCGCACGCATGCGCAGTTCGTTTGCAACGAGGCTATGTGATGCGCGGGCGAAGTTACCCGGAACGCCTACAGGCGGCTCCCGCTCACGGAATGACACGCGCTGCCGTGTTCACCATAACTGTGATCAAGATAATACTTTAGATGGGCTTGTCATTGAGAGAGTTGGCGCACATTATCAAAAGATGTAAGCTGCACTAAGGAAGACACCATACAGAGAGAAGTACACAAAGACGGGTGCAGACTTACAACTAACGATTATTCCACGCAGAAACACACATAAATACAGACGTGCATACCATTGCATGCGCACGCGCGAAAACGCAAAAGTAAACAAATCTACGAAAGAACTTGTGGTGAGGAGTTTCACAAACGATCTTCAATAACCAACTCTGAACGCTGGCTGTAGACCTTCGAGCGGCCACCTTCGTAGACCTTCGAGCGGCGCGCGACGAAATTAGGCCTTGACGCAATTCCTGTTCTTTGTCAACACGCCGCATCCAATACAAAAAGACCTGGCACTACCATATACCGCGCCGTGATGAACTGCGCGCTTACTCTGTAACTTCGAGCAGTACAACATCCCTAAACACCGCGGCGCGCCCAGCTCTATTGATAGCCGGTGACCCTTCGAATGACCTCACAGAGAGCGCCACTCTTCCGACAACAACGCACCCACGCCTCGCACGCATTAATGCGGTAATTACCCCAGATAATATACGGATACTTAGGCAAGCTTTCCCCGGCAGGGAACAATTCTATCGGCCAGACGTGCATCCTGCCCCCCCTCCCCCTCCTCGAGACAAACGATTAAAGGTGAAAAGCATTCTAGCTGCGCTATTCACCCATCGAACGCCGCGTAATCTGAGCGGGCATGAAAGCAAGCACCAGCTGCGGCCCGCTGAGTGGTTATTCTTCCTCCTTTGCCCTTCGAGGAAGCACGTTCCGCTGAAGGGTGGGCCAATCAGGCAGCTTATAGGACGAGAAACACAGTAGCCACTTGTGGATTTTTGTACTCGAGCCTTGGCATCAAAAGCAGCCAAATCCTGGCGATGTAACGTTTGCATATGGAACGCCGTTCCTGCCGTTTCTTTATAAACCTAACGAGTTACTTTTACAGTTTCACCGACCCTTAATGGAACGGTGGCGTTACTCCGTTCCTCCAAAAATGAACTAGTTCCAGGAACGGCGTTCCGCACAGCACTGCTCTTTTTCCTCTGAGGCATGTAACTCGAACGGCGAGTGGTAAAAATGGGTCGTGTTTGCACAACGGGCAGGGGGAGAATATAATGCGCCATAGACACCACGCTTGTGTGTTTGGAACAAGCGGTTTTATGTCTCACTTACTGCATCTTCCGTTCTTTAAATCCGCGTGACCCTTTTTGGTTTTCCATCCGTCTTCGCTCCCGAGTGGGCCGGTCCATGTACCATGCTTTTAACGGCACCGTGACTAGTAAAGCCGCGCCACTGAAAAAGACGGCGTTCATGTCTTACCCCTTGTTGCCTGCCAGCACTGAGCCAGCCTTCCGCTAGTGCGACTGCTTCCCGAAGCGAACCCTTTGGCTCCCTGCTGTGCAGCGCAGCAGTTGAGTGTTATCGGAAGTCGGGCGAGCGATGAGCCAAAACGCACTTCCTTCTCCAAATAGGAGGGCAGACGGATCACCTCGTCCTGCTCTCGACGCTCGCGGAGTGCGCGCGTCTTGTGCGGAAAGCTGCCGACCGAAGACGGCAGTTGCCAGCTGTTCATTCACGCACACACAGTGGGCCTGTGTGTCGTCGGTTGCTCGTCATGCGATGTTTTTTGCTGCTGAAAACAGCTCAGCGCTGTATGACGGATCAAGCCGGAAGTAAGCGATGCGTGTTGTTTCAGTTGCTATGAGCTCGAGATATAGCAGCGACATTGTTTACCTTTGCGCCGCGCAGTTTGAAATGTCACAAGTAAAGAATGTGCTTGAGCAGGGAAGCGAAGGGAAAGGCTCCATTTCAGGCACGTAGGCGTTTAGTTGCCCTCGCAGCGAGCGGAGCGATTCTCTTTCCATTTATACACTCGATTTAAGGCTGCAGTAGTGTTTGCATGTTCCCTGTGCGGGGTTCGTAATGTTTACAATGATGCGCTTTTCATTTCTACCGTAGTGATGAGGAGAGATAGCTGGATATTTTTATCAAACAAGAATCAAAAGCTTACCCAAAAAAAGACAAATAACAAAAGCGATGAAGAAAGTTGGCAGACGAGAAAGTAGACGTGCGCGTGCACGATCAAGTCAAAACACGTAGAGAAGCTATTTCAGAAACGTTATTTTTTACCTGTGATTCGTACACGAAAAATGAATTACTTTTCTGTGTTTCAAATCATTGTCGGGACACTGTTTATTCATTTCAGTGTCCTGTATTTACGAGGACCAGGAAGGGATCGTGTGTAGCTTCTGTTTTTGGCCACCCCGCGTTGTTAATCGCCTTATTAAAAAAAGCCTGCTTAGCGTGTTGGTGAACTCTCACAAGAAGCAAATGCCCACGGGGGTCTTCGCGGCAACCTTATAAGCTGCCGCAATGAAAATACTGATCGCCAGTGGGCTTTCGTGGTAGCTGAAATTCTAAACTTTTGTGGTTACTTGGTGGTATTGCTGAAAGTGAAATTTTTTTCGCGAGGCACAGTTTATGTAGCACACATGTGCCCATAATTTGTTTAATGCTGTTTTGCAACTTTCTGAGTTCGTCGGTGCGGCGGTCGCGACCAAATCATCGGAGACCGCCAGCAAAACCGCACTTGGAGCTAAATTTTTTTCGACGAAAAGTGTCTCCAAACTGGCCACGAGAACCCGAAGCACGGTCTACACACCTGATCAAGTGCTCATAGCTTCATTTGCTGCTCGCTCCGCCATTTTTAAGTTGATAATTTTGCGCCCTTTTATCAGCAACAACACGAACGAAAAACTACTTACAGTGCATTCTAAGGGAATGAGAGGTGAAGCGAAGTCAAGGCTAACAATAAAATAAAAGGACTGACAAAAAAACTCGCGACGCCCACGGGAAGTGCGTGACTGAGCGACTGCATGAAATCCGTATGGTGTGAGTACCAGAGGGGCAGACGTATGGTAGCCAAATACAAGCCAGGTTAGTGGTTGAAATGGCAAGAATTGTCCACATGACAATGGATGTGACGCGTTCGTCAGCTCGACTTTGCCACAACTAAGTAAAAAGACGCACGCTGCATTTCAAACTCAGGTGATCATGAGGATTAACTACAGCATATTGCCATTATTTGTTTGATTCTGCACAATTGCCTTCTGCTCCGCAGCAATAGCAGCTTGCCCTCTTAACTGACTGAGCTTTAAAAACCCTTATATCTGTTTAACCCTGGGTATTTTTGGAAGGCTTGAAGACTAAAAAAATGCCGATTCCCTGGAAAAACGCCAACATTATTTTGATTCAAAAGGAGGCTGATCCAAACAATCTTAAGAATTACAGACCCATCAGCCTACCTACAGTTGTTTAAAAGCTGTTAACTCAAGTTATAGTTAGCCGCATAGGTGACAGAATGGATATCAACCAAGAGAGCAGGCTGTATTTAGGAAAGGGTACTCAACCTTGCACCAAATTCGTATCGCCAACCACGCGACAGAGTAATCCGCATAGTACAATAAACAACCTTTACAAGCATTTATATATTACGAGAAAGCGTTTGATTACGTAATCGCCGCAGAAGTATTAGAAGCACTAAAATACCTAAGAACTGGGGACCCCTACATAAGACTTTTAGAAGACGTTTACAACGAATTCACGGTGAGGATAACCCTCCACAAGTAAAGCGATAAATTTCCGACGCGAAAACCAAACCATCTCCAAAAAAACCATCTCCAAAATTATTTACAGCATGTCTGGAGGGGATATTTTGAAAGCTTGACTCGGAAACATAGGATTAAGAATAAACAGGAAGTACTTGAGCCATTTGAGGTTTGCGGACGACATAGTCTTGCTGAGTGAGACTGCAGAACACATGCAAACAATGCTTGAGGCACTACAATCAGAAAGCGCGGTCCTGGGGCTCAAAATATACACGCATAAATCTAAACTAATGAGTAAATAAGATTCCAAGATCGTCTTATTCAGCTTAGAAAACGAAACGCTAAAAGTAACAAAATATACCTACCTCGGACAGATGGCCAGTCGTGACCCCTACCACGCGAGAGAAATCCAGTTCAGAATAGGTATGGGTCGGTGAGCACTCGGCAAGCACACACAAAAACAATTAAAATTAAGCTACCTCTGTCACTCAAAAGCAAAATCTACAACCGGTGCATACTGCCGGTGATGACATACGGAGCTGAAACTTGGCCCCTTATTAAACAACTTGAAAGCAAACTTAGGTCAGCTCAACGGCCATGGCACGAATAATGTTAGGAATAACACTCACAAACAAGAAATGAGCTACGTAATTCAGAGAACCAACTAGATTTGTCGATGTCTTAGTTCAAATAAAGAAAAAGAAATGGACTTGGGTTGGCCATGTAGTGAGAAGAACCAGCAACCGGTGGGCAGTTTGGGTGACAAAAGGGATACCAAGAGAGGGGTACACAAGAGGGGGAAGGCCGATGGAGGGATGAAATAGAGAAATTCGTGGGTAAACTGCGGACTCCGGCAGCGCAGGACAGGAGCGGTTGGAGGTCAATGGGAGAGGCCTTCGTCTTGTATTGGGCCTGAGAAGGCTGGAAGTGATGATGATGATTATGATGATGATGATTATGGTGGTGATGGTGGTGGTGATGATGATGATGGTGATGATGATGATGATGGTGGTGGTGGTGGTGGTGGTGGTGGTGGTGGTGGTGATCTATGTAGCCACACGCCTCTCTGCGTCGGTTCATGCTCGGTGAAATTTTGTTTCCGTCAGCTACTTTCTTTTCGTCATCATTCGGCTTGCCATTAAAGATCAGAAAACAAGCGCAGCTTTGAACATCCGCCACCGCATACGAGTGACCCAAATATCACGAAATATGCATCCGGAGTGCAACAAGGCCAGAAGAATAGCTCAAGTACGAGCCATATGCGCCAGATATACAAACAGCCTAAATACCTGTTATGTGGACACATCCCCTTATCCGCACCATCCCGCCGATGTAACCTGTGTAGTCAATAGACGGGGACCAGAAATAACATCCTGCAAAGCCAATACCAGAGCGATCGATACTGCTGAAGAAGCCGTGATAGCCCACGCCACCACCACTACCCAAGACCCAATCATCATACTCACCGACTCTCAGGCAGCTTGTAGAAATTACCTGCAAGGTCATAATTCTTTTAACGGCACTTTGTATTCTTTTAACAAGACCAAGCATTCCCGAAGTTTACATAGTTTGGGTTCCAGGACACGAATCCCTTGACGGAGATGTCGCGGCTCATGCCTCTGCCCACGCTTATATACACTGGGCCGTTTCTCTCACGGGGAAGTCACCACCCCTTCCACTCAAACCGCAACCTCTTTTGCACTACACAGACATCTTGGTGGACTACAGACACAAACGGCGAATTTTCGCGCCCTACCGACTGAGAAGGGATGAAGGAAGAACGTTCAGACGACTACAAAGTAACATGTATCCACAACATAAGCTTCCTTCTTCATACCATTTATCCATCAGACTCTAATGCCACCTGCTAATACTGCCCAGCGCCCGGTATACACTATACCATCAGGTGTGGGAGTACCAGAGCATACCGGACCTGCAACCAATCTCCAACCCCTACATACAACAGTGGACGGCGTGGTTGACCAGCAAGGACCCTACGTTCCAGCTTCACCTGGTGAAAAGGGCCCGCGCAGCCAGCCGCAGACAGTCAGGGATCCCTAGTCAGGGATCCCCTCCACCGGGCGGGTGCCGTAACAGCAGCGCCGGTTGTTGTCAATAAAGCTGTTATTCGTTCTACAATGCAATTTCAGCTCGCTCACCTATTCACTCACTCACTCACTCACTCACTCACTCACTCACTCACTCACTCACTCACTCACTCACTCACTCACTCACTCACTCACTCACTCACTAGCTCACTCACCTTTTCACTCCCTCGATTACTGGCAAACTCAGTCACTCGCTGGCTCGCCCGCTCGCTCGCTCACTCATTCACTCTTTTCTCTCACTCAGTCACTCAGTCACTCAGTCAGTCACTCACTCACTCACTCACTCACTCACTCACTCACTCACTCGCTCATTCAATCCCTCGTTCACTCACTCACTCGGTCATTCACTCACTCACTCACTGGCTCGCCCACTCACTCACCTATTCTCTCACTCGCCCACTCGTCAAGTCACTCACACACTCACTCACTGGCTCACTCATCCGCTCACTGACTCCCGCACTCGCTTGCCCACTCACTCACTCACTCACTCACTCACTCACTCACTCACTCACTCACTCACTCACTCACTAGCTCACTCACCTTTTCACTCCCTCGATTACTGGCAAACTCAGTCACTCGCTGGCTCGCCCGCTCGCTCGCTCACTCATTCACTCTTTTCTCTCACTCAGTCACTCAGTCACTCAGTCAGTCACTCACTCACTCACTCACTCACTCACTCACTCACTCACTCACTCACTCACTCACTCGCTCATTCAATCCCTCGTTCACTCACTCACTCGGTCATTCACTCACTCACTCACTGGCTCGCCCACTCACTCACCTATTCTCTCACTCGCCCACTCGTCAAGTCACTCACACACTCACTCACTGGCTCACTCATCCGCTCACTGACTCCCGCACTCGCTTGCCCACTCACTCACTCACTCACTCACTCACTCACTCACTCACTCACTCACTCACTCACTCACTCACTCACTCACTCACTAGCTCACTCACCTTTCACTCCCTCGATTACTGGCAAACTCAGTCACTCGCTGGCTCGCCCGCTCGCTCGCTCACTCATTCACTCTTTTCTCTCACTCAGTCACTCAGTCACTCAGTCAGTCACTCACTCACTCACTCACTCACTCACTCACTCACTCACTCGCTCATTCAATCCCTCGTTCACTCACTCACTCGGTCATTCACTCACTCACTCACTGGCTCGCCCACTCACTCACCTATTCTCTCACTCGCCCACTCGTCAAGTCACTCACACACTCACTCACTGGCTCACTCATCCGCTCACTGACTCCCGCACTCGCTTGCCCACTCACTCACTCACTCACTCACTCACTCACTCACTCACTCACTCACTCACTCACTCACTCACTCACTCACTCACTCACTCACTCACCCAGTCCCCCACTTGTGTATAATTTTCATTGACAAGTGTGGACACCTGGATTGAAAGTGGGGTTCCCAGGGAAGGAATGGTGGCGGCCCAACCACCACCAATCGGGAATGAACTCAGATCACATTAAATTTATTAACCTCTCTGAAATCTGTTATAGACCGATATTTTTTTTTTATTTTTTAGCGTTTTTATTTCTGCATTGTACAGGTTGTACACCTTGCGACAGAAATGGGGGATTTATTTTGGAGGGGGAGGGGTGCCGTTGTCCACGTCTTTGAGGTGGGGCGCTCCCGAGAGGTCGGCTCTGCAAAGAAACGGCCGGGTCCTCTCTCGCCCTTAAAATATTGAAGAAAAGCCCGCCAGAGCGGGAGTGCGTCCGATGGTCCAACGTGCGATGGTGGATCGATCCACTCTGGAGGGTGCCAGGTCGGCGTACGCCGAGAGACTAAAGTGCAGTCTCCCGAACCGCGGTAAAGGCAGGGCAATGCCATAGAAGATGTTCAGTCGGGCCTCTTGCGGGGTATAACGGGCACTGTGGGGTTATTTCACCATCACCAAACTACATTCCTCGAGACCGCAAATTTCATCCGTCCCCTCGATTGAGGGAGCCCATTGTGTCCTAGGCCCTCTGCTGCCGTAGGTGGAAATCGCTAAACAACACTCCATGGTCAGAAGGGGCAGCGACTTTAAAAATCAAGTTTGCTTCGCAAATTTGCGGCTAATTGTGTAAAGCCTTAATGCACTCATTTTCTTTGCAAAGTCGTTACCAACATTCAATGCAAACCAAAATAACGGTGTTTCTTAGGCAGTTTTTACATAGTTGGAACACCTCTCAAAACTCTCGTTATGTCGAGCACACGCTCTGACGCCTGAGGCTTGGCCGTAGGACACACTTCAATGGAGAAGTGTGTAAAGAATAGTGGTATATACTTTGCGTAGGACGTCGCTTTCCTTAGCATAGTGAAGATAAACCGTGGACTGCGGAGTTTCCTGATGTCGCACCTCCGCGAAATTCCGTTCGCTCTCCTACAGCAGCACCTGAGCTGCGTCCAGTGCGTAGTTAGATGCAAACACACGGCGTTAACGAGCTTCCTTTGCCCTTACGGCGTTTCTTTGGCAGCAGGGGTCACTATGTCCGAGTGATGACATACTGGAAGTAGACGCGAAAATATGAAGACAACGCCTACGGCGCTGATGTATCTAGTATCGATGAATGAATGAAAGCTTTATTACTATATATCTTTAGCCGGTATAGGTCCTCTCTGTTCATGGAACCTCTATGTTGCCTGTCGTGGCGGCGTCATGTGGACTAGGTTGAGTCCTTGTCGGGGACTTGTTGACGTCCCTTGCAGTGGCGCTCCAGGTTTTGCTTGATGAAAGCGGTGAGGGTGCTTTGGTCTTCACGTGACGAGAGTCCCACAATGTTTTCTTCACCTGGTCCCTTGTTGCAGTTGCCGAATAGGTGACGCTGGTCCAGCACTCCCAGGCATTTCGAGCACTGTGGTAGTGACCTTCCTTGGTAAAGGGCCATTCGTGCTAGGGTTAGGAGGGTACCCGTTTGCGCCTGCCTCACTAATACCTGTTCTTCTTTGGTTAGGTGTTTGTGTGGTTTAGGGTAAGCTTCCAGGTTGTGTCTTAGGCCTTTCAGTGGGATGGGTTTTGGTGGGATGCGATCTCTGGGGCTGGATGTGGCTGCAGGGAGCCCGGAGTGCGGTTTCGCGGGCGAGTCGGTTTGATCTTTCGTTACTCTGCATCCCGGCATGACCAGGTACCCAGTAGGGTTTATTCGTTCCTTTTATCGTTTCATAAAGCGTGCGTGCTGGGGGGGGGGGGGGTATCCGATTGTATAGGATGCGTGAACATGCTTGTTGGGAATCAGTGTAGATGTTTAGAGGTTCGGTGGGTGTGCGTATTTTTGGATGGCTTGGCCAATGGCGTACATTTCTGCTTCAGTGCTCTGTGCGCAGGGACAGGTGGCCGTGGCTTCCTTTCCTTCTAATTCGACGGCGGCCCATGCCCATTGGTTTTTATGGTTGCTAGCATCTGCGAAGATGTGTCGTTCATTTCGTGTGCGCCGTATTTTCTTCGTAAAGCATGCTGCTCTAATTTTTCGTCTTGTTTCGTCCTTTTCGCTGTTCATTTGTCTTGAGATGAGTGCTAAGGTAATTCGGTTGTGGTCTTCCGGGCTGATTGGTTTCTCTTCTTCCCGAGGATGGTTGGTGTCAAATTTGAGTAGTCGTAAAAGATCTTGTCCTGGGATGGTGCTACTTAGTCTGGCTAGTTGGTTGTGCTTGTGTGCTGCTACGATGCTTTCGCACGTTACGTAGAGTCCGGTGTTCTCGATTTGCGTGTTGGAGGTGCTCATAGGGACTACCATAGCGAGTTTGGTAGATTTTTTTAGGAGCGCATTAAGCTTCTAGTGGTGTTTCTTGGTTAGCGTACAATACGGTATGGCGTATCTGATACGTGACGTGATGAGTGCGTCATGAAGCTGCAGTAGATCGGCTTCTTTGAGGCCACTATATCTGTTGGCAATTCTCCTGCTGACTTGGAGGAGCTGGTTCCCTTGTCTTATTACGTTAGGTACCACAGCGTCTCTTTTTCCGTTAGTGTGTAGGTGTAAACCTAGAATTTTTGTCTCCTTCCCTGTTGGTAGGGGTTCTTGGCCGATGTTTAGATGTATCGGAGGTGGATGCCATATTGAGTAATGGACTGGCAAGAAGCTAGACTTTTCAGGGCTGCACAACAGTCAGATTCCTGCAGCTGCCGTTTGAAGTGCATCCAGTGCCTCTTGTAGCGCATCCCGAATCTGTCCTGGTGACACCTGCGTGACCCATAAAGTAATGTCGTCTGCATACAGGAGGTATCGAAGTCGTTTGATGTCTTTCAGAGCTCGGTGTATTTTCAGCGTAGCTAGGGTGAATAACGTCGGCGAAATTACCGCTCCCTGAGGGATGCCTTTCTGGGGGTGTCGAATTTCTTGGGATTGATAGTCGCCGATCTGGATGGACGGAAGGGAGGACACATCTAGTAGTTGTGCATCCCTTCCGTTTACGATGGCAGGCTGCCATTAAAAACTTCTATCAACCGACTCCTCATAACGAAGGACATCGAAGCTTATCTACGGCGTGTTTCATGTATCCGAGCCATGCCACGTGATACCCAAGGACGTGTCATTGACTGACGCACAAGCAGCGGCATGTGACGTACATCTGACTTCGCGACAGCTGACGGTCCTGTCTTTGTTTTAAATTTCGCATTCACCATTTCTATCTGAGTCACAACTGACACAATTTGAGCCAGTGTAGTGGCCGTGCGGCATCTTTGCGGTGGCCTTAGGAGGAATATTTATCACCGATACACAATGGGGCCACGTAACGCAGATTGGCTTGTCGTTTACGGATTTACGAACTCACGGGAAGCGACACAGACATTTAATCTGCATCATCTGTCGGCTTCTGTTTCCGGCTGTCGCTATTTCTGTCCGCCCATCACTCTAAGTGAGCACAGTTTGAGCCAGCAGCTTTGCGGCACCTGGGCTTGGCTCTCGCTGACCTCTCTGCGCGCGCTGTCCAAAGGGGCCACGTGATGCTCAGCGTCACGTCGGTTACAGACGCACATTGTTGATTAGCACAAAGCACGCAACAGTGCGTAGCAATCTAGGGAATCCTGCGATTGAAGTATGAGGGGAACGAGCCGACCACTCCTGACTAAAACAATTATCACGATCGAATCAGTTATTTTATCACAGGCAACACCGCTTCCCCGGACATTCATGTGTTGGTAATAAGAGTGCCTTGCAAGGGAAGCAGTGCGGTAATTCCATGCGCGGTAATGACGTGGAGCTTGCAACGGCACGGGACACGTGGTGCGCATGTTACTTATCATTATCATCATCGTACTTCCCGTTTTTGTGACGTTCTCTTCCTCGTTCGGTTACGGTGACTTGGAAAATAGCCCTTTCAAAAAATATTGATTGATTGTAGGGATTAATGCGCCGGCGCAATGCAGGCGATGAGGCGGGCCGTAGTGGGGGGCTCCGGATTAATGTTCACCACCTGGGAATCTTTAACGTGTGCCAAAATCAAGTACACACGGGCGTTTTTGCTTTTCACCTCCATCAAAAAAGCGGCTGCCGCAGCCGGGAATCGAACCCGCGTCCTCGTGCTCAGCAGCCTTTCAACTAATAGCGAATAGACCTTGGCAAATACTGTGGCTTAGCAAATAGCCCTTTTGAGACCTAGACACACGCTATAGGGGGGATCGCGTTTTGTAACTCACCTAATTGGTACTTGTGTGTGCGTACTTAAGTGCTACTTGCAAGAATTGAGCATGATTAATTCTCTCCTGTAGTACTGAGTGCATGTCTGTCACAAACGTTTCTACGTCGAAGGCCACAGTCCACTGGGCAAGTTAACCTTGAGTCAAGTGAAATCAACCGCTTATGTTGTCCAGGGGTTCCGCGATCTCGTCTTGCATTGCGAAGGACCATGGTTCGAATCCCTACCGAGCGGAAATATATATTTTTGAGTGGGTGGTTTATTTTTAGAAGCTTCCGTGAGAAATGCTGTGTAATTCAAAGAATTTGTCTTCCCGTTTTTTTATCTTTCGAGTAAATGGCCATTTGCTGTATTATCCGACCGCCATGTATCATGAAACCGCCGGATTTTCGAACCACATTGTTAAATGATGCTTTGGCCGTATTATATGAGATTTGCCAATATCAATTAACGAGCACAAAACTTTTTTATGGATTACAAATTCTACTATGTTCTCTGGTTGCTGCTTTGTTATTATTGCGTTTGCCAGGTAACACTGTTCCGAAAGAAGGGAGAGTGAGAATGGGTGTTCTGACATGTTTAGAGCTTTCGAACCGTTTATTCGGGCGCAGTTTGTGAACAAGCTGGACCCGCAAATATCTCGCCACGGTAAAAGCTGCTGGTGCAGCATCTGGGCTTGTAGCATCTACGTCCGGGCAGGCGGAAGCAAACAATGGGGTTAGCTTCTTGTAAGTTTTACCGTAAAGAGTCTAGGGCCGGATTCCGGGGGAATGAGTACAATGGACAAAGAGCTAGTGCTGCATATGCGGCCGATTTATAAACGCCGCACAAGCGCCCAGGATACTGGTCCTTGGTTCCTGGACTGGGATTCTGTGACTTTCGGTAGTGCCACCGCAGGAATGGGATTAAAAAGATAGGGCTGGACTCGTTGGAGGGGGCTCGGTTCTCCGACGAGTAGGGTTGTGGGCAGAAAAGGAGTAGCTCAAATTTGGGTGCAGAGCTTCCTATTTGTAGCCTGAAGAAAAGACTCACTGATATGAGCGAATAAAGTAACTTCGCAAATAAAAAGACAACCACAGCGATTAAACCTTTGAGATCCCGACGGTGGCACGGAAGTAGTGAAGCGTAGTCACGATGGCGAAATATACTGCGTAGAATGGTAGTATGCACGAGATATAACCAAGTTGCGCGCGGACATTGCTGTCATGCCATGTAATGTATATAAATAGAGCATAATGCCCCCTCGCGCCGGAAGTATGAAACCACTATTTTTTTGTATTTTGACCTGTTGATGTAACAGGTACATATACGAGTGGCCGTCGGATATGGGATACTAAAAAGAACAAAAAAGGGAGTCTTGTAATGACGTGCAATCAACTACCGCCGTCACTGCAGTTTTGTGATGCG
This sequence comes from Haemaphysalis longicornis, assembly GCF_048455015.1. Taxonomy (NCBI): domain Eukaryota; kingdom Metazoa; phylum Arthropoda; class Arachnida; order Ixodida; family Ixodidae; genus Haemaphysalis; species Haemaphysalis longicornis. The sequence goes on along the minus strand of NW_027526203.1, from coordinate 116,507,173 downwards.
TTCACTTCAAGGGTAATCACATTATGTTAGCGCAAAGAGTGTGTTCTCGCCCTCAAGAAATACCGCTACATTGTTTCTTTATTCCCCTTCAACGACGTTTATTGTCTTTATTGCGATACCCTGCCATTCGTTCTTTGTGTCCTCTTTGTCTATTGGGTTGAGAAAAAGAAAGCGTAGTTCGGTAAGAGGCTAGCACTAAACGCGGCTCTCAAAGTGCTCGGAAAAATCACGAAGCCACTCCATTATGCAGACGTTATGAGTTGCACTAGCTTGGCTTTTCGCGCCTGCGCGCGCGCACTGGTGTGGATAAAAAAATACGTTGCAACGGTTCGCTCGAGAGTGCTTAAGAGCGAGCCTTCTGTTGTTTTGCGATCACCTTTTTACAACCGGTGCACAGCTTCTAATTTGCACTGTGCCTCCTACCAAACTTATTTACTCGGAGTGCTTTTTTGCCCTTGGTCTCCCCATCATTGCCCTCTGCGCCTGCGCTGTGTATGTTGCGTGATAGCAGGCTGTCTTGATTTTTTTCTCAACCGGGTAAACGGATACTGCACGCGGTTTAGCTACAGTACTGTTACTTAGTTCAAGTATAGACAATGCCGCAGAAGAAGCAAGGAATGGGAATTAATAAATGAAATGACTCTGCGGGAGCGGGAGCGGTTTTGGCCAGCTTGGGTAACATGCAACACAAGCTTCTCTCTCCCAAGATGTACTTCCCGTGCGCAGAGAGTAGTAGAATGAGATCAAGTGTAACAAACGGTTCTATTATTTACTTTCCTTTAATTTCTGCGACTGACGAAAAAAACGAAGCACAGGTGGACAAACGTTTATTAATGAAACATAAACAACTTCCTTTAGCTTAATGCCCTCCCCTCCCGACATTTGAATTATGTAGGCCTAGGAGAACACCAAGAGTGTTTGAAACTACGAACTTCGAAATGGCGAAGAAATAGAAAAAAATTAAGGCTTTACTGCGTGGACTCAAACCTCGCGTAGGAAGCATGTCACCGTGAACGACCTCGCAATGTACGTAACCACTTAAGGTCCTCTAAATGTGCATCAAAAATAAGGAAGTAGTGTAAAATAAACTCAGTCGTAAAAAAGAGCGCCTTCTTTTTCGAAAACACTCCATACCCGACGACATGAGTATCTGATACGCCAGAAGTGACCCTCGGGACAGGGGCGCTGTCCCATCACGTATTCCGCTTCACAGTTTATGATACCGCCGAAAATTGGAACGGGGTTTTCAGAAATCCCTAAAGGCGTCCGAAAACGAAAATTCGCTTATCTAAGAGTGAACGCAAAAGACTTTACAGACAGAGTCCATCAACAATAATTATCCTCAGCTCCAAAGAATTACTCGTTCTATTACTTGAAATTACTTTAATGTACTTATGATTTTCAGACGTTTTCACGTGCAAATATAATGGCGTTGCTGTTGCGGAGTTATCGGGTGCACTTGTGAGAGCCAGCTAGGCAGGCAGCCGGCCAGTTAAGTCTTTGAAACCGGCATTATCAGGCAAAAATGCACTGCTTGAAAAACAAACTCGGCAAATTCGGATACGTTGCTTTAATGGAAGGAGCTAGGAAGGAGGCTGACCTTATTGGCGATCGGTGATGACATACACTTTGTTTCGAAAAAAAAAAAAAAAACTGAGGGGAAGCAACAGAGAAATGCTCCTTTATATATTTATTGATGGGTATTTAAAAGTCCTTTTTCTGCTCAAAAAACACTGACAGAACATCAAAGCGTCCAGCATTCTTGGTACATGAACAAAAAGCTTAGCAGGGCTTTCGTGTTCTTGTTTCACGCGCATCAAACGCCGCCTTCATGATATTTTTTTCCGTTTGCACGCGTAGAAGCGGGAAGCTAACACACAACCTCATTCACCGGAGAAAAAGATTTTTATGGTGCCCAGCTGTGTATTTTTAACCCACCGGCCTTTCATTAGGCTAGTGCGACAGCGGAATAAAAGTCAACGTCCTGTTTTGCATGTACAGTCTATTTCAGAAGTTGCGCGCATCACTGTGGAGGCTACATTGCTGTCAACAATCCGCCCCTGAGGGTGCTTAACGGAAGGCGACGATGGCCGCTGAGGCGTTGGGGTTCCACCTGTCCCGAGGGGAGGCCTAAATGTCCATTCAAGGCGTCTTCACGGCGAGCTAGGCGTGCTCAGTGGGCGGATTGTTGACAGCAATGTAGCCTTCATAGTGCTGCGCGCAGCTTCCGAAATGAACTATAGTTATGCACACATCAAGCATTATACGTGGTATACTGAGTCATGGCCAAGTTATGGTTGCTCAAACAGCTCAAACAGCTATGTTTTTTTGAGGTTGCTTAATTTAAATTAACTTTTTCAGCTCATAGTTCGTCGTCGGCAGGGAAGCCAAATATTAATGGCTGTTCCAAATGAAGTATGGCGACTTCAAGATTGGACGGTGTTCCGGGTTGGGCCGCAAACCACGGCGGATCTCGGATCAGTCCCCTGTGTCGAGCCCTACATCGGTAATTTGAGCATCGCAACAATATAAGCAGCAATCAGGCGAGTGGCAAAGCTCGTTCCCTCTAAATGTCCCTTGTGCCCGGCCTGCAGACATGGCCATGTCGGAGAATCCGAGAGAATAAAAAGATGCAAGGGGCAAATAAGAAATATGTACCTAGTAAACATATCTTGGCGTTCGACTTAAAAAAGTATATTAGAGGCTTGTTCTGTAAACTACACAAGTAATTTGAGCATGCAAATCACAGAAGTACCACTTAGGATTGTAGCAAAGTGCGTTCCCTCTAAATTTCCTTTTCCTCGGGGATGCAAACGCGGGCATGTGTCAGGTGACAGTACCTGAAAGAATAAAAAGAGAAAAAGACGGAAATTGGAAATGGTCACTGATGATAATAATAATAGTGTTCGGCCGTTGAACACTATACTTCTCAAAGAGTACGTTATGAGTGTTTAGGTGTCCTCGCATTTCAAATTTCTTGTAATTGTGATGTCAGTAATGTCCGCTTTGGTCAGTTGTTTATGGAACATTATCTCATAACTGACCGAATGTTTGTTCAGGAAGCTCTCTACCAGCAAACAAACACATAAATTTCAAAATGGTTTATCATGAAAGTTTTGAAAATGTGCCCATAACATTCCGGATATATTCGTGTTTCAGTGAAGTTTTCGATTGCGTATATGTTTCAGATACAGCAAAAGCTCTTACAAGGATATATTCATCGCGGGGCAGCCCTGCGGTTTATCTAATCTGCAGGTTTTAGTGTTGCACGACACACTGCGGAAGCCAACTGAAAGGGAACGCAAAGACAAGTTTCCTTCGCTAAAACCACTGCGCTGTCCCTGTAACAATGATGTCCATTTTGTCGCTAACTCGGAAAAGTAACGGACAGCTGCAGCGGGGGCCACATTCGAGCTATTGGTCTATAACGTCGTCTAATCTTGTTTGTGCGATTTTCGGTCGCCCCCCTAAGCCACCGCGAAGAAGTATGGCTGGGAAATTGTAGTGCCATCTCTGGTTTCGTTTGATCGCACAATGCTAACGTGCGGTCAGTGTGCTTAAAACTATGTTTTAGGGCTGGCCCATATTACTTCACTCCTGCCCATAACACGTCACCGTAGCGCGAAATTTGAACGCTTTTCCTTATCTCTTGCGTTTTCTCGGTTACAAAACATGTTTCGTGACCCTGATGTATCTGAGTGAAGCACCTTAAGCTAGCTATTGCAAAATAAACAAAGTTTAATTCGGGGCTAAGCTCCATAGGGGCTGGGGCGTTTGGCGTCTCCTGTCGTCGTCGTCGTAATCGTCGTCTGATGTTGTTACAGTACTGAAACACCGGGAAACCTGTTTACGCCTCGCGCTAGAACGTAACGCGTACTAAAAATACACCGGGAGACTCGTTTACGCATCGCGCTGGAGCGCTTCGTAACGCGCACTGAAGAAACACCGGGACAATCGTTTACACATCGCGCTAGAGAGCTTTGTGCTTCAAAGACAAGAGACCTTACAGCAAAGCTGTTTGCCTCTACCCCACTGGTTTCATCTCCGTTGGCAAAAATGCAAAGGCGCCAAGAATACACTTATACACTGCAAGCTTGGCCCCTCCCCAGGTTTCACGTTAGTGGAGGTGGTCGGGGATTTGTTTTTCTTAATGACCCCATCAAAGGATGCTTAAAGCGCCTGTGGAGTCCGGAGTTCTTCGGGGACGTACAGTCAATCACAGTATGGCAATTTTCTCAATAAGTCGACGTAACAGATCGTAAAGTTTCAGCCACATAGAGTTGCGAGTCCGAAATCTATACTATACTTTCTACGAACACCACATGTAGGTGAACAACTTCCTAATAAGCACTGGCACGGATGGCACTGCTCGAAGTGATCAACAGTATTTAGACTGTAGAAAACCTCGTCCGCATTAAAGAAAAACGGGAGCACATAAATGGAGGTAATAGGGTTTTAGTTTTATACAGAGGTTAAAGAAAAAACGAACAGCAAGAACGTCTCTAAAAAGAAAAAGAAAACGGTGGAACAGGCGATATATATGCCAAGAACAGAAACGAATGAAAACGCAGCCCACAGAACACAAGGAATTTGCAAAAACAGGAGAACACTCATATCCAGCGCTGCCACGTGACTAACAGGTTAGAAAACTACGGAAGAAGAGAGGAGGTCTCCCTCGCCTCGCGCCGCAAGTCGAAAGCCTCTCGCGCTGCACTCACGCTGGTAACTGCAGGTCACAGCTGTGCTCGGACAGCGTTGGCTGGCATTGTTCAACCAATTTTGGGATTCCCAGTCCCTATCGGAAGGATCAGGGTGGCGTAATGTGTCATATTTTGAGTGAATTGCTTTCATTGTTTAATGTATTGACTTTTTTGCTTTCCTGAATATCAAATTTGGAGTTCCGCGCTATTGTTTCTCTTATAAAATCTTGGAATTTCTTGCCTTAACCAACTTCAGGTTATTAAGAAATGTTTCCTCTTCTTGCGTTGAATGGCTCCTTTAACGGTACCCGCATTTCTTAAATACAGACATGTTCATTTTTACACCTTACAGTCCCAGTCTCCAACGCAGCGACTCTGCTTCTTACGCTGAATGAGCTTTTAACATAAAGTGCCCGTCCCCTGAACGGTAGGCTTCTCTGCGGCTCATTTTTGACCAATATCGGAGAACAGGCCGAGCCCTAAAAAAAAGCGCAGACGGTGTCATTTTCCCAACGGTATTGCGTCGGGCCCTCGTTAGAGAGTTACTTCCGGTGCCATTGACTTAAGCCTCTTTAAATTTTTGAGACATTAATGCGGTCCAGTTTGATCACAACGGTCACTGGACGCCGAAACCGAGTTCGGATATTTAAGACGGAACATAGCAAGCGTGTACAACCTAGAAACGCACGTCACTCCGGCCCGAAATCTGGCAAACATTCGTTTCCCCTCTTTTCCGCCGGTGGCTAAAAATATTTATGCCGCGTGTTCCCGGTATCGCCGCTTGGTGAGGTTCGGATATTTTGAAACATGGGTTTTGGTGGCATGCTAGTTTCTCAGAAGCATTAAAAAAACACCGTTTGTACATCCCTACTTATCCCAAAATTAGGTTTCCTCATTGCTGAGCTGTTTCGTTTGGCAACTCTCTTTAGTTCGCGACGTCGTCTGCGGCCCTCGCCCCAGAGGGGGGTCTTTCTGGCCGAGTTGATGGCTGCCAAACTGCGAGACGTCGATTAGGCATAGTGCAAAGTCCGGATTTTTTTTTTTTCAGTTTCGGTAGGCTACGCCTTGACAGGCATATCACCTTCAATGTAGAACGTTTCGTTAGTGTGATGATTGCACCACACCCACCCCACCCGCCTTAGGTTTCAAAGCTCACTTCCCTGCCAGCGATCAAGCCCATGCTACCATGCTAGCGATCGACCTACGTTAGGCAGAGCATGTGTTCGTAGACCTACGGCAAGGAAGAAAGTTGCGCGGGCCACAAACAAATGCAAAGTGACGTGTCCCTCTTTTCTATTCTTACTTACCATTCGTATTATGCTGTGGGGATCTTCGGAGAAGTGCCATCGCCTCCAGCCACACTTCATCCAGCACTTGTGCGTTCCAAATGAATTGAAATCGAGAGTGTCGTGCTGTTGAAATCCTCCATTAGAAAATGTGTGGCTAAAAGCTGCATTCGTAGAAAATGTTTGAAGGCGAAGGACCAGTACGTGACGAGGGCGGAGTGAGCGTCCAGAGAGCGTCATTAGAGAAGCGATAAGGACCTCCCTTCCTCGCTTAACCCCATTTGTACACTACTCGAAGAAGCTGGCCTGAACACGATAGGTTAGTTAGTTCACCAGCAGGGACAAGTGAACGAAAAAGGTGAACCTGTTAAAGCGCAGGCGTACTTATATGTGGTTGCTTTAAGATGGTATATGGGCCTCCGAACTAACAGGCCGCCAGACCCCTCTCCAGAGCAGCCGGATATTAATTAATGATTTCAAGCCTCTGGGTTGGTCAAACCGGGTTGCGCCGCCACTCGCACCCAATGCTGGCCAAGATACGTTTTACGTCGACATCAGTGTTTCAGGCAATCTCGTTACGACAGCCGTCGTGAACCCAGACATGCCGTTTTATCACAGCTGCCTTTACTACGCCACCCAAAGGCCCCCGTCAATGATTGGCGAGCTCAAAGCAATTTGCGATGCCTTGACGACTAGAGAGCTGCGTAGGCCAGAACAATCACACCCTGTAAGGATTTTTACGGTCTCAATGCAGTCCGCCCGAGACCTCCCGAAGGTACTCCATCAAATACATAGATCCAAAACCATCCAAACGAAAGCTGCGACGCTTAGCTTCAGAGTGAAGATTACTTGGGCACAGAGGACGTTGACTCCTGGACAGCAGCAGGCGGATGCGGCGACCCCTATACCGCCTACGACGCACCCACTGCCCTTATTTCCAGGTGACACAATTTCAAAGTTGGGGACCGACAAGGAAGACCTTCGGCGCTCCACACACCCACTTATTCCACCGTGGGGATCAAACCTCCCTGGCGGGCTCACCCCCTGCGAGGAGGTGGCGCTACGAAGGAATGTCGTCGGTGCGGTGCTTACTCCAGCTGTCACCCACAGCTATCCTCCCTATGCAGGAAACTATGGTCTGTTTCCTTATATTGACACTGAAACAGAGGACCGCTTTCACATAGGACACCTACAGTACTTAAAGGAGCCATGAAGAGAAAACACAAGTTTGGTTCATTCAAAAGATTGCCTCGTTAGAATCATACTGACACCACTTTTAACGTAAACTTCGCTCAAATAAGCCACATAATTTGGAAAAAAGGGAATGGCCATGCGACCCACTAGCTCATTTCCCGCAACAGAACCTATGATGTCACACGAGACAGCTCTGCGATTGGCGGAGGGCGGCAAAAGCAAACGAAAATTAGGCAGTGTATAAGCCTGCCGACCGAGCTATTTGCCTTAAATTTAGGGCACCTTCTTTTTAAAGCCGTAAGAATGGTGGTAAGTGGAAGTTACGAAAGCACATGTAAACATAGAAGTAGCGTTGCGTACTGCTGTTGTTGGTACTGCGCGCACTATTCTTGTTTAGCTGCACAGGACTGCGGGGCTTCGGGGTTGTCTCAGACGAACGACACTGGCCGATTGATTGACGCGACGGTGTCTTACGTGAACATATTTGTCGAGCGAGCAGTATGTTTTACGAAACGATTTTCTCCCAAAACGAAAAAAAAGGCAGAAAACGACACGCCACGGTATGGTGGCGCCATCTAGGTTCAGCAACGTAAACAAACGCGCGAATACCTCAATACCAACTCTGCCGTAGAGGGTGGAGACACCCTTTGAACGGTCCCGTGCCTCTGCGATTGGGTCAACGTGCTCGGCGCGTTGTTCGTTTCATTTCAGACGCGACCCGAGCAAAGCGAAACAAATCAGTTGATTCAAACTTCGCCAGTTAACCGCGTTGCGGCGATACTTTTAGCGCTATTTTGATACAATGACTTGCTTCGGCGGCGAGCGAGCGATCCAAAATGGCGGCCCCAGCGTGTATGTGTCTCTACCCTGTACGGTGGATCGCGAATCAAGGGATCCTAGGCTGCAGAACGGTCTGTGATGTCATTGCAGCTACGAAAACACACGATTTAGCGGGAAAATCAAAATTTTAACATAAACTGATTAATTTCTCAGTGAATAAAGCAGCGTTTGCATTCGAACAAGCGCTGGGGGCACTACAAAACACGAAATCTTTCGAATAACACAAACTTGTATTTTGTCTTCATGGCTCCTTTAATATATGTAGCGAACACTAAGAATGTACTCAGCTTGTCCTAATTTGTGCGAAAACAAATGAGCCATTCGCTCACCCAGCCACCTGTCTCAACTAGGCGACGAGTTAATTGTTCTTTACGAGAAAAAACCATGGTTGTGAGGCTATACTTAGAATCCAACTGAGCAATAGTCCCCACCGCTAACAAAGCGGAAAGCACAAATAGCGCTCATGTTCGCTTGTGCGCATACAAATTCGCACATCAGTGGTACTGAATCTGTCGCGTTGTGCCGAATACTGCACGCTGTACACTTCAATACACATTTTCAACCAAAACTTCGGTTTGGCAGCGTGGCATAGTTTGTGTATGGGTGTTAGACGTAGGTATGTGCCAAGCAGCCAATAAAGAAAAAGAAGGCAGCGTGGTCCAGTGGTAGCGTATTGGATTCCTTAGGTACTGTCGCCGGAGTCGATGGTGTTATTCCTACTGTTTTTATTTTTCTGCAATTCTCTTCCAGCAGTTCGTACTTGGGAATTATCGCAACGGAGAAACCGGGTGGCGGACTAACTGTTCGTCCGCTCACATTTAGTCCCAAAGGGAGTAATGATTGTGCCAAAGACCATTAATCCCCAAGAAGACGAACTTTTTGTCCTTTTTGCCTAAGATGCTATTGCTGTTTTTTTTTTTTGCTTATAGCTTGACGAACTTGCACTCTAGCCACCCGTGCGCGAGCGCTGGGACGTTTCTTGGTACTGAAGAAAGATAGCAAGTTGGGCTTTTTGGTTCACATTCCCATTCATGATGAAAAACAGCGCAGGAAACTCAGGAACAAAAAAGAGGGGACGACGCAAAGCGCTGTGCGTGGTCCCCTCTTTTTTGTCCTTGTGTTTCTTGCGCTGTTTTCTATCATGAATCTGAATCTTTTCTTGGTATGTTTGACTGCGGACACTATACACAGACGATTTGTTCAACAGCTTCGCTTTTAAAAGTATTGCAACTTTGGCTCATAAATGCCGTCGTGGTCGTCATCATTCCTGTTACTCAACGTGAAAGGCTGCTCCACAGCAACTGTCGTGAATATGCTCGTTATAGATCAATAGGTGGTCAAAATTAATCGGGAGCCCTCCACTACGTGGCGCCTCATCGCCTGTGTAGCGCCGGCGCGTTATATCCTACGATCAATCAAATGTCAGGAACACGGAGGCACAAGAGATATGACAGTGACGGAAAATGTCGCAGCGCTGCCTAACAATAATAGCGACTGTGTACTGAAATTAATGTTAATCGATTATGAAGGAGGCAGAAAGTGTTAGGTAAGCGAGCACTGAATAATCGCTGTTGAGGACAATGATAATAGGCAGGCGGCTCGCATGTTGTGGCAGTTAGGCCCCTGATCAGTGCAGCGATCGGGCGACCGGCTCTGAAACTTCCTTAACGCGCGACAATCACATCACGTCCGCAGAATCATACCCCAATTTTCAGTAAATAACCACAAAATAAAAAAAATCAAATGTGGCGTTATATTTCTCTTAACAGACACTCTGCTCATCCTAGCCTATTTGTTAACACACCATCAGTTAGTTCAGCTTCAAGGAGGGAAGAATGAAAAGTGTCGCCATAAAATGAACACCAAATTACCTGAACAGTTCCCGAACGGGAGTTTTTTGGGCTAAAATAAAAGTCGGCAACTGCGCTATTGGAGGGGCGCTGTTCGGGCGTACTCGGACACAAGCGCAGTGCCTTTCCTTTTTACATTCGACCACTTCACGAGAGTCATTCTACCGCTTCTGTTACGTTCAAATATGATCAATTGCCACTGCTTTTTCATTCCATAATTGCAACTTTGACACGACATCTATTATCAAGTTTTGCGTTCCCGCATTTGCAATCATTGCCTCCGCCTAGTTCTTGCCCAAACTTTCATCGATTTTGATGTTTTGTACGATGATGCTAAACGCAGTCTCGTTGCAGGATAAGCGTGATAAAATGATCTTTAAAAAGCAGCAGTTTGGAAAGTTCAATAGCCGTTGCTTGGGCTTGGTTACACTTGAACACAGTGTATTCCCCATTACACTATACACTGTCTGTGTGGTGACGGTGTCCAAGACATACAATATACTATGTAGTTTCGCCACGTCCTAACTGCCCACCCAAAATCTTCCATGGCATTCTCCCTTTAAATAGGGATGTGTTTCTCATTTAAAACTCTACCGACCGCTCCCTTAAGACAGTAATAATAGCCAAGCATGCTGCCCCACTTTCGAACAAAAAGTCGCCTGACATCAGGGTTCGGTCACATCGCGTAAAAATCGCTGCAAAGAATCGTACCGGCGTGTACGTTATTTCTTATTTCTTATCATTTTCTCATGAAAGATTATCTGATGCATGAAATAATCATTTTATCCCTTTTGTCATGGTATACTTCGAATAGCACAATGGCGTACATTGCGCACAGTACCGAACCCCCCAAAACTGCAAGAAGACTCACGGACATTTTGCAGGAAATTTTCGCAGAGACGCCTCCATCAGGTTAGCGCTAATTTTTGGGCCATGATTTCTTGTTAGCGCGGCCCGCTCTCATTCCTGAGCTGCATAACGTCTTTGACTATAACTTGCAAGTTCCGATTGGCATTCGGGATGGCGGAGGCCGAATTAATGTTGTTAAGCGAGGAGAAGTTGAGGTGAAGATTGACCCATTTTGGGGTTTAAGACCCCCAAGCCGCACCCGGGCTATGAGTCGCGCCGTAGTGGAGTGCTCCGGGTTAATTTCGAGCACCTGGGGGGGATCTTGCACGTGCGCCGCAGTGTCGACACACCGCTGTCGTTGACGCCTTTCGCCTCCATCAGAAAAGCGGTCGCCGCGTCCGGTATTGAACCCGCAATGTTCCCGCGAAATGTATTCGAAGCACAGCAGACGCGTACAGTTTTCATGTTATGGAAAAACGAGCTCGTCTAAAATGACCTCAGTCCCAGCGAAAAGCTCAAGTTGAGGCGATACGCGGTAAAACTGACGGTCCATTTTTGTTTGGGGCTAATTAGCGGTCAGTTAGCAGCTTTATGACTAGGCTGAAATGGACTCGATGTAAAGGAGTAACAGTAAATACAACAAAGATGTTCCCCATACTCGGTCGATGAGTAGACGGGAAAGAAAGATATTAAACCGAGCAGAGAAATCTGCGGAGAAGATGGGTACTCACCCGCTCTTACCGAGCAGCAAAAATATTGCCTTGAAACAAAAAAAGAGGTGTGTATTACCCCCCGAAGCTACAGCTGGGCTATGAGACGTGCCATAGTGCAGGGCTCCGCATTAGTTTCAAACTCCTGGGGATTTTTCCCGTGCGCCGAAGTTTGTTTTCGTTTTTCGCCTCCATCATAAAAACAGCCACGGTGGCCCGGATCCAACCAGGATCGTTAGGCTGGGGAGCACAACGTCTTAGCCTCTGAGTCATCGCGGCAGTTGCATGTACTTTTACTTAATAATCAAGTCCAAAGCAGTTGATTATAGTCGAACACGGATATACCTAGTGCGGCTATTTCGAATTATTGTCGATATCGAACAGTCTGAACATCCCTTTAGCAATCCCATGCAAAAGCATAGTGATCGTGTACCTGTATATCGAACTCCCGATCACGGGCACATTCGATATAGCGAACGCTGCGCCGCGAGTGCCCCTGCAAGCTCACTTCTCCTGACGGTGTGTGTGTGATGATGATGGTGACTTCTCATGGTCACTAAGGCGCTCGGTGAGGAGTCGTCACCGCGTCACTTCGGGGGCCTTCAACACCGGCTCGCACGCTAGCATAGAGAGCAGCCGCATGGCAGCTAGAAAGCGGGGAGTGATTTGGTGCAAAAGACGAAAACCGCAGATTGGAAACCGACCGGAAACGCTCGGTCTCTCGGATTTTTTCTGCCTGCTGGAGCGGTTATTCCTGGTAGCTAGCGCGGGGGGACCTTTGTGCAATGGTGCGTGTTTGTTTTGTCCGCGGAACGCGTTTCCGAGCCATGGTGACGGAAAAAACGGAAGAATTGGGAGTTCGCGACGAAAGCAGACATTATTCAAACAGTACAGGACAGTGAAAACATGCCGGCTGCCGAGGTATTCGAAATTTTTTCGCAACATTTTTGAGCGCGATACTGCGCATAAAACCTGCGTAAAGGCGAAACAACACGGCCCCGGCATGGCAGATCCGATGGGTGTCGTGTGCAAAGCGGCTTTGTTGCTCGGTTCCAGACGACAGGTGTTTGGATATCGAAGACGTCGGCGCTGAAAGCTCGAGGGTGAATTTAGAGAGCTGTCGGCATACGCTATTCCGAATTACACAATGGCACACGAGTTCCCAAGTGCTGATGACGATGTGTAGGCTGTGGCCGACATCCCCGATGCCGAAAAAGCGAGCCCTACTTGTGGCCCTCACAACGTTCTGAACCGTCTACTGCAGCCAAGATTGCGTCAGTGTTCAGATCTGCCACTGTTGTGGCATAGTGTACAATGCCGGACTCGCTTGGACGGCCTTAATAAACTTCACGAGTCTGGTGAACTTTCTGAGGCAGAAGAAGAAGCAAGCGAATCTCACGGGCTTTTTTCATGAATAAAGAGCGGTGGGCCTTGCGCTGTGGTTCGAGTTTTCTGTTGCGGGAGGAACCATTCGATAAGCTACCCAGGCGGCACAGAAAGTGTGCCCCAAGACCGGCCCGTCTATGGCCGCTTTCTGGCATGTCCGGCCAGCATCCATGTTCTGGCAGCCACTGATCATGCGTTGAACGGCCAACATTCGGCAACCAGCGCTTCGGCATTTTTCCGTCCGCCCGTGTCCGGACGTACAACGGCAGATAACCGGCTGCCAGATATTGAGTTTTCTTACGGCTGCCGATGTTGAGAAAGAGAACGGCCGAAGTACGGCCTTAGGGCATCCGTTTTTTCTTCGGGAAGCGGTAATCGGCCGAAGCACGGCAAGCAACCGGCCACAGAATATGCGTATTCTTGCGGCAGTTGGTTCGAAAGGAGACCGGCCGGAGCGCGGCTGCCGTGCATTCGTTGTTTCAACGGTGAACCGCGCGTCCGGCGGACGTACGGCCCCAGAATATACGTTTTTCATTCGGTTAGCTGTCATCGGCCGAATTACGGCAAGCGAATGGCCACAGAATATTTGGCAACCGGTGTTCAAGAGGAGACCGGCCTACGTAAGGTAGCTGGTTATACGTCATTTTTTCGGCAAACGGCATACAGCCGAACAACGGCTCGCGCCTGGGCGCCGAGAATTCATGCACAGACGTGTTTGGAAGGAGACCGACCGGTCTTTTTCTGGGGGGAGAAAAAGCCGTTAGGGAGCCGAACGACGGGGACGCGTTTTTCATCCGCTCCGTGTTTCTACGTTTTAAATGAACGAACATCGTTTGTCAAACAGTAATGAGTGTTCTCGGTGAACGGGGAAGGTGCAAGGACTCACTGGACATTAGCAGGGAACCTTTTAGGCCATAGAAATGTCATTTATTGCCACAAGAAGACTGTGCCACACCGACGGGTGAGCTAAGCCTCGCCAGTCATCGCCGCTACCACGCCTCGGCCGCCGGCTTCGTCGACGCATCAGCTCTAGGCTATTCGCCCGCTCAAGAAATGGAGAGCATTGGAGACATCGACCCGCCAGAGATGTCCGATCCGAGATGGAGATGGTTCACCAAAATAACTGGCCTTCAAGGGCGTCGAGCAAGCGGCCACCACGCAGGAGCTCAACCGGCGCCATGTCAAGGACTCCCCACCAAAGAAAGGCAAGTGCGAGCAAAAGCGCAAGTTATTCTGCTTACAATTAAACTGCGACAAGCAATGTTGCACTATGTTGTTGGTGATAAACGTAGAAGAGACTCGCTCGTGCATTGGTAGGATCAACTTCATGCCCTGCACTATGTTACTTCAGGGGATTTTACGACTGCCTATTTAGAAAAAAAATTATTTTAAATTTGCGATAACAACAGAGCCTTGTCACGGACGAAGCCTAGCTGTTAATTTAGTTCCGATGTTTGAAGGTGAGCTTAGCTACTCTTTGGATATGACTCATTTGGGTAAACATAATCGCCAGCATCCTAGCAAGCACGGATTTTGTCAGGATTTTCTTGCTCAACGCAGATTGTTGAGTTCACGCACGATTTGGCTCTTGCAATAGATAAGCTTAAAGTGGTTGACTGTATATTCTTGGACTGCAAAAAAGCAAATGATGGTGTTGCATATCACCTTCTGCGTAGTACATTTCATCCTATGAACTGAATGAATCGATTTTTGCGTTGTTATTACTATTGGCCCTATAGCTTTGTTCAAAAGTACTGTGTAGTTAACCGGACTATAGCGAATGAACGTGATTCCGTATACCTGCAGCTTTATTCGAATTTAATAACATCCTGGTGTGCTGATTCAGAAAAGGTTTTGGATGTTAAGCAGTGTGTTAACGGCACATTTACAAAAAAACCTTCATTCCAATTGAATACGTATACCGTAAATTATGCTGCTGTGACAACGGCCGAGGAATATAAATACCTAGGAGTTTATTTAGGGAGCGGTTAGAGGTTAAATAGGCAGGTTCACACCATAAAAGTTACGGCTGCATATGTTTTTGGCTTTCTGAGACGAAACTTCAGTGAACCTCCATCTAACTGAAAAGAACAACCGTATTTCACACATGTGCGCTCAATCTTGGAGTACGCATGTGTTTTCGTGGATCCCTACACCAAAAGCTCGTTGATACGCTCGAAAACATTCAGAATATGTCAGTGCGATTGGCACGCTCAACTTAGCATGAGAGAACGTAAAAGTAAACTGAAATGGCAGGACGTGAAAGATCACAGACGAAACCACAGGTTGAACTTTTTTCGTAATACCTATCATTCGAAAACTGTTGTAGAAGGGGAGAAGTATGTCCAAGCGCCATTCTACATATCGCAAAGTGGGACCGCTAGCTAAAAGCAACTTATTAATTTTCCTTTAAAGGTGACGCCTTGCGCGATTCATTTTATTTTACATCAATACTGCAGTGTAATTATCTTCGACGTATGATTGCATTAACTGTTTATATTGACGATTTTCAGCGCGCTTTGTAGAATTATTTTGTTATTTTGTCTCATATTTAATGCTTAGTGTTATGTATCTCCCTTCTGTAATGCATGCAAAGGCAAGCAGGCACCAAATAAATAAATAAATAAATAAATAAATAAATAAATAAATAAATAAATAAATAAATAAATAAATAAATAAATAAATAAATAAATAAATAAATAAATAAATAAATAAAACAATGAAAAAATAAATGAATAAAAATTAAGAAATAAACAAATAAATAAATAAATAAATAAACTTCCAGAGGCGCAAGTTTGCCTCCGACGGGTTGAGAACCCTACGCATTCAACCTTGACCAATAAAATATTTATTGCCCTATTCGTTGCATTATGCAAGGTTTCCTGTATGCATGCTACCATTGCTATGTTATTGGTTTGAAACAAATTATGTAACTCTAATTTTACGCCTTTCCTTGCGTGAACACAAAGGGATACAACTGCAGCCACCTGAAGCAGGGCGTCATTCGCGACGCGTCTAGAATTTTTTGAACGTAGTATGACATTAGAAGAAAATTAAGCTCTTTTGGACTATTAAGTGGTGTGGACGTATACTCATGAAAACAAAATTAAAATAGATTGAAAATGAAAGTACCTGTTCGCTCCTTCTTATGATCAGCCCTGCGCAAGACCATCAGAAAAGTTGATCGAGTAGAAAATGTCTTTGCAAGAAAAATGGGCAAAAACTGGATATACTTTTTGTGAAGGAGTTATATGAAATGCTGCAGAGTGTTTTGTTGAGAACAAAAACGCTTCGGAAAGGCATTCACGCCAGTTTTATATTCATCAAAATTGGTCAAGCAACTGTTATAAAAACAGTTTATGTAGTCATAGCATGAAAGTGTTCCGGAATATTGCCCTAAAAGAAAGTGGCTAAAAGCGGTGCAATTTATCTCTCTGAAATTCAACCCACTAAAGTATGCGCCCTCCGCCGCCCCCCCCCCCCCCCCCCCCTCCTCTTTCCCTGTTTATTACAGGTAAGCCGCCCCACAGAGGATATCAGGACCTGGACAATACATCTATTCAAGCTCTACAAAGAACTGAATATTTTCTGTGTTCGGCAGTAAATGAGGCACAGCAATTGAAGGAACGACAATTTGTGAGCACTGTTTAATAAAAGAATTTTGCTGTCAACTGAGGCTGGTAATTAAGCAAGGCTGCGCTGAAAGCTTGACGGCTGGTGGCTGCGCGCGAGCTCACTTTGATGTGGCTGCATTGGACCCAAAATTCTGGGTTTGTGCTGATTCTGCACTGCGCGAATGAGTCATCTTCTTGCACGACATGCAGTGACCGGCCTCAGTACAGCTAACGTACTGTGGCTGAACTCCAATGCCCGTAGCACGGCCGTATTTCCGGTAGCTGTAGTCCGGCTGGAGTCCGACGACCGCATCTCGGCTGTCCTCCGGCGGACGTACTTCGGCCGTACACGGGTGGCTTTAGAATGGCCGGAGCCCTACGGCTTGAATCTGGCCGTATGACCGTAAGCCGGTCGACTGGCCGACGGACACTGGCCGTTGAACAGCCATGGGAGTACGGCCGTATACGGCCAAAAGGCCCACATTTGGACATGGCCCGAACATGGCTGCCGGAAAACGGCCGGACAGAAAATCACCGGCCAAAGTACACCGGCCTGTTTTAGGCCGAACAGTCCTGTGCCGCCTGGGTACCGCTTAGCACGGCCTTGAAAAGCTATCAGTGATGTTCGGAGTTGTCAGATAAGCTTCAGGTGGGCATATTTTATGTATCGAATTATCGATATATCGAACTATTTCGCGATCCACTTGTACTTTGATATATCCGTGTTCGACGGTATTTCACTTCAGCTGATGCAGCCTCCCATTTTAGAGCAAGTTTTATTG
Organism: Haemaphysalis longicornis; assembly: GCF_048455015.1. NCBI lineage: Eukaryota > Metazoa > Arthropoda > Arachnida > Ixodida > Ixodidae > Haemaphysalis > Haemaphysalis longicornis. Next base: position 116,489,962 of record NW_027526203.1, on the reverse strand, counting down.
ATGACTTCTTCTTTTTCTCCCTGAAAAGTGAAACAGTCTGTTACGAACAGCAATGCCCAGTACCAGAGTTGCCTTGTTCGACGATTTGACGCCAAATTAGCGACTGTTACATGTTCGGGGTGATTGAGATTTTAGCGTGGGGACTTGGGTACTTTCTGGATCCTTTGAGCGGGGACCATTATCTATATGTTTCCACGCTCTTATCACAACTTAACATTCAAGAAAAATGGCCTTGTTTGGTCCTTCAGTGCTTTTCAGTAGTCAAGGTGCAACAGGAATACAGTCAGAACAAGAAAATCGGAACGATATGGCAGTGCAGAACACGTTGTGTCGCCGTTTTTCTTTGCGTACTCTACGCAACGCCGTCAGTGTGATGCTTAACAGTTCGGGAGCGCTTGTGATTCCATGCAGGGGGGTGGGGAGCATGTTTGACGATCTTTAATAGGCGCGAGCAGTGAGAGGGATGGTACGTGGGCACACGCACGTTATATGATAATTCAAACTCTTGAAATACTTTAGCTAAACTTATATATTTTAGCTTTCTTAAGAGGGAATGAGAAACAACCGTTATTTCCCCGATCTGTAGCTAAGGAATATTATTAGTTATCCAGTTTGGCTACTTCTAGAACTCTGCTTTTTTATACGCACGCCATCGAAACAAAATTGCCAGCATCGTTCTTTCTCAAAACGACAATTTTTCTGGTTACTTTTTAAACGTTGAGTTCCAGGCGGCGACTTTCCTGGATACTGTCGGCAATTTTCCGGTGACTTTTGTGCTGAGCACCTTGCAGCCTTGCTCAGTGCCTGCCGTGAAGATTGCCACGTTCCGAAGCTCAGACGGTCGGACGGTGTGCCGTAGCGGGAGGAGACACCCTTGGGGGATTTGCCCTGATAATCTCTCAGACAAAGGCGACCGGCGCACTAATTGCTTCCTAAGACCACGCGAAAGCTGCATCGTCTGCGTGAAAGAGGCCTCCCCTGTACACGGCCCCTATTGCAACTATTTCTCCAGTACGGATTCAGACCAAACCCCGATATCGAGCAGCCGACAGGGCTCCCTTCCTCCCTTCGGCTTGGCTTTTACACGAAGCTTGGACGGTTGGAATACGCGGAAGATAACCGTATGTTCCTCAGGGTGGGAAATAATTACAAAACACACCGCCAGTTTCAACCAGTTCTGCAAATGAGCTATTTTATAACCTACATTTGTGAACTTTCGGTTAAAGCCGATTTAAACAGATCTCTTGATGTATTGCATTTATTTGGCTTTGCCGTAATAAAAAAATAAAGCAGGAGTCTATAATAATTTCGGTTTTATGAAGATTTCGCGTTTTTCTTTGGGTCCCCACGCACGAAAGACTAACGTTCTTTTCCCTCATTTCAAGTAAACGATGATTTTGTTTGGTTTTTCTATTGAAGGTCTTGTGGCTTTAGAGCGCATGACAAAGGCAACGTGGGTACTTGCAAAATAAACGATTTTTTACCAAATTCATACTTTATACCATGAGTGGGGGGTGTCTGTGTTGTTTAACCACTGGGGAGGTAACCTAACTCCGCTCACAAAGTGCAATACGGTAGCAGCAGTGAAACTAACCCGCCGGGTTGGCTGAGTGGCGAAGACAGTATGCTTCTGATGTTTCTGATTGAGCACGAGGATGCGGGTCGGATCGCGACGCGGTTGCGGCTTTCCCGAAGGAGGTGGAACAAGAAAAATGCCCCTGGGCCATGATTTTAGCTCAAGTAAAAGATCCCCGCGTGGCCTTAACTAAGCCGCATCCCTCCAGTATGACGAGCCTTACGGTAAAGTTAGAGCTTCGATGCGTCAAGCCCTAAAATTTTTGAACACTGTAACTACCAAATTTACTATATTCAGAAATTTTAAAGCAGGCTAGGGCAAAATCCTAACGGATTAACTCCGTCATTAGTGATATGATCTTCATTACTTTCGAATCGCGTGCATTCTGCTCCCTTATCCTTCAGTTGTAGTTATAGGGAAGGAGTAATTTTATTCATCTTTTTAAAAGAACAGCACACTCTTCTCTAAAGTAAAGGGCTTTCATCCTGAGCTACTACTTATGTATAGCATTTTATCGAGCTAAAATCTTAGCCCACCAGAAACAACAGCCGGGCAGATAATCAAGTTTCTCTAAACAACATTTCTTCCCTAGCTGATTTAATAACTGCTTTCTTTAAGGGACTCGTGTCCGCGAACAAGCTAAGCCTGCAGTTATTGATTTAGGTCAAGTTCGTCTGAGAAAGTACGACGCTGGGTGCGCCCGTTGGCCGGCTAGGTACATTTTGCGCTTGGCCATCGAGTCGTCTCTCGTTTCTCGCCCATTTTTCAGTGTCCGCGCTTTTTAAACCATAACGATTCTGCGAACTCGGCTCTGTTTCGGCAAACAAAGCTATTGCTCCAAGCCGCGCCCCGAGAGCAGGAGAATCCTGGCTCTAGCACGCGGGGAGAACAAAGACTCCTGTTTGACCCGCACTGTTTCCCTTTTCCGCTCTCGAGAAAACGGGGTCTCATTTAGTCGTTTTAGTGACCCGAGCGTCAGGTATCACGTGGAGTTCTTGAACGATTGGGTGACGCCCCGAGGCCTTCAAGCGATGATCGATTCCCCCGAGGAGGAGCGTGCCGGGGGTGCCGATGGTGGGCCGCTGTGGGAGCGCGTGCTCAGTCTCTTCTCAATGGCGGCAGGGCCGAGACGCACGGGGGGCGACGGGTACCAAACAAAGAAGCAAGAACGTTCCAAGCGCGCTTTCTTCACGGCGCCTTCGCCAGGGTAGTTGCTTCCGTGGCGCTTCCCGCAGCGTGCGCAAATGAAGACGAGCGTGCTGTCATCGTCGGTTTGCTCCGTCTTGGGCATCACACTGGGCCGCCGCGGAAAGCCTATTGTTCAGCACTTCCAGCGAAGCTCAGGCCTCAACTTTCGATCTCACTCCTGTTTTCCTGCCGTTCTTCTTATGCAGGTTGAGAAAACGGAGCCTCGGGACAAATCCGTCGTCGGTGACCTGCAGTTGAGGGAGAAAAATGGCGATCAGAATCATTCTTCCTCAAAGATTTGCACTTTATTATTGCTTTCGTCTCTGCATTTATTTCGTTTTTAAAACTGAGCATAGCCTACCAATGCGACCCAACGAACAGCCGCAGGCTGTTCGTTGGGTCGTTTTTGTCTTTGTTTCAGTGGCTTCCGTTCTGATCCGTGTGCGCGTGGTGATGAAATAAGTATGCGCATTGAAAATTGCCACCTGTAGTGGTCCTGATATTTTCAAGAAATTTACCCAAGGCCTAAATATTTTGTCTACTCTTTCCTACGTTCGCGCGTGAAATAATGCGTATGCCAGTAGGTCTTTTTTTCGTCAACGCATAAATGTGGGCTACTTGGTTCGAACTCCGAAGCAGTCCGAACCAAGTAGCCCACATTTATGTCCGAACCAACTCTCCCACTCCTGTGTCCTGTCCTAGTCGTGCTGGCCCCATGTCGCCCCCTCTTTGTTGTCCCGTCTAAACCGCGCTACACTTAACCGTGTTTCACAGGTCTTTTTCTAGCTCCTCTTTTTTTGCGGTGTGCTGTGCCGATATCTAGTAAAAAAAATCACAGCGGAAATTTTAATACTAAGTAGTTTGCTTGAAACTCCGTCTAAATCAATCGTGCAAAAAAAAAACAAAAGAAAAACCTTTCAGACCAAGTTGTGCTGGTCACCAAACCGGGTTTTTCGGGTAAAGTTACGTGCACTTCTCACTGCGGGGAAGAAGAAAAAAAAAACATCATACATATGGCTTAGTTGAAAAGCGTCCTTTAGACGATGTACTGGGCTATTTATTTATTTTTACCCCATTTTGGCACTTACAAAACTCTGACTTCGCCGCGTTTGCAGACTCAGCGTACGAGGGCATACGACCTCTGTTCGACGTTTTTTAGCTGATCAAATTTGCTTCCGACACTGTGTATTCGCTCCCCATTGCACTGGATCACCTTAAACCGGTTAAGCGAATGAGTGGTTCTTTGGACGTTGGGTTGCGCCCTCTTTGCACCTAGGACAGCAATAGGGAGGTGGAGGGGGGGGGGTGGAGACGCTGCAACTTCGCTTTGCTGCACGTTCAAATAGCGAAATACTGCCCTTCAATATTTGCTTTCAATTTGCGAAACGAGACACTGCTCGACGTACCGCCGTAATTGTCTTAGAGCTCGGGACAGAAAAGGCGGAATTACGAGCAATAAAGCGAGCGCTCCCTGTAGGTCAGCAGCGCGCATGCGCTCGAGGAAGCCTCCAGAGCAGTTAGCCGGCGGGTTGAAGAGGAGGCTGGCCTTCAGCTGGGACAGCTTTTACGAACTGCGCTATCGACGTCCTGTGTGCCGGATTTTCGCCGTGGGAGGGCTACTTCACGACGAGAACGATGAAGAACGCTCTTTACAACTTATCGTTCAAGTGACCCGTTTTTGGTAGTGCTGCCGTGCCCATGGCTCTGTTGTTGTATCTATGAAACTGCAGTGTCTCTGAGAAAATTGCTCATGCTAGCCGGGGATATCGAATCAAACCCAGGCCCGGATTTAGCTGCCATTGCAAAGCAACTGAAAGCAATAGCGGCCGACATCAGAGACATTAAAGAAGAGCGGCTAGCTAACATTGACAAGAAATTAGATGGCCTGGCTATACTAGAAGTTAAAATAGTATCTTGCCAAACTCAGACTGATTCCATGAGTCGCGCCATTGAAGTTCTGGAAAAGAAAATGGATAACTTAGATAACCGTAGCAGGCGAAATAACTTGGCCGTTTACGGTCTCCCAGAAGTTGACGAAGAAACAAGTGATACGCTGGCGGACACCGTGAACACGACTATAATCAATAGAACACTCGAGTTAGATGAGGTCGCCATAGAACGGATACACCGGTTAGGTAAACTCGCACCAAATAAAACACGGCCAGTAATTTTTAGGCTGTTGGACTGGAGACAGAAATCAGAAATTCTAAAAAGAGGATTCAAACTGAAAGGTACGTCGTTTTCCATCGGCGAGGACATCTCACCGAAAGTACGAGAAATAAGGAAGAAGCTATGGGACAGTGCAGAGCCAAACCGTGAAAACAAAGAAAAGGTTACCCTTTCATTTGACAAATTGTACATTGACAAGCGCGCGTTCGTTTGGAGCGACGAAATGAACGACAAGATGCCGATGAAAAAAAACGACCAAAATGCAAACAAATCCGCAGTGAAAGAAACCAAGCAAAAAGAAATCCCAAGCAGGCCGACGACTCGAAGCAACACGCAGTCTCGGCCGCGGCGGCCGCCTTTCTGATGGAGGCGAAAAGCAAAAACGCCCGTGTGTACGAGATTTCGGCGCACGTTAAAGATCCCCAGGTGGTCAAAATTAATCCGGAGCCCTCCACTACGGCGCGCCTCATCGCCTGCGTTGCGTCGGCGCGTTAAACCCTACAATCAACACGCAGTCAAAGCGCTAACCTTGCTGAACATAAATTCCCGGAGTATACTAAACAAGATAGAACAACTCGAGCATATCTTACTTGATTATGACCCTGACCTTGTGGCTATAACGGAGACGTGGCTTTCCCCAGACGTATCCAGTCACGAAATTGCTCCCCCAAACTACTCAGTTATCAGGAAGGATCGCCAACTCGTGGCGGAGGGGTAGCTCTACTAATTAAAAATGTATTCCTTTCACATGTTTGCGTGATGTGGAAAGGGCGGAGGCTGTTTTTTGTAAGATAGTTTGCGACGGCTCGAGTATAATCACTGGATGCGTCTATCGTAGCCCGTCCTCCGGTGAAGACGGTATATCTTTCGTCCAAGAATTCCTTTCGCAGCATGCACGTAGATCTCGTGTGATTATTATGGGTGACTTTAACCTCGCTGATTTTAACTGGGCTACTATGCACCACACGTCTCCGTCATTGAAAGCACTAGTTAATTTAATGCTTGATTTTAACGTTCATCAGGCAGTATCCGATGCAACACGCATACAAGGAGCAACTGGAAATATTCTTGACCACATACTTCTCAGTGACCATTTTCCAAACGAGCAAATTGAGATAAGCATTGCTGACGGGATATCTGACCACAAGATGCCTGTTTGTCGGTTGACATTTGGTTGTAAAATGACAGTTCGCCCTACCGCAGTAACCATTATCAATTATCAGAAAGCCAACAACGACAGTATTCAAGCTTATCTCGCGCATGAATTCCATCCTTTTTTGAAACTGCCTCTGATATGTCCGCAAATGTAAATTTGTTGTGGCTCCAGTTTAAGGTCATTGTTTTTCACTGCATAAATAACTTTATACCTGTGAAACACAAAAAACCCAACCTAAAAAAACCGTGGATAAATCGAGAAGTTATCCAAGCGAAGTGTAAAGTAAAAAGGTTACGGCGGGCGGCGAAGATCAACCCCGCCAACTCCCCAGCTAACGAGAAGTTATTAAATGCGGTCACGGATCTGGAAAAAAAGACACAGCAAGCCAAACAGCACTACTTCAACGTAACCCTTACAAACATTATCAAAAATAGCCCGCAGAAATTCTAGAGGCATGTTCGTAGAAGTCCTCAAGCGTCGTCTACACTTACAGCAGAACAGAAGGCAGCCAAGTCGAATGCGCATAATGATTTCTTCCGCTCGGTATTCACTACAGATAATGGCATTTCACCTCATGTAAAGCAGCACAATACTGACAGACTGGACGAAATTAACATCAGAGACGCTGGAATTATGCAACTATTACTTAAGTTGGACCCGAAAAAGCCACCGGCCCGGATGACATAACGAACGAATTCCTAAAAAGATATGCAGAATGGTGTAGCAAGTATCTCGGCCTAATTTTTCGCAAGTCACTTTCAACGTCTACCCTGCTGGAGGACAAGAAAGAAGCAAAAGTAGTACCAATTCACAAATCAGGACACGAAAACGACGTTTCAATTTTCAGGCCTATTTCACTAACAAGCACGTCATGCAAATTACTTGAGCACATAATCCTGAAGCATCTAACTGTTTTCTTGGAAAACGTGAACTTTTTATCACCCCATCAGCACGGCTTCCGCAGCGGTCAATCAACTATTACACCGCTAGCAGATGTAGTTCACGACCTCGCCCAATTTATTAACAACCACGCGGAAACGGCCATCGTTCTGGATTTTTCCATTGCGTTTGATTGTATAGGCCCTACTAAATTATTTGCCAAATTGGAAAGTGTTATTGGCAAAGGTGCAATATTGGAATGGGTAAAACACTTCCTCACGAACAGATCACAGTTTGTTGTTTTCGAAAACACACCATCTCAGACCGTATCTGTAACATCCGGTGTTCCGCAGGGGTGAGTTCTCGGACCACTATTGTTCTTTATTTTAAGTGCGAATGCACTTCTTAAGCGAGCCTGAATCGTCCGCCGCCGTAGTCGGCATAGCAACAGCTGCGGGTGCGCGCGCTCCTCGTCTTCCTCCTCGTCTTCCTCCTCGTCTTCCCTAGCAACGGGGGGAGATGGGCGCGCGCTACTCTCCTCCTCCTCTCTCCGCTCAGTGACTGCGGGTGTTGGGCGCCTCCTCATGGCACATACCCACGTGAGGGATTGACCAGGAATCGGGCGTGAGAAGGGCTAATGCACCCGCTTAAAGGAGTACTGACACGAAATTTCAAAGCTGAGATAACCGTCCTCCAGGACCCTTTGACGGTCCATTTCACGGACCACAAAGCGATCCTTCTAGCAATCAAGTACAACGACAGCACAAATAGGTGTCTGTGAAGCATCTTTCTTTTAAGTGCGAATGCAACCGTGCATTCGCACTTACACACTCTCCCCCTCGGGGAAGTGCGAGGGAATTTTTTTATTAACGACATAACTTCCAATATCGAGTGCAACATCAAGTTATTTGCGGATGACTGCATTATTTATAGGGAAATTAATAGCTATACTGACCGCCTAATGCTTAAACGTCTCTTAGTAAAAAACGAAATGGTGTTTTGACTGGCAAATGACCATAAACATTAAAAAATCTGTTCCCATGACTGTTTCAACAAAACAAAAACAGCCTTCTACGTTTACCTACTTCATTAACGGCATGCCCTTAAGTAAGGTTTCGTAACACAAATATTTAGGAATTACGCTTACTTCCGATCTTAGATGTGATACACACATCACAAATATTACCACCGCCGCGCTGCGCAAGCTGTTTTACCTAAAACGGTGCCTAAAGACGCCCCCCACTCCTACGAAGCTGTTAGCTTATAGGACATTTGTAAGACCGCTTCTAGAATATGCAAACACGATACCGTTTCCGCACTCGACTACCCGCATTAAAAAGGCTGAAAGTGTCAAACGAAAGGCCATAAGGTTCATCCCCAATAAATATAAACGGACTGACTCTCCTGCTAACCTCTTGGCTGTTTCAGGAATAAAAAAACTTTGTCAGTTAGAGCGAAGCACACTCCCCTAAAATTCTTGTTCCAGCTAATCCAGAATAGTTATAAGACTGATACGCATTATTGCATATCTTTTTCTCAGACCCGCCCTACACGTCACAAACACGACCGCACCATATCTAAATATTCCTGTAGTAACGACACGCTTATGTACTCTTTTTTTTCCGATTGCAATACGCGAGTGGAATAAACTGGGCTCGGTGATAACAAGCACTCACTCGTTATCTAAGTTCTGCAAAATTCTAATCAAATAAGCAAGGCCATCAAAGCCTTTTTGGTAAACGGGGTGCAGGTGTTTCCCTTCTTTCACATCCTAACTGAGAAATTGCCACAGTAAAAAAGAATTATCTGCAGAGATTGTGTCTAGTGTCTAGATTTTGTTATGGTTGTATTTTTGTATGACTGCAACAGCGCACAGTGTCTGAGGGTGTCGTAGATGCAAGTAAAACTGCAGATGGCTGATTCTTCCGGATTCTCTGCGTTTTCAATTACCGTGGAGCATACATTCTTTGTGTGGCTGTGGTACCCTTACTTGGGCATTTTTTTCATTCCGGAAAATGTGTTTTTCCGCACTACTGTGTATGGTGCCTGTTGTGGTGTTTTACCCACTGTTTATTATTGTACTACAAAGAATGATGACAATTTGAACTTGTTGCGTTTAGTGCCATGCAATATATATTTCTTCATTTATGAAGTGTCTTTCACGTGGCTTGACGAAGAGGAGGTCGGGAACGACGAATGTGGAGTCACATGGACTTGAGGCGACTGAGGAAAGTCTGCAGGCGCAGAGTTCCAGGTTGACGGCGGATAACGACGACAATAGCGTGCAACGTGCCCAGGCATCCTGCACGCAAAGCAGATAGGGCGATTGTCCGGTGTACGCCATGCACTCCGCGGTTGCGGCATGAACTAAGGTTGGGAAAGCAACGAAGGCGGAACCCGAGGTCGAACTGGGAACGTCGGCTGGAACGTCATGGCAGGCTGCTGCAATGGTCTGGTGGCGACATCGGCATAAGTGACTGGCGCAACTACTGGCACGTACTGCGGAGACGGCGGCGGAAGTGCTTCGGCAATTTGACCCCGGATGACATCTCTGAGGGCAGGCTCTAGCGTGGACACAGTCTTCGTCGTGGAGGGTAGGAGGGACAACTGTCGAGCCACTTCCTCACGCACGAAGTCTTTAATTTGCGTAAGCAATGCGGAATCGGCCGAAATCGCTGCCAAACTCCACCCAGAGCTATTCCGTGCAAGAGATCCTCGAGTGAGAGCCCGTTGCTTTCGCAGCTCATCAAAGCTTAATCAGAGCTTGACGACATCGGCAACCGTGCTCAAGTCCTTGGACAAAAGCATTTGGAAGGCGTCGTCATCTATGCCTTTTAAAATATGCTTGACTTTATCATCTTTCCGCCATAGATTGGTCGACGCGCTTACATAGGTCCACGACGTCTTCAATATAGCTAATAAAGCTCTCGCCAGCCTGCTGTGCTCGGACACGCAGACGCTGCTACACTTGAAGCTTGCGCACCGCTGGTCGGCCAAAGGCCGCAATGAACTTTACCTTGAACTCAGACCACGTCCGGCAGTCGCGCTTGTTGTTCCCATACCATAACTCGGCGGCGCCCTTCAGAGAGAAGCCGGCGTCATTCAGTTTCATGGCGTCGTCCCATCGGTTATGAGTGCTTACACGTTCATACACGGACAGCCAATCCTCGGCGTCGTTATTGTCGGTTCCGTTGAAGAATGGAGGTTCCCGCTGCATAGCACCGTAGCACATCACCGTCGGTGATGAGGGCGTAGCACTCTGGTCCGGTTGGTTGTTCATGGCCGAGGGCAACTTCCGGCTCCGGAGTTCCAGGATTAAGGCGTGACCCCGGCTCCTCCACCCCTTGAAAGGTGATTTATTAACGAAGATCTTTCTGAAGGCGACAGGTTAGGAATCGCGGATCAGGGAAGCAGACACGAGCCGATCGAAGCAGTCCGGAAGAACCCCGTCGCTCTAGGCGATGGCGATGAGGATTACCGACAGTCTTTTTGCTGATGATGACGCTGCTCGCACTGGTCAACATGACCCATTCTGGGTAATACGACTCTAATGCTTTTGGGGAGCATAGCTAATATTCTTCGCTACAATATACATACAGGGTGTCCCAGCTATCATGCACCAAGGTTTAAAAAAAGAGAAATTGCGTAACTCGAAGAAAACATAGTGCATAATGTTTGCAGTACTGTGAAGAAGTGGAGAGTAATTTTTTCGTTATTGAGACTTAATTAAATAATTGTAATTAATTATCTAATTCGAGAAATACTGTCCTAATCACTAAAGTGTCAATGAGGCACTTGTAGGTAACCACGAGGGGCATCTAACTGCGGTATTTTCAGCGACGAACTAATTGCGTACCCATTTATTCTGACTGATAAAGCAAGCCCGCGAAATATGAAAAATACCACGTGACGACCCTTACGCGCGCATTGTAAAGCAGCGTCCCCAAACAAAGCTGATTGAAAGCAACAGCTTCGTGTGTTACCCGCTCGAAGAGACAGCGCATCACCTTGATAATGGCATGCAAGGAAGGAGCAGAAGCAGCAAGATTCGCGGGACGCGTGTGCAGATAAGGAACAAACTCGGTCGCGATTTCTTTTTTCTTTCTTTTGTCTAGTTCATTCTGGCTAACTCAGAGGCAGCCTGTTTGAGGGCGTTGCTTTACGGTGCGCGCGGAGGCGCCGTCACGTGGTATTTTTCATATTTCGCGGGTTTCCTTTATCAGTCAGAATAAGTGTGTACGGAATTAGTTCATCGCTGAAAATGCCGCAGTTAGATGCCCCTCGTGCTTACCTACAAGTGCCTCATTGACACTTTAGTGATTAGGACAGTATTTCTCGAGTTAAATAATTAATTACAATTAGTTATTTAAGTCTCATTAAAGAAAAAAATACTGTCCACTTCTACACAGTACTGCAAACAATATGCACCTGGTTTCCTTCGAGTTACGCCTTTACTCTTTTTTAAAATCTTGGTGCATCAGAGCTGGGACACCCTGTATATATATATTTGTAAAAGCATGCGACCGCCAAGCCTGGGAATGATATATTCAAATCAACACTAACCGATACATGAAAGCGTCTGCATACCGTACCGATGTCCGTCGCCATGAGCAGCGCTTTCCAGCCATTCAAACTACCCTCTAAACTCGGCGTCCTCGAAACCGAAACCGAAAGTGAACAGTTAGTTGTCTGTCCGCCCGCTCGGTGCGCTACAGTTAACTCGGCTGCAGGGATCTAAGGGAGTGTCCTCTCTTACTAGCATGTGCGCCGTCCCTAGAACTCGCCACAGGCATCAGCGATAAAGTTGCGGCTGCCCACTGATGATCGGAGGCGATGTAGTCGAAAACGGGGGCAAGATGCGCACTGCTGTTGCAAACCGGCTCCACAGGAACGCTGAAGCTTGTCCTTTGCGCTGGAAGGGAAGTGACAACCTGGGCTATGGACCCGTCGGAGGGGGGGTAGTGGGGACAACAGCAACAGCAAGACCACCCCAGGATCCACCCAAGGCGTCAAAAATCTGGATTACGAAGAACATTGCGTGTAAGCGTCTCATCGTGGTGCGCTTCCATGCCCACTCATTGAACACGAATGTGAGCAGTGCGCTTGATGAATTAAGCCAACGGATCGCCAATATTTCAGCAGAATGGATATTTCAGACAATTTCAGAATATTTCAGACAATTGAATGGATATTTTCAGCTGTTGGCGACGGCGATCGTGTAATGATAAACAACAAAATATGGTTTTATTGTCGTAGATACAGGTCACGCACGTCTTTGTTTGAAATGATTTGCATTTACGTACAAAATTATGGCGCCTAATTCACGTCGTCGGGAGCGTAATTTTGCTTGCCTATTTTTGGTTCCACATGCGCGCATTTTAAATGCCTAAAACCCGGCCTCTTATAATGACTGACTGGGGTGGCCCGGCAACTAGGGCTATTCAGCGTGCGGTTAAGCGTGCGTTTCGCGGCCGCCCCTTTCCTTCAGAAGGCGGAGAACAAAAACGTCTGTGGACGTGTACGGCTTGCAGAAGTGTGAAGCGCTGGAAGAGTAGGTACAGCCGTGAGCTGAAGTAAATGGACCACGGGAGCGGTGGCCAAACTAATCGCTGCGTCGTCTCGTTGCGCGGCGCCTGCTGTCGAGACCGCGCAGAGCGCAGGCGCGTCCAAGCAGTACAGCACACATGCCGCTATCGCTCGCTTCTTCGCGATTGTCTCAAGCTTCGATAAATTGACGATGCCTTTTTGCTGTCTGCTGGTCAGCACACTTGTGGAAATGGCGCGCTTGCGCAATCAGCGGCAAGGCGGCTCCGCTGGCAGAGTTGGCGCGCTGGGGATTATCTCGCCACCCCCCCCCCCCCCCACCCCCCCCCCCCAACCCCCGCGTCATATATTGAAGCAGAAAATGAAGGAGAAAAAAATAACTCTGCAGTATCTAAGAAAATCAGACAAAAAACTATCTTTGTCGGATTTTAGGATAGACGCGATATTATAGACTCCAGAGAATATCAGAGAACTCGAAAAATTATTGATGCTAACCATACATGCTAAGGTTTTGACAAATACTACTGTGTTCAGGCATGTACTGCATTGCTTTATCAAACTTCGTTTTCCGTGTACGGCATGTGTGCCATTTCGCAATTCTTCGGGAAAATCCCGCTTCGAAATTTTTCGAGTTCGAGGCACGGACACATACATTTAATGTTCAAAAACTATTTTGTGGTATGAGATTCCATTGAACCACGCCTTGAATGTCCAGTGACTATCGAAACGCATGCAAACTACGTTTTAACTCTTTCGCTACCGCAGAAAATTGACCAATTTTGGGGGGTCCAAGAAAACATTTTTTTTTTCTGCTAAAAAATTATTTAGGCACTAATTGCAGGAGCACAAAATGCAGATTATTTAACGGCCTTTCCAATAACACCAGTTTTTTAAAGGTTTTCATATATCATAGTTGTGAAAAAAAATATCAAAATCAAAAGTTTTGTCAAGTTGTCGAAAAAAATGATAAAAAAGGAGTTGTGTATATCAAACCACCGGTAGTAGAAAAAAATTAGAATATACATTTTGCAGGGAAACATTTCAAAAACACACCCTAAAAAAAACGTCGACTTGCGCGGAACAGTTTTTCAGATATAAAAAAAAATGTTAGCACGCACGGTGCTCGTGTCATGCGGTGAAGCCCAACCTCTAATTCAAACTGTGCAATTTTGGGTGGTTCCTTGGAATAAATCTGGCGGTTTGACGTTATCAGAGGCACCAATTTGCCCCCACATAACGTAAAAACATCTTGTCAATGGCTGACTTTGCATTTACAGCGAGCACAATATTTGGGACAAGCACGCGATGCAGAAAAAAACATGCATGAAGTTGAAAACGGAACGCTGTGGCTGATGTTTGTTGTCGTTCACGGTCAGTTATCTCTCAAAACATAAAGCTGAGCTTTATTATCATCTTCTTACTCGCAATTGTAGCCTTGCTCGCAAAAATGAGGTACGATGAGCTAGAATCGTCCCCTGCGATCTTTGGCCGAGTAGCAGTCGCGCGCTAAAAAAGATCAGCACAACGAGCCTCCTCTATTGCAGCGCCACCTAACATTTTTCAAATGAAACAGTACAAAAACTTATCAGAGACTCCGTCCGAATAGACAGTTCAACTAAGCAGCAACATTAGACACCCGGATATACCCTCGCATGAAAACGAAACTGGAAGGCGAACAGCTGGCAGTGTAAGGCCGGTTTGAAGCGCTGTCCTCGGCGGAACAGATATCTGGCGACTGGGTGTGACCTTTTGACTTGCATCTGAAGTTCTTATCGCAGAAATCGGGTTAGGGTGGGGGGAAATGAGGAGCGGCGTGCTTTGTTCGAGGATCAGTCGCGGACGCTTCAGGCGCCATGGCAGTTAGCCTTGAAGTTGGGTAACTGCGTAGTTGCGCTAAATATGAATTTCGCGATGCAGAAACGAAACCGAAACTGTTGTAAACTGTTTGGGAATGGTCCTGGGGTAAGTAGAACTACCAGAGTACTTAGGACAACTTGCGCAAAGGCAATAAAACTGCCTAAAATCATAAAGTAGCTTTGCAACCAGGCCCTGCTTGACATTTTCAGCCGATTTCTGGGATTATTACTGTCAGAGCGTGAACCTGACGATTGAAAATCGTTTGCTAGTTCCCCATTCACGCCCTGATAGCAAAAAACAAGCGCTGGTGCAGAGTAATTACGAGTTGCACGCATTCTTCGTTGGTAGCCTTGAGGCGCGATGACCACGCCCCTTTTCCACAACCAGGTGATTCAAAAGCGTGTCAAAAATCACGTTTCCGTTGCAAAAATGAAAACAAAACTGATTTTGAAAGGCCATTTTCTGATCTAACTCCGAACAGCTTTACTTGTTCGAGAAACGCCTGGAACGCTATGAAAAGGCGCTCCCAAAAGTATCGATCAAATTGATCGATTTTGATAGGCGCGGTAGCGAAAGAGTTAAAGCAAAGCTTTTTACATATACCACCCAGGGTTTCTTTCCCGACCGTTGGTGCAAACAGAAAATTTCCGCCAACAAACAAGAGAATTTACTGGCACTGCCAGGAATCGAACCTGGAACTAATAGAGTAACAAAGCCAGAGACCGTTGTCTTGCCGATTTAGCTACGAGCCCACGCGGAGACAGGGAAGACAATTATTGCACTCACCAAGCACATCTACGAGTTTAAACCCTGCATTCTCGCTGAATGCCACGCGATAGCGATTAATAGAAGCTCACAGCAACCCACGGCATTTTACTTCTAGTACGCCAATGTGCTAAAGCCTGTGGCTTCCAGTGTTTACGTAAAAAATCTCAGCTCCTTGTCGTCCGCCCTCACGCCAAACGACACCTCAAGGAACACATGCAAATACTCCTTGATGGCCAGCCGTCACTCCAAGCCCCAGCATCAAGATCCTGAGCCTACATCTTCAGGCCAACACCAACAGTGACGTTTCCTTGCAGAGCCTCAAAAATAGCATTAATCAAATCATACACATGACCAGGCGAGTTGCCACCAAGAAGCGAGGTCTCAAGGAATCCGATACCTTTCGATTAGTTCAAGCTTTTGTCCTCTCGAGAATCACTCACGCCAACCCCTGTCTTCATCGCGGCAAGGAAGACATAAAAATGTTTTCTTAGATAATGATTAGAAAGGCGGTGAGCAAGCCATTGGACTTCCAATGAGTGCTTCTTCACAGAGGCTGCTTAGCACGGGGCTCTACAACACGGTGGAAAAGCTGATAAAGGGCCATCTTTCTATCCAAAGCTCGAATGAGCGGAACTGCGGCGGGTCGCCGCATCTTTCACCAGACTGGCTGGGCAGCACAGAATGTCACTCCGCTTAACGTACTCCTGGACTTTTGGCGACAAGAACTAAACATACTCCCTTTGCTTACAAATATGAGCCCCTCACACGAGGATCGAGGGTCGCTGAGAAGCACGGGCCCAAACGCTCAACACTACTCTCGGTGGGGATCATGCAGTTATCCACACAGACGCCTCCCAACATCGGGGGCAGCAGTACGCCATCATTGTGGCTACCTCCAGAACCAACATCCTTGCGTCTGCCTCACTCAAGACCGAAGACAAGACGGCATCAGAAGAGGCAGCCATCGCATTGGCTCTCACTCAACCAGGGGTTCGTACGGTAGTCACCGATTCCCAACAAGCCTAGCGGAATTACCAATCTGGTTTGGTGTCCAGACTGCACGGCGTGCGCTAAAAAACAACTCCCCAATTGGTTAAATTCAGCTCATCTGGACACACGCTCACGCTTCCATGGCGGGAAACAAATACGCCCACCAAGCCTGCACTTTTACCCCTCGTGCTATGGAGCTGCACGAGGACAGTCACCCGCTTGTCTGGTTCAGCGACATAACCCAGCATTATCGCCTTCTGAGACAGAGCCTACCTTCACTTTACCCTGACCATTCCATAGAACAACAAACTACCCTACGGCTAATAGAATCCGGCTCCTTCCCACACCCGACGCGTCTTCCCTTAATGCATCCGAACAGCCACGACACATAATGTAAATTTTGCTCAGAAGTAGGAACACTTTGCCACATAATCAGGGTGTGCGACTTTAGCCGTGAGCACCCTTCTCTCCTTCCGTCAACTACCGAACAAGAGCAACAGGAGATGTTGCTGTCCAGCCCCTCTCGGCCTACCCAGCTTCAGCTGGTGGACAGAGCACAGGCGGCGCCGACTGAGTATGGGCTACATTGAAGAAGGAACCACTCCCTTTGGCCGCACTCTGGGCCGTTCAGATATCTGAATAGAAGTACTTCCTCCTCCTCCTGCTCCTCCAGGTCCTCCTCCGTCTCTGCCGCCGATCTCGTCGCCTCCGTACGCGACGGCAGAGACGGAGAAGTGGGATCGTCTGACACCGGGTTTGAGCTTTAATTTTATATAAAAAAAGAGTTTGCACTCATGTGCTACACCAATATCTCAACCGGAACCACCATTTATGCATCATGCGATAATTTGACCTTACCACGAATATCTCTTTGAAGTAATAGAGGGTGTGGTTAAGTGCATTTCACTTCTCTCTGGGTTCACTATTTGTAGAGCGACGTGAGGGAATTGAAGTGACGTCGCATGGGTAATCGTTGTGGGTGCCGTTTACAGCTTTGATATCCAACCACATTCACAGGGTGGTTTGGCGGTAATTTTTTATTTGTTCGCGGGAATTTTCTGTTGACACCAACGGCCGCGAAAGAACCCCTGGGGGGTAGAGGTAAAAAGCTTTGCTTTAAAAAAGGCTACGAGCCCAACGCAGCCACAGCACGCTATGTGTGGCAGCGTAGCACCATTGCCGCATATCAGGTGAGTCGCATCGTTTTCAATGATAGGGTGGTGCCCGGCAGTGTTACTCTAACTGCGCGGCGTAATTGCCTTGGCGCTGAGGCGCTGATTTAATGAAGCAAGAAGCAGTCGCGAAGAAGCCAGCGACAGCGGCATGTGTGCTGTACTGCTAGGCCGCGCCTGCGCTGTGCGCGGTCTGGAGAGCAGGCGCCGCGCAACCAGACGGCGTAGCCATTAGTTTTGGCCACCGCTCCCGTGGTCCGTTTACTTGAGCTCACGGCCGTACATGTTTTTAACGCGCTAGCGTTATTAGACAGTTTTAGTTGAGCGTACGCAGAGAGTTGCGCGCGATCGTAGGGGCAGCACAGCGCGCGCAGCGAAGTTCTCGCGAAGAACCAGTTTTAGTTCACTGCGCGCAGAAGTTGGTGCGTGGATAAACCAGTAGCGCCGAAATGCGCGCTTTGTGTGTCATGCAGCGCCACTGAATGTCAGATTGGTGAACGAAACATGTGGCTGTCGGCCAGCGCCAGACGTAAACCTAGCCAGAAGAAGCCGTAAACCAGTTTGTGGGGAGACGCCGTTCCTTTGTTCCTGGCGTTCACGGGCGAGAGCGACCTGAAAGAGGACGGGAGGGGCCTCGCCCACGGCCCGCAAACCCGCAACGCAGGAATCCAAAACGTGCGGGCGCACGCAAAGCGCGCGGCTGCCGCTTACGTACTGCGCATGCGCTCTCGCGCCTCCGGAAGTTCCTTGCGCGCGCAGAGCTGCTGCGTGCGCTCAACTAAAACTGTCTATTAGGCTCATTTTTCGAGTTTTGCCGTGGCTGCTAGCCGTCCGCTATCAGCCGTTCTCATCAAGCGTCCGCGGAACTACGCCATCTCTGCTAAAGATAAACCACAGAGTTTCTTACAATATACGCTAGAGAAGAATCTGGCGCTAGCGTCTATGCGGCTCACATCAACGCCCTCTGTATCGTCATGGACCGCAATTATATAATGCGCTCGCCTAATTTCATCATTGGCATGGATTGAAACGTTTTAGTGACCGCAAATTTAAAGTATGTGCCACAAAAATGCGAAGAATAGTGTGCAATTATTTAAGTGGAAAAGAAAACAAGCTGTTTTAAAACTAAGAAAAAAGGAAGTAAAGCGTATTTTCACCTGCTATTTGCTGGCCGAGGTTGAACTTACAAACAATGTTAATATTTGGGGGGTGGGGGACTCATTTGCGGCTGTTATTTTATTAATTTTACCATTATTACAAATAATAAGTTGTTTGAAGAGTTTGGAAAGCTTTTTGAGCGTGCCTATGAACAGGTCGCTTTCGTGGTGAATCGGTGCACAGACCGTCAGCTACAGTTTAACAAGAAAAAAGAAAACGGGGCGTTAAACAGTCGTGGACGATGACACGATAGGACGGATTCAGGTGCCCGTATCTCTCGTATCTTGTCTTCGTCGAAGTTCCTTTTGTATCTTTATTTCATCGGCTACAAACTTCGCGGCGGCATATTACCTGCTCATTCATACGTCATTCGACTGCGGCATGACCAATGTCAGGTGCGATCACGCACTGCCTGCTGTTTCACCGAACACGGCTACCACAAATCAGGAAGGATTTAGGCTTCCTCATAGCTCGTAGACGTGTTAAAGGGAAGGTGAAGCGGTTTTAGAATTAAAGAAAAGTTGACTAGCAGCAAGTACACATTGAATAGTTCCCGTGTACGAAATATTTTCGCAATACATCCAATAGAAGCGGCGCAATGCGCAAACAAAAGTGGCCCGATGCTCCGCCCCCATCTCGGCGCGCGATGCCGGAAGACCGAAGAGCGCGGGCGAAAGCCGGTCGGAAAACGTCATATCTGGACTTCCGGCCGGATCGGCCGCCTTTGCCGTGCTCTTTTCGCTGTGTTTCCTTGTGAATGATACTTGTCGTGGTTGGGGTTGATAGCACTTATATGTACAATTTTCGTGTTCGAAAAGTATGCACGAACGCCAAACAAGGCATACGTTACCAAGCCGTATTCCTAAGCAGGATAATGCACGCCGGGATGTTTGATAACATAGGGAAGGATAACCGAGATGGCTGTGCTTGATGACAGAGAATATACTACACTACGTTAGATACTTTGTAGAGCGCTCCAGCGTTTTTCCTTTTTTTTTTTGATGCGACGGACGTGAATGTTCACATTAGATTCTAGATTTAGGTAGGATGGGGAATACTGCTGTACTTTGACCGGTGGTGTTTCGTTCCGTTCCAGAAACAAAGTCACATTTGTTCAGGAAATACTTGTTTCGTTAAACGCGCCGGTTTTCTTTCCCTATGGGCTTACAACAGTGGTCAAAAACCCAATTTCTGGCGAAACTAAAAAAGGGGCCAATCCTGATAAAAGTTCTCTCCAGGTTAAGGGGTAAAATGTATTCCTACAAAGTAACAGAACCAAGACCACCACATTACTTATTTTGCAAGTATACATTCCACGATAAGGTAATATTTCTCTGGAGTGAAAAAGACCGCTCCGAACCACCACCGTGCCATAATTTGTGTTGCTGGGGGGGGGGGGGGCTAATTCTTTGCCCAAGATTCCGTGTGCCTGCATATTATAACCTGGCAAGCACTTGTTGCCGTTGAACCTCAAATGTACGCCAATAATAGTCGTTGATGTATATTATGACCAGACTAAAAAAATTAGTAGCGAAAAGTAAAGGTATACGGCCTTTGTCCGACTA
The DNA here is from genome assembly GCF_048455015.1 of Haemaphysalis longicornis. Lineage (NCBI taxonomy): Eukaryota > Metazoa > Arthropoda > Arachnida > Ixodida > Ixodidae > Haemaphysalis > Haemaphysalis longicornis. Next base: position 116,469,940 of record NW_027526203.1, on the reverse strand, counting down.
GCGCGGTAAATGCTTAAATCTAGAAATGCTGAAGCAGGCCAACGATTCATTATTACAAACGTTAGGTGATTGTTACCTAAAGTAACATAACTACAACGTAACTGCCTTCTCCGTCTGGTCTGTTAATTATAACGAGGGGGCCGTAGTATTGTAGCAGAATGCGCAACGCACACGCAAAAATCAAGCCCTACTAGAACCGATAATGCTAAGGAGGCACCAGTATGCTACAGTGTTTTCAGAATAAATGCATGTCAAGCAGTCAGACGCCACTCATCCAAGTGCAGCTAGCGACTGCGGAGGCGCCTTAGCGCCGCTGCCCAACTGACGCGCGCGCGCGCGTTGCGCGCGCACGTGTGGGTTTTTGTATGGGGATGAGTAACGGGGCTGGGGTGGGCGAAAACAAACAAAGGAAATTCGGAAGCAACGTCCGCTTGTTGGTTTATGCGTGTACCGGCAACATATGTCTCGCATATACGTTTACAGCGCATGAACGCTATTTTTTCGCGCAGTGCACACGTAAGTGCTTTTCGCTGGTAGATTGTTTATAAAACGCCGCTTAATCTTCGGCATAAATAGTTTCGTATATAGGAGCAAACAGTTCAGGCAGTACCTAATATTACCATAAGAAATGGAAACCCCTATGCTGGTTGCCTAATTCATAAATATTTTTACGGAACCCTCTAGCCGACGTCACAGTCACTGCTTTGGGATTCTCAGTCGTGCAAAGCAAATTTAAGCTCCAAGATAATTGAACCAACAGCACGGGAAGTCATAAAATAAACTTGCAGTCATGTGCGAACATTAAACTGCAAGCTAAATTGGCGAAAATGCAAGCGCCGCTGCCGTGCGATCGTTCCCAATGCTTACGACAAGCCGCGCGGCCGAAGGGTGTCCTCCTTTGACGTCATGACGGGCGCAACCAATCTGGGGCGTCAAAAGACGAAGAGCGTTCGTCTTTCAAACGGGACCTCGCGTTTTGCAAGATAAATGCCGGTTGGACTCATGCACGCTAAAATTCAATGTGATACTCGGAGTCAGCGCGCAAGAAACTATATAAACGTGCCTCTAACTCAATTTTTTTGGAAAGCGCTTCAGCTTCCCTTTAATGCATAGTGAAAAAAATCAAATCCCAAAATCCGCATAAGAATGCACTTGTCATGCCAAGCCCAAGACGGAAAAAAAGAGGGGTCTTCCCATAAACCCCCCCGACGACATGGATTACCAGGCACAGTTTCCTCCTAGTATACTTACTAAGAAACTGTATGCGGGAAACTACAACACAGGCAGCCAGATACGCGGGCTCGCCGGAATCTGGAATGCTTACCACTGGCAATTAGATTGTGGAAAGGAGGAGAATGATATATGGCCAAGGAAAAAGAAAAGATAGGCGATCAGGCGCCGTGACTGCGCACTGAAGTGCGTTGCTGAGCAGACACCGGCGCCAGCCGTGCCCCCAAACTTTGCACCACCAAAGCTAATCTACGACGACCTAAATTGATTCCGGGCCAGCATATAGCTTCAAAACGGGCAAAACATTAACGCCCCGATTTCAAAAACCGAGGAAAGCCTACATTGTAACAACAAAGGAGATAAAATGTATCACAATACGAAACAAAAACGAGTATATATGTCATTTTGCACAAATTTTAAAGTACCTTAAACATTTTCCCGGTATCTCTCTCCGACAAACAGTGAATCACGCCATGCGAGAAATTTTTAAAAATGCTATAGGAATCGGCCGGCATGTGATCCCTCAGTCATGTAAGATGCTTCGCCATGGCCCTATATAGAAGCGGCAGAGCCGATCTCGAAAAGAGCCGATTGAAAAGAGATCTCGAAAAAAGATTGAGATCTCGAAAAGAGATCGTTTCTAATTGCCAAGATACAGGAACTTTTAGACCATTTAACCCCATTGTAAAACGCATTTCTGGAGGAGTGCAGCAATAGCGGAAAAAAAATGATAGAACTTGTGCAGGCACGGATCATGAGCCGGATATCATGCAGCCTGCAATACCGGAAACTACTTACACGCACTGAAGAAGGCCACACAAACACGATCATCATCAGGGCAGCAGATAGGGCAGCCCTTAACCTTCCTATTTTCCCAATCACCGCAAGGACCTTTAAATTGGGTCTTATATTGCCTTTGAAGAAATCAGAGAGGCAACTGTTCTAGCGCAAATGTCTGGAAAAAAACAAAAATTGACAAGTCAGCCTACATAATATAAGCACGCCTCCAGAAAAAAAGGGCTGGACACCACAATGCATACGTCATCGATCCAGCGACTTCCCATAAAAGCGCTCTCCCTACTGCAAAACATAGATACAAACCCCCACGACGGCAGGCGACAAGCCAAGGTCAAATTCCTGTGAGGAAACTTCCAAACCATGAAAACAACAAAGTACTCCGACGCCTGGACGTTCGAAAGTACGAAGGCAAGTTCAGTAAAGCTTGACGTCGGGCTAGTTGGTGTAACATGATTTTGAAGGTACGTTGCGCTTGCTGCGAACACAAAGACTTGCACGGGAAAAAAACGTAGACTTTACGAGAAGACGGCGAGAAGACTTTACGAGAAGACTACGAGAAGACAGCGCCGTCTTCTCGTGAAAGTCTACGTTTTTTCCCCGTGCAAGTCTTTGTGCTCACAGCAAGCGCAACGTACCTTCAAAACCACGAAGGCAAGAATTGTCGTAGTAGAGTACCATGGAAATCGCTATAATTGCATTACCTTCCAAGACACGGGAACTGAATTATCTTTGCGATCACCCCAGCGGAACTAGCGCATAAATGGTTAAACATCATTACACACGATTAGGCCATTTGTCTATTCGCTGCAGCCAAAGTGCCTAAACGCTTGAGAAATATTCTCCAATTCACGATGATAACAGTTCCCAATACATTAACAAACAGACAAAAGGGTCTGAAAAGGAGAGACGCAGCCGAGCAAGATCCACTCGAACTCGCATACCGTGCTTCGTGTTGACCACGAATGTTACACTCACCTCCCGAAAAATATGGAAAATGTCCCCTCCTCCGACGCTTAGAAACACCATGCTTTCCGGTGCCAGATGAGAATCTCATCAATTAAGAATTGGAAACTCTGGTTATATTACAAACCAACAAATCCCACAAATCTAGATGGGTGGATATGTTTGGCAGGAAAGGTTGGACATTAACTTAGAACTGTGCCAAATACGGGCAAACATTGACTGTCTTCTGCGAAACGTGGTGATATCGAAGAACATGCTCATGGGTGAACATCTGAAACATTACATATCCAACTGATATCAACAGATGACAGTCTGCCCTGACCAGCTTGTGATCTCAATATCAGCGTGAGCTCATTATGAGGCCCTGCAATTCTGGCTATACCAAGAGGGTCTACCATCTCTTTATCCCCTTCTCGCAAACGTTCAAGAAATCTTGCTGAACAAAGACATCTCTCTCTCTCTCTCTCTCTCTCTCTCTCTCTCTCTCTCTCTCTCTCTCTCTCTCTCTCTCTCTCTCTGTTTGTCTTATAAAAAAAACTCCAACGCTCCGTCAGGCCGCCACGAAAAACACTTTTAAACGTTTACACTGTCGCTTTCTCTCTCGAACTGACCAACACCCCCCGGACGCAGCTTTTCACCCCCCCCCCCCCCCCCTAATCTTAAGCCACGCAAGCGTAGACGTCCTCTGAGCTTCCTGTTCCGCGATGATTAAAAACATTGCGGCTAGCTGAGCTCTCGTCACAGAACTTCAGTACTTGGAAAACATAAATGCTAAATGCAGCAACTCCGTTCCAAAACGCTCCCTGGACGCCGGAGTAACGCTAGCGCGTCATACATCTTAACACCTAAACGTAGATGTCATCTGCAACTTTTTTCCTCATTTCTTTCATGTAAAAATGCGCAAAAAATTTCCGCTGACAATAAATATTCCCAGGTAGTCCTATCCCTCCGTAGCCGTATGGTACGGCTTACCTCATCGCCAAGGTAGAACTTCGGAGCCTAGAAGGACAATCCGAACGTTTTGTTCAGAATAGGGAAACCAACAAAAATCTGTCACAAAGAACTAGATGAGCTGCGCTCAGGACCGTGAATTTCGGGAAGGTTAGTTTTCGTGACTAATTGCGAAGGCCAATTGTTAAGGTTTATATTGCTCGTGGCATGAATGTGCGGTCAAACTGAGTGTGCCACTTGGTGTATCTGAGCTTCCATGTGATAGCAGGGTGAGGAAAGGGCGGAGGGGGAATAGAAGAGATCGTTGAGAAGAGATATGTGATAGACACATTTGGAAATCGGCGATCAGCCAGCGATTATGCGACGACTCGAAAAGGTGTTTCCAAGAGTCAAGATTTTTTATTTTGCCGCGTTTGAGCGGGTAGGCAAGAGAAAAAAAGGTACGTGCGCGGGTGGACGGGTCCCCGGCTCTTATAGTGCAAGGCGGCAGCATGGCCAAGCGACAGTTCAGGCGTAATTGCTGAAGTGCGAATACAAACGTGGTACCCATGCATCGCAAGTATAGATATCAAAACACTAAATACTGCGTACATCAAAAGTAAACAACAGCCACGAACGGCATAGCCCTAACGTCTTTCGTGTGAAGAAGAAAAAGAGAAGAAAAGCCATAAACTGAACAAAAAAAATCGGAAAAGCAATACAAAAGCTCCCAAAGTGGACACAAAATTTGACACCTTGGCTAGCGATTCAGCCCAGATACATCAACCAGCACACTGGTGTTCTAACTCGCAATAAGCACATGTGTATCAAAGTAGCAAAATTTATACAGACGGCAAAGAACTGAAACACGGATATTCAGTGATGCACCCGAAAAGCAGGAAGTCCTAAAAAAGTAAGTAGCTTTGGCGAAGATGGAAATTAAGAAAGCGATTTGATGCAGCTGTCGCCGTGCCACTGTAGTTAAATTGATCTCCATCACACTTAGTGCGTTCAAAATGCGGGGTTTATATATTCGTTAGTGTGGGCGTACCATACGTTGTTGGGCACGTAGGCATACTCCTTTGCTCATTTCGTCTGCTAGGATAGACATGATGGCTACTACGGAGCGCAGCTAAATCTTTCAGGTTTGAGATGTTTTCCTTAGCTAGCTTCCTTTTTATACCTTTCAATTATTCCGATATTATACAAATGGCATATTCTTGAACACCCGCATTTTGAATATAGGTCAGCTGTATGATCCAAAGATTTTTTTTTTGTTATATATTGCACGCAAAGATTCTTCAGCAGTCAGCAAATGTGTTGCTTGTTTGAAGCAGTGGACCTCATTAGCGTAGAGTTTTCATTTTCCCGGAGGGTGCTCTGGGGCACGGTGAGCAATTCATTTGGTGTAATATATATATATATATATATATATATATATATATATATATATATATATATATATATATATATATATATATATATATATATATATATATCTCTATAAGCGTGTGTTACCCGCCGCGGTGGCTCAGTGGCTAAGGCGTTGCGCTGCTGAGCACGAGGTCGCGGGTTCGATTCCCGGCCGCGGCGGCCGCTTTTCTGATGGAGGCGAAAAGCAAAAACGCCCGTGTGTACGAGATTTCGGCGCACGTTAAAGATCCCCAGGTGGTCAAAATTAATCCGGAGCCCTCCACTACGGCGCGCCTCATCGCCTGCGCTGCGTCGGCGCGTTAAACCCTACAATCAATCAATCAAATATATAAGCGTGTGTTGTAGCTCATCATTTAATTTTATTTTGTTTTTATGGACCCATATGACATCTGCGCGCGGCGCATAAGTTTTTAGGCGGCTAGAGAAATGGGGAATAACGGTGCACTTTTTTCCCATTAACATTTTCTGGTGTAATTTCACTGACCTGGAGAACAGCGCAATATAGTTTCGTAAAGTTAGCGCGTCTGCTCCGGAACAGCTTTAGGAAGAATTTATGAGATTATGGCCGGTGAGCTTTTGGCTGATGAGCTTTCAGCTCGCCAAAGTGCGAGTAGCCACCTCCCCTTCCAAAAAAAAAAAAAAACTGCTTATCTCAATTTATCTGTGTAATCTGGGGAAACAAGGCCCCATGAGTGATAACGTACGCCTACACGTATTGAGTCTCCCATTTTTGCTAAAAATGCGCAGGACCACCATTTCTATACCCTCGCTATTACAAGTGCGCCTCATTTATTGAACATTTTGTTCATTCCCTAACCACCGACCTATTTCAGAGTGCCATCGTAGGTGAGAATGTCAAGCAGTGTCGTGGCCGCTATTCCGCCTGTGCAGATCCGCATGATTTCTTCCACAACAAGACGCGACAGAGAACTCCAACTTGTGCGCGTGTTATTTTTTGTTTTAATAAGGCGAAGTGCATTGTATAATTTTATAAGGGGAAAGGGAGGCAGAAAGGGTATTTTCTGTGAGGAGGGAGGCAGGTGCAGGCGCGTGCCCAGCATTTTTTTTTCTTGAAGGGGGGGGGGGGGGGGGGAGAACAGGAGGGGCGCAAAGGTTGCACATACCCATTCGGTAGCCTACAAGCACCTTTGAGGTCTCTCTTACGATATTGGTGCTGACTCTTATGGTTGTGTAATGCCAGGTGAAGTTTCGAGCTGGACGAAAATCAGGATTCCGCGTGGTGCAAATCCACGCCAGTGATACACGACGTAATGCACGAACGGGCACCTTGTGCAAACATTACAGTGCATGACGATAACTCCACAACGCATGCGTGTGGTGAGGTAGGCATCCACAATAATATAATTTATTTGGCTAACATTTCGGTACAGTACCAATGTCCAAAGTACTCTAATGAGTTCTCCTTTGGTGTACTGAAATAGTCATCTTATTCTGTGTCAAGTTTTTCATGGTACATATAAAGGCCCTTGGTCTAACTGAAGGCGTGTACTATTTTGTAACTTGTCTGGGCCGGGCAACCTCTCTAGGCCTAGGCCACATTCCTTGATATTTTAGAGAAAGTCACTGCAATGTTCACTATCACATGCAAATAGAACTTTATTTTATTTAGTGGAAACGATATAGACATGGGTGGCTAATTAGAACTAGAAAGGGATCTTAAATGAGTTAGAATAAAGCGGAGTTCCAATCAGCACGGGCGGCCGCTACGGGCGGCCATCGTGCCAGGCTGGCAGGCAATACTCCAGAGAAACCGTATCTGGACTTTTTATCGCGAACGCCTGATGCGGCAGGTGATTTCGAGAATTAAGAAAATGGCGCCTTACAACGGCTTGCGCCCGAGCATTGCCGGTGCCGGCGGCGCCTGCTGTGCAAGCGAAACCTGCTAAGCACCGTTGCGCTGGCGTTTGCTTAAGCTTCTCTCTCGTTCTTTTGATTCTATGGTTTGGTTTTACAGCGCATTCCATTCACCATGGGCTGGCTTACACTTCCGAGGAGTGGTGTAAGCCGGAGCTGCTGGCTTTAATTAACCGCTGGGAACACCGACACGACCCAATTAGTGGAAGTATTCCTGCGTTTATTATACATAGTGTTGGGCCAGGACCCTGGCGTCAGTTCGAATTAACTGTAAGTTCGAATTGAAGGAGGTCGAATCACCCAGATTTTACCGTAATAATTCAAAGACGACTGCGTCTGATCATGCTCTTGCGGGTAATAATGTTCTGTGCAAGTTAAGCCAAATCTTGCTAGGTTTGGAATTTTCTTGTGAGATCCTGGAGAAAAAACTCTAATGAGTGCAATTATTTCGGTTTCAAACATTAGAAAATGACGTATTTTTAACGGACGCGTGCTCTGCCTTTTGATTCAGTTCCGTACACACTAACGTTTTTAAAAGGAACGATAATGCAGCTCTTGGCAGCTTCGGCGCAATTCGTTTAGTGCAAGGCTGATACAAACCTTCTAGGTTTCATTAGGGACGCGAGAAATCTAAATTACCTTGGGAAGCTCTTTGGTCCACCACAAAACAGGGAGCATAGACAGTTTTACAGAGCCAGCACGAGCTTCAGGCTTTCGTCGATGCTCGAATCAAGTCAGCGTTTTGTACCCCGCAGTGCATAATGTCATGCATAATGGCATGGCCGGCATGCGTAAATGCTACAAACTACACTATTTTAGTCGGAAACTGTCTGTAATTGGCACAGCTGAAGTATAGCTTTAGGGACAGCGACCATGATGTCCGAACTGATCCGAACTGAAGCATACTTCCAGACTAAGTTAAGTTAGACATGCGAGATTGGCTAAAAATTTCAAAGTTGTTCACGGTGATAATTGCTTGGTAATTCTTGTTACTTAGGTAACGCTGATGACTGTTCAAAGATTTCTCCGTGTGACACAGAAAACGTTGGGGAGTATATAAGTAACAGTTGTGGATCTAGGCCGGGTTACATTAGGGCGGAGCGGGGAAAGGGGGAGCAGGGAAGGCGTAGTTTCCTAGTTCCGTTTAGAGGGCCTGCAGTCTGTGGCGTATCTGAACTCCGCCATTTATTTTTCATGCCAGATTGGCTGAGCATTGAAGGAACAATACTCTTGCTCCCACAAAACTTCAGTTAATGCAAAGAAGAGTTGAAAAAAAAATTGTCAGAAAGGCACGTTCGTTTCCTCGCACCAGTACGGTAATTCTTCACTTGCGCATGCTGCTAGCTGCGATAATTTTAAAATAAAGTGTGACAACGCATGCATGCATTGGCATGAAACGTGCTAAGAGAAGTCATGATAACGGGAAACACTACGCGTCCGCCGCTACGTCACGGGGAGTAGCGTGCTTGTAAAAGCCAACTGCTAGAAATGCAACACGAATAACTACATTTTTAACTATTCATGGAGTGATGCTAACGCTGTCCCTATCAACTCTGTAAAACTCACTCCAACTTCGCACACCATAAAATATTGAAATGTGTACACGTTTTGTACTTATGGTTTCCTGACCCAAAGCTACCCATCTGCTTCTTTATGGGCGCTCTATCAACCGTCCAATATATTTGCGCGAAGAGCTGAGACCGGTATCCGACTATGATCGTATTGGTAGCTGTAGCTGTTGGAGCGTTTGTGTTTGTCCAACGCGATATTGCATTCAAGAAATGAATCGAAATAAAATTTTTGGTGCCGCAGACGTTTACGTTATAATGACCTCGTTTAAAACCCCGTTAAATTTGTGCGTCAGAGAATTTAAGAATGGTCCACACTGCTAAGCCCCAGTGCAATCTCCATCGTCAAAGACATCAGTGATTATGCAAGGATTAATCAGATGAAGAAAATGACTTACTATAATTCGAGGCCTCGTTTATGGGTTGGTACTTAATGCGAGCATGGCTTCCCCAAAATCCAGCGGCGCTTCTGTAATTGATAAATATTGCTGTTGTTGTGACTAAGGCCCATCTATATACAATGGTCTCGTCGTCCGCCGCCCAGGAAAAAAGCGGCCGTGGACAGCAGGGGTTTAGTAGTGACGGAGGCCAAAGATGGTCATCGGGGCTTCACTACTGTCACGACCGCCGTCTTCCTGTAGTAGAGATCGGGACCTTCATGCCTTAAGGTTTATAATGAAGTGTGTAACCGTCTCTGACATTCGCAGTGCGGCCCTTCTGTCCCCCCGCGGTTCCCCAGCTTTCTAGGTTTGAGCTGAATACAGCAAAACAAATCTGCCCAATTAAAGGGGGTGATAGTGACTCCGTCCGCAGCATGCTACCAGAAGGACCCCACTCAAAGACACCCTTCGCGCTTGACATTAACGTGAAAGAGAGGGGATATGAACGGGTGACGCGCAGAACAGAGGCCTTACTCACAAGGGTCCTCTCCCCGCGCACGACAGTCATTCATATAAACCACGCATTTTGCCCGATACGACTCACAGTTTTCTTTAGTCACCTTGCAGGTGGCTTGGATGTCTGCTTGTGCGCGGTTCTGACCGGTAAAGATCGTCGGTTCCCTCTCTTTCCCCCATGATTGGCCGAGGGTCCCATTTTTTCTGCCGCCAATCACTGCAGACCACTCCCTGCTTTCCCCGCCACTCCATGAGAAGTTAATCTTCTTTGCTGCATTGAAGTCGCGCGTGGTTTTCGCCTTCGGAGGAGGAGGATAAATATCGTTATTTTTGTCTTCAGGAGGTGAAGTCTTCAGTCCAGGACCTCATAAACCTTGCCAGCGGCTACAGCCCGTTGCACCAGTTGAAGCTGCTTGGACAGGCATAAGCTGGACAGGGCGCGCCTGCGGAGGTCGGGAGATTTGAAACACTATTGTTTGATCGGATTCGGTGTGTGGAGAGGGAGGGCGCTTTTCCGGCGGAGAACGACCCGACCGGTTAATTATTCTCCATGGCGACATCGGCGACATGTCACCGCGCATTTGAGTGTCGGGCAAGACATGGTATATACAAAAGGACAACGGACGCGTTCGGCGACCCCCGCTTAGCTTACCCGAGGTTGCCATCGCTTTGGGCGCTTCGTTCTATGAAAACGCCCGGGCGTCGGATAGGCATTTTAATGTTTCTAATAGCGATACTTTAGAAGTATACGCGCCTTTGTTTACACGCGGCGTATCGCGCATAATAGGGAGTACGGCGCCGACCGGAAAAATGTCGGGCGTGCGGGAGGGAAGGTGCACGGGCCAACAGACCTCAAACACAACACCCCACGTTCGTGAAACCCGACAGGATTTGCCCGCAACCTGTGTGCACTGGTGTGGCATCACGGGCCACATTTCAAGTGTTACCGTCACCGTCACGAACAGCAAGCACAGCATTCTCCATACACTGCTTCCGAACCTCCCACCCACAGCGTTGGGAGTGAAGTCTCAGACCCCGATTCCCGCCAACATTTTTCTAACCAGTTCGCAGCGCAACGGTTCTTCGAGAACCCCCTATTGCAGCGTGACACAACCCGCTAAACGCCAGCGCCGTTTCCCCATCGCACGGCGCCGCTCATCATCCCCTCCACCGGGAAACTAGCCGGCGTGGCCGATGGAGGTGAGGTCGTCGGACAGCCTTCGATAAATAAACAACCTCTCCCCTTTTTATCGTGACAAACCAAGTTCAAGTGCTCGTGGACCGCGTTTCCACATTGGCTCTAGTTGACATTGGCGCCACCATTTCAGTAATGAGTAAAGAACGCCTGGCACGTAATGTGACGTTCAAGTGGCACAAGGAAATATCGTTTCGTGAAGTAGGTAGTGAGCCACTGCACCCTCGTGGTGTGGGCAGAGTCAATGTTTCCATCGGTAGGCGGACCTTCAAAGCGGAACTCCGTGTTCTTGCAAAGTCAACCCCTGCTGCAGTTTTCGGCATTGACTTCTTGCGCGACTCGATTGCGCGACGGGCGAACTTTCTCTGAGCCGGTTGGTTTTTTCTGCACGTGCTGGTGAGCCGAAGACACAGTTTTACCGGCATGGTCTCTGGCGATAATATCAGTGAGGGCACCGGTATATTTGACGCTGTAGTAGAACCGCTATCCCTGAACTATGCTAGCGGAGACCTTTTGGTACCCCGTTGTGTCGTATTCGTTGAAGGAGGATGTAGTTATCCGTGCGCGCTCAACTGTTCCTCGCAAAGCGTGGTGCTACCGCAAGATATGAAGCCGGCCGAGAACGAGATCAACAGCTGCATTTCAGTCGCGCTGCACAGTTTTGAGTGTGACATATATTTGCACCGAAACAATATTACATTTTTGGCAGAAACAATGGACATCGAATGTGTATAACTTTTTCGTGCCTCCTTGGAAAGATCCGAATGCAGAGACAGGCCTGTAATTAGGCAATTAGGGAGACAATGTCTGTTACATTTTTTGTGGAGATCAGATACTTTGGCTGTCTGTCCAAGAGACGGAAGGCGGAAGGAAGACGGAAGGAACATGTGCCTTCAACTTCAGGTTGAAGGCACATGTTAGAAATGATAGCAAGCACGGGGAATAAGATGTGTATCACGTACTTGGTTGGTCTTACCAAGGAGGTTGTATAAAACTTCTGGAGTCGAGGCCGCCCATAGCAGGCAACGTGGGGAGGTGAAGCCGTGCGAACTGGTCGGTGGCCATATTGCCGTGGGCAGAAAAGGCGCTGAGCCGGCACGGACGCTGAAATGCGGTCGTGTTTGTTTCAGTGTTGCGGAGTTACCAGTCCGGAATTGGAATGAATCCGGAATCAATCCACATTATCGCGACCCCGGAATGGAATGGGAATGGAATGGCGACAATACTTGAAGGAATGGAATGGGAATGGAATTAAGCGTTTTTTGCCCGGAATGGAATGGGAATGGAATTACATGTATTTTTCCAAAAATAAAGCGCACTTTTCCTTCTACGCGCTGTTTTTTGTCAAAATATGCAAAAATACGCAAAAGATCCCACCAGCCCAAGATTAAACATTAGTAAGCCGGAGCCTTGAATTTAACAATAACTCAGTACTGTTAAAATTGATTGGCTGACTACAAGCATGGTATATTTATAAGCAGCGGCTCTACTACAATTATGTCCTTAAATACAGCGCTGCTACGAAGTTCGTAGCGATTCTCCGCCTAATAACCGTGGCTCTAAGCCGTTGGTATCCTTCGTGGGGAACTACCGCGGTGGCATCCCCCCCTCCCTATCTCTCCCACCAACTTCGCCTTGTGGTTTTTTACCTTGGCGGCGCCTTCGCCCCGGCTGCGAGCTGTCTCCACACGCTTCACTTTTGTTTTAAATGCGGAGCATTTCTTAGGCTCGCCTTGTCCTGCGTCGTTGATGGCGGCGCCGTCCACACGCTCACTGCGCATGCGCAACTCTCCTCCTTACACCCACAGCTTCGCGATACTACACTGTAAAAAAAAGAAATAGTTAGCGGTGCCCGGTTTCGATCACACGACTCTCTGGTCGCAACGGGAGGTACGCGGTGCTCTTCCCACTACGTTACAAATCCGGGACAGGAGCAAGTGCTACGAACGCGTCTTATGTCCTTGACTCATTCAAACTACGTCAAGAAGCTACTGATACAACGAAGGCACGCGAAGCTGAACGTCAACGGAAACGACGAACTGAAAACTTTAGAGGGGGATGCTGAATTTCCCGTGGGAAAGCTGTGGCGGCAAGCGCCACGCGCCTTGCAGCTCAACCAGCCCCGTCCGCAGCGCCTCTGATGCTGATTGTGGCAGGATGCCCCTAGGGATTGGCCAACCAAAGAATCCATCACGAGATAGGTTAGCGTTCAACCACCGTCGTCATCTTCCCGTAGAGGAACCGCCGAAGAAGAAGAACAAGACAAAGCTGTACGTTCGACCTATTCTAGAATTCGGATTCATCCTTTTTTCAAGTTAGCCGTTTTATAAGCTACGTCCATTGATTACACTAGAACGACAAGCTTTGCACTTGCGTTTGGGTTTACCGAAGTACGTCCCTATTCGGGTATTGTACTGGGAGGCTCGCATCCTTCCCCTGATTCCCCGATTCAAAGTGTTGACAGTAGAGGCATACCTTCGCGTAATGGAATTGCCTATTTCAAGGTCGCAAATGGTCTTCGTTCACTCTCCAACGCCTTTTTTCGCTCAGCCATGGCCCAGGTACAAACGCCCGCAGGTGGTGTTTGTACAGTCTCTATTAGACCCATTAAACGTCAACATTCTCTCGATTCCTTCCTTTGAACCTCGAAATGCGATGGTGGAAATTGATTTCGATAATATTTTTCCATCCAATTCCAAATATCTGCTGGAGAAGACTATAGCTGGTCTTCTAATCGCCCATTTAGAGAAGTTTCCAACCCATGTGGTTGTAGCCACAGATGCGTCTGTTCAGGAAAGAAAGGCTGGTATTGGTATTTTTTCACCTGCACTTGACTGGGCATTTTCTTTGCGACTACCCAATTTCACAACAATATTCTTGGCAGAATTTTGGCGATTGCCCTTGCTATTAGAAAACTCAATGAAGACAATTCGAAAGTGATTATTGTAACGGACGCGCTTTCAGTCTGCTCCACCCTATCTAATCCAAGATTTGCCCCTCTAAGCCGAACGCTCTCGATGCTCCTACCACCCTATGTACAAGAAATCCACCTGGTCTGGGTTCCAGGACACAGGGGTATCCATCCTAATGAAACCGCTGATTATCTGGCAGGTGTGGCATTGAATGGACCGCTGGTTGATGCTGTACCCCCCATAGCCCAAGTTGTTGCATCCCGGTCTCGCAGGTATAGCTCGTTGGACAGCCTGCACCCAGACAGTATCTCTGGATGCCCCGCAATTGAGCACCTCCGGTATGCGTGGAAGAGTGATGTTGTGCAGTCGCGATTGTGCGAGGTCACATTGACCAGCTTTCGCTGCCGAGTGCCCAATTTGAATTTCTACTTTCACCGTGCAGGCATAGCGCCTTCGGCCCAATGTGAGTTTTGTCAAGAGGAGGAGACAATCGAATATTTCCTGCTGTCTTGCCGGCGGTTCTCCTCCATCCGAAATCGATTCCTGGAGGTTCCCCTCCGGCGCCTGGGTCTTTCCTTGTCTGTATCGAATTTACTGTCATTTGGGGCATCGGGTTTAGGTTTCTGCCACGGGGATGTTTGTCGCGCCCTTCACGCTTTTATTTCACAATCCGGTCGCCTACCCTGTTAAAAGACACTTCGTACTTTTTTTCTCTGGTACTTGTAGTATCTGTTTTTACTTCAGTATGTTAGAGTTTTTTTTTCCCCTCAAAATTGCCAACATCACTTCCCTCACACTCCAGAGCTCTATTTTACCCTTAGTTTGAATTCTTGACCAGTTTCCCCAATCTGACTTGGCCAATCCCTCAGAGTGGGCACGCGCCACTTATTTTTGGTTCCAACCAACCAAACAACCAACAAAGCTGCGAAGAGGAGGTCGTGTACATTGCTGTCAGCCGGTGCACCAATGTCAACAACCTTTACCTCACCAAAGCTGACGGAGACTACCGATTCTACCACAGAGACAACATCGACAAGAACATGATGGAGGAGTTTCGGCACCTCGAGAACCACCGCCTACTCACCGTAACACAACAGCACTTGCGTGCCTTTGCCACCGGTGTGGACCCGGACGCGGAATTCCCTCTGGCGCTGGTAAAAACCAGATCACTCAACATAACGGCAACACAATGGAACCACACGGAACCGCCACGATGCTTTGCATCCACATCAGGGTTCCCCACGGGAAGATGGTGTAATTTTTTTGCTTTTCGCCTCCATCAGAAAAGCGGCCGCCGCGGTTGGGAATCGAACCCGCGTCCTCGGGCTCAGCAGCACAACGCCTTAGCCACTGAGCAACCACGGCGGGAAAAAAATATTTGGAGGGCAAGTGCTCCCGTCGTGTGTCCGGAATACGACGAAAAGCGCAAAACACATCTTTCCGACAACACGACACCCGAGATAGCCAATTAGCGGGGTGTAGGATAGCTACAAACTGAAGGCTAGTTAAAAAAATATGTCACCCTTACAGAACCGATGAACGTCTTACGCCAGCTGAAATGAGCAGACGAAATGCCGAGGTAATCTTGAATATCGGGCCACGAGTCAGCACGCTAATGGCCCGAGGTCGTCTTGTGCCATTCTTCTGGAATGGCACAGGAGAACAAGGCCCACGGCAAGGCCCACGCAAATTAGGGCGCGCGCACAAGACCCAAACACGCGATGCCCCGCAAACGTGCTGAGAACTAACATCGCGTGGTTTGTTCTGGATACTCGAGGTGTGAGGTGGCGCCACTCAAGATCGCCAAGGTGGTCCTCAGGCTTGCCAAATGAGAAACTGGTTTTTCTTGTTTTTAAAATAAGCTGAAGAGCACCATCGTTGTTCCCGGAGTCGAAAATATGCACCATAAAATACGAACTCCGCGTACAGTTTCAAAGGGAACTGCGTAGTGGTTAGATCGGGAAAATTTTTTTGCGTCCGGAACCGTCGGTGATCGCATCCCACCTCGTCGTTATCGGGACGCCGGCGCGGTGTTTGCGTTTACTGCGAAATTCCGCATATCAGCTTACTCCCCATATCCCTTCGCCCTCCACCCTCCTCCCCGAGGACGTTTTGCAATACTGGCCCTCCTGTCTAGACACTCGGACGCCTTTGCCCGAAACAGCGTCTACGAAGGCCTAAAATATTGGTTCGAGAATCCACCCGAAACAGGAGAGCCCATGTGATAGGAACTGCGGTCACGCCTGCGCCTGCAAGCTGCACGCTGCAAGCTTTGTTCCTAAACGGTTCCGACCAAACGGAAAGTGAACGCTAGCCACTTTCCCTTGCTTTCCCGACTCTCAAGGGCAGTTTCTGTTGTAAATGTGACGTCAGCTGACGTGGAACGCGTGTTTTCCACGGCATCTCTTTTAATGACAGACAGCGAAGCGAAACCGGCTCTCAAACACCTCTTTTAAGCAGCTCGTTTGTCAAGTGCAACACACAGGCAGAAGGCAACTGTATTAGTTTACTTTTTTGGTATTTGGAACTGATCGGTGAAGCAGCCGTCATTTACACTTCGTATTTTCAGAACTGAACGGCGAAGCGCCCATTTGGCTCAAACCATTTCGTTACGTAATTTTGATGAATGAAACCCAAATAAACTTTTTTCGACCTTTCACGGTGGCTTGAGACCTTTATTGCAGAATATAAAATTCACGAGTAGACCTAGTTGCGCTGCTGAGCACGAGGTCGCGGTTCGATTCCCAGCCGCGGCGGCAACTTTCCTGGTGGAGGCGAAAAGCAAAAAACGCCCGTGTGTACGAGATTTCGGCCTAAGGTGGTCAAAATTAATCCGGAGCCCTCCACTGCGGCGCGCATCATTGCCTGCGTTGCGTCGGCACGTTAAACCCTACAATATATCAACGAGGACACCTACGCACTTTTTTTCTGGCGTAGGGATTTCCACAACACTAGACTGGCAGGCTGCCGAACGTGTCCTTTTATTATTATCGTTATCATTTTTCTTTATCTCTTTTCTTTCGGCTGATCGCCCTGACCAGAAGACACTTGTGGGAACGTTCATTGCTACTCCGCTGCATGCAACTCCTCAAATTAGTTATATAGGCCCCAGTTATACAATTAGTTACGCAGGCCATAGACTCAGTTTTGCTGAGTTCAAGGCCGCAACGCATTCTCTAAGTCCTTCTTCAGTTAGCTAGAGCCAAAGGTTGCGTGGTGCTAAAGTGTGAACAATCTCCCAATTTCTAAAAGAAAAAGAAAAACAAGACGCAGATTAGTATACGAACCAATGCACTATCCCAGTATACACTAACGAGAGAAAAAAGAATTCTCCCTGCGCATTGGTTTTCATCCAGACACCCATACAAAGGTCGCGCATACTCTAAGCACAGTCGGAAATTTCGCTCGTGCGCAGTGGATGATACCTGACGCACGTATCTAAGCTTTTCGGCAAGGGCTACATCGCATACCTTCGCACATGCAAACACAGGAAGTTCTGAACCTATCCGTGCTTTCAAGGCGCATTTGACATGCGCGAGTGCTGACGACCTGTGCGGCCCGTGATCCGTATTTGGTGCAAAGGCAGGACAAGGTGCTCGAGAGGTAATTCTTCCAACTGATACCACCAGATCCGGAAGTTCTGTTCCTCGTTAACAAAATTATAGTTCTAACCATGCTCACGACCGCTCCATACGCGTGTTAACTGCTTAAGGAATATAATGTCTTCTTAAACCATATTTTTGTCAGCACAAAAATAGAACATGTCGTCACGTTAGCATTAACACATTCACACTTAAACATTAATAAAGCATCACAACTCATAAAGACGTGCTGACCATGCAAATACTATAATAACTACCATGAGAACTGCCCCTGTGGGAATTAGTAGGGTGATTGCACTGAACGAGATATGACACAAAGTCACTATCCCTCGACTTTGGTTACGTGTTTTGCGTATTTTAGCAGTTCTTAACACGTGTAATAACATCATCTTAATGGTGGGTTCATTGGTAACTTGATAATCACCCGATAAAACGTTGAGGAATTAGAGGAATGGAATTGAACTGCCCGACAATTCCCGGAGTGGGAATGGGCGATGTTCCGGCATTCCGAGGAATTGAAAGGAATGGAATTTAGGCAACTTGTAATTCCCCGGAATGGAATTGGAATGGAATAGGGACGCCCATTCCGCAACACTGGAAACGGCTAGGGAGGAAACGATGGGTAAGCTGGTTTATCGACTACAATATTTTAGGGCAGCCTGAATTTTGCCTTACGCTGAAGGTATTGGTTATGGTATTGAAGGTATTGGTTATGAAGGTAGGATATGGTTCAAGCAGCGAGTTCGCATGTGTGTATCTTATGGTGGTGAACAGAGCTGCCACTGCTGGAAACCGCGTAGGGCTTGGCTAAAGATACCCCCTTCCCCTGCTTTTATTTCAATAAACGTTTGTTCTGCATATCTAAGGCCGCCCCTCTTAACATTAAAATTACCTCATGTTGCACGCCATGGCAAGAGATGCCGTGTTATTAAGTTACTATTGGCCGTGATTTCCCGCTGAAAGTGCGGGACACGCGACAGCGCGATTATTTGACGCTTGTTTCTTTTAGCGGCATTGCTGGGAATAATGAATGCATATTCATTAATTATTAATGAATAATAACGCAGCTCTCACACTCAAGCAAGCTCTGTAGACATAGTTTAGCGGTTCGAATGGTTTTTAGGCAGTACTGCAAGGAATCATATGAATCAGGATATTGCAATATTTATATGTACTGCACATGCACGTTTTATGTACTGCACATGTACGTTTTCTGGTTTAAACAACATGCCCAGTTTTGTCCTTGCCGAAGAAGACCAAATTAAGTACGAGCTTTTGATTGATTGATCGATTGATTGATTGTGGGGTTTAAAGCGCCTACGCAACGCAGGCGATGAGGCGCGCCGTAGTGGAGAGCTCCGGATTAATATTGACCACCTGGGGATCTTTAACGTGCGCCGAAATCTCGTACACACGGGCGTTGTTGCTTTTGCCCTTCATCAGAAAAGCGGCCGCCGTGGCCGGGAATCGAACTCGCGTTCTAGGGATGAGCAGCACAATGCCTTAGCTACTGCGCCACCGCGGCGGCTGTATTTCCAGCTTTTCCATCGTATTTTGCAAAATGGATTAGGCATATACTGCAGCTCATTAAAGCAGGTTTTTTTATTCGGCGTGCACTTTACAGAAAGCATGATCATCACACATACATGTCTCACTCGCATTGGCTTTATTTTTCAAATCCAGGTTACTTAATTGGATCCACTACTACAATAACCACGCACTTTCTTACGATAGTAGCGTGCCATTGATAAGAAAACTACGCGCAGGACGTTACTCAAACACATTCACAGCCTTGTTGACAGCGCACGTTCGTACGGGAGCAGCGTGCTATTGATAAGGAAATCACGCGGACGAAGAACGCGGGAGGGCATTGCGGTGCATCAAAGACTTCTACGAAACAGCGCTAGCGAGAAACGTCAGAGTATTCACGCAGGGCGGATGCAAATGAAATATATTAAACACGAGTGCCATGATTTTTGACGCTGATTGTGTGAGCAATACTCTGCATTTAAATTAGTGCAGAAAGACAATTTGCGCCCCACATATTTACTAACGTGATTTTGCGCACTCAAGCGACTACAGGACCACCACAACTACGAGTGAAAACATTCGCATATCTGCGTAAACAAGCGCGTACGGTATGCTCAGTAAGCGGACGGCAGGTGCTACGGCGAATTTTCTCTTTACATCATGCACAAACGGCGGGCAAGTGTGCACTTATAACGTTATATTACTAGTAATGCCCTCGAGACCCAAAACAAACAGAGACCCTCAGTGCTTGCAGATGAAAGGTGATCCCCGACGTCTTCGTCGCGCGATTAGCGTAGCCGAACGCGACGCACGAGCAGACCATTTCTGCTTTTTACACCTTTGGAGCACCCATCCGCGGACGACGATCGAACGAACACGAGTTCTGCCCTTTGGCAAGAGAGGACTCGGAAGAACGTCACTAGAAGCAGAAAAAAAATGTAATTGTGTCTTCTGTTTGTTTTAATTGTTTGCGCCCAAGAATGTAAATTATTATCAGATGTGTGCGCCCACTGGCGCACGCACAAGAGACGTGCGTAGCGCTTAACTAGAAACAGGAAGAGGGGAGCATAACCGAAACCACGTGCGTCGAAATGAACGCGCACAAGAAAAGCTCGGTGCGCTTGAAGCTAGCCGCATGAGAGAATCTACTTGCAAAACAAAACAAAACCAAACAAAACAAAACAAAAAAAGGATGGAAGCAAAAATGTTATGTAACCCGCCGCAAAAACAAGTACATGATGCGACGGGCGTAATGCGTCTGCTACGACGGAGCGACTTTTCTGCCCACGCCGAGATGGCGGCCGTCGGCGTCAGTTTTCGAGCGCCATCTCCACTCCAGAAGTTTTATACAACCTTCTCGGGTTTTACCTGAAGATCATTTGCGCCGGAACATCTGCTATTTTAATGCTCGTAAAAGTTGTAACTATCTTGGAGTTCGCATGCAGCGGGATATAAAAAGTGCTCTTGTCATTATGAAACAAACTGGAGTCATCCGGTGCATCAGGCATGTTTTCTTGTTGACGTGAAATAAATATTGTCTTTAAAAGCATTGCAAAGATCATGCCCAGTTAAGACGATTTCATTGACAAGAGTTTGTTGGGCGAACTGATAAGTTTCATTGGAAAGATAACCCTAGTATATTTGTTGCACAGTTTTCTGGATTAACCTTTGCAAGACTGGAGGGTGTTATAGTAATAGGACTGCGCTGCCTGTCTGACTTCTTAGGTAAGCCGATTTCTGTAGGATTTAAATGCCGCGAGAAATTCAGGGTTACGGCTTAAAGTGCATTGCTTGTACTTTTTACCTTTTAGTTTTCTTTGACCTGATTGAAACTTTGCGAGCCTTTGTGGGAGGAATGTGTTCCTTGTACGTTAAATAGGTGTGATATACTGTTTTAAAATTGCTGATAAAAGCTTCATAGGCTGTGTTAGCATATCTTGTAGTCAAAGAATCAAAAGTTTTAGTTAGCAACAGCCTGTCTGAAGAAACACGGCTTTGTTCTATATTGCACTGATATGAAGGGCAAGTGTAGCGCACCTGCGCAGTACGTAGTAGTTTTTACGGCAAGTACAGTTGGAAAATTGTAACTTAAATCGCAAGTAACAACAAAAGATTTAAGTGGAGATGAATGAAAATTCGTTATAAATAAGTAAATTAGCAATTCGCCGTTTGTTGTCGCTCTGGCTGGCGTATTTATTGCACTGGCGGAGCCATTTGCCCATAAAAGTAGGAGAAACTCCTTTATGGTGCTATTCTCAGCGAGGAAATTCAGATTATAATCTCCACCAAGAATTAGTGGAGAGCAGAATCAAAGCAGAAACAACTTTTTCGTGCAGTTAGGCTGCAATAGCTACAATAGTCTAAAAAATGATCAAAGGTATCTACGGATTGAATGCAGTTTATGCGATATGTTTGAACCGTTTTGGAAATGGCAGATGTCTGTGCAATTTTGCTTTTGAATTGTGTGGCAAGTGCGAGTTGAAGCAGTTGAAGCAGGGTGACGCAGTTTGAAGTTACGCTTAAGGAGTCCGAGTGATGGAATTCCAAGCAAGAGACTATAATTATTGCGTTGGTTATGTCTAACCAAGCATTACGGAAAAAATATTGCTTATCCAGAACCGGGCTGAAGGACGGAGTTTAAGGTTATGGACGTTGAAATTAGAGCAGTACGTTTAAATTTGTTACCCATGTTCTAGACAGATACTGTCGGAGCAAATATTGCGATAAATGCAACAGCCGTCTGCAAAACGTCGGACTGTAGCTGGAACACAAGTGGTAACGTAAAAATATAAATTAATGCAATCGTCACGAGGCATCTAAGACTGACGATGGCACGTGCACGTTGTCGGCAGGCGTTTTGTGAATATTCTTTTAGAAAAGCTATGAAATGCCACGGGGAAGGTTTTTCTGTAAGTAATTAATTTGAGGGATGTATAGCTACCATTAAACAAAAAAACAGCAAAAAGCCACGTTTAAAAGGAGCAACAGTTGGCAGTACTCAATTACTAACCGAAACAACGATATACGTTGAAAGCCTTGACGTAACAGCGTATGATACAACATGAGAAAACTTGGAAAACATACCCGTTGTTTTAATATTCATCGAGAAATTTTGGAAATACTTGTGGGCGAAACAGCAAAACAGCATACTCTATCCGTGAAATCAGACAATAAAAACGCCTCAAGCAATTCAAACGTGAGAGGAAAAAGACGTTTTTTTTACCGTTCCTTTCTTGATATTTGCTTTGTTTTGGTTTGTAAAAATGCCACTCATCGTTCCAAAAAATTGCTTGTTTTAAAAGCTGACTATGGTATCTTTCATTATGCGCACCGATGTGGGCTAACTAATTTGGCATAACACACGCTCACCTGCAGTTTTATAATAATAACGACACAGAGGTGGTGCAAAATTACGAATTTTGAGCAACAAATTAAGGTTAGCAATTTTGCTATGCACATTTTTGAAACGCATAATACCTATTCGCATGCGTCAGGTTACTACTCACCACTTATATAGGGAGCTTGTCGGCTGGGTAGACGGTTTGCTCCAAGATCTTCCATGAGAGACACTGTCCTCTACTTGTCCCCCAGAAGGTCTCGGAGGGCCAGTATGTAGCTCTGCGCGATCTGAAGAGTCTCGTACTTCGAGAGCTTGCGATCGCTCACGGAGGGCACCACCTTGCGCAGCTCGTCGAATGCGCTGTTCAGCCTGTGCATTCGCCGGCGTTCCCGCACGTTGGCTACGGTCCTACCGCGCTGGCTGCTGCTGCGCTTCTTGGCGCTCGCGGCTTGCGGGCTGCCCCCCGCCGAACACTCGCCTCCCACGAGGGACCAGGCGGGCGCCCTGGAGACCGCGTCCTCCGCCTGGACAGGAGGAGGTATCCGGTGTACGTCGCAGCTCGTCGTCGCTTGAACCACAGAGTTGAAGCGGAACGTTGAAGAGGCAAACTCACTCCGAGAGTCCTGGTGTCGTGCCGCTTGCCACTGTAACCGTGAATGATGATTCCCACCTGAGTTTTGGGGACAGGGATGCGTTGATTCTTCTCGTCGCCTTTTGGTTCCGGTGCTTTCCGCTATGTTTGAGCACGGTAGGTCAGTAGTACGTGCCGTTCTAAAACCGACATACTCCGGTCGCATGATTTCAAAAGGGTTGTCGTGAAATCCTCGTAAGGACTGGCTGCGCTTATCAGCCGCGAAGACGCTGGGAAGCGACATAATAATAGTTCATCGGGTGAAGCGTTCTTCTAAACTAAGACAACGCAGCTCGTTCTTCGCGAACTTTGACCGGCACGTTTCAGTCTTGCCTGTTACTCCGAACGGTCAAAGTCTCCATAATAAGAGAAACAAAGCAGACGACTTCGCTATTATCGACTAAAAGAAGCAGTCGATACATGTGTAGAATCCCG
Source organism: Haemaphysalis longicornis (assembly GCF_048455015.1). Classification (NCBI taxonomy): domain Eukaryota; kingdom Metazoa; phylum Arthropoda; class Arachnida; order Ixodida; family Ixodidae; genus Haemaphysalis; species Haemaphysalis longicornis. The sequence goes on along the minus strand of NW_027526203.1, from coordinate 116,446,601 downwards.
GATCAGCTTTGGGGTGCACTCTATGGCTTCTGGCCGACGCGAACAAGACTGCGCCAGGCGCAGGTTGCGGTGGTGGACTCTTCCGAAGTGGTTTGTTCGGCGGCGCGCCACGCATCAGGGGCAAAACGAGCCCGAGACACGGTGCGGTGACGCCGACATCTGCAGCGTGAGCGGCTTTAATGCCCCTTCCGAGACGGGTCACGGCTGCTGAGCGACTAATTCTGCCCTCTTCTCACGAGTGCGAGCAATGGTCGGAAGGCCGGCCCCAAGGAGGGGGTGGAGATTACGCCTTCGCTGCTGCGCGTCATGCACCGTCGCACCGACAGCAAAGTGCGAGCAAAAGTCGAAGCCACCAGAGCCTCCTCGCTCTTCCACCGAGGCTCGAGCGCCGCCACGCGTGTCACGTCCAACACTCTCGGCCACGCGACCGGCAATGTGCGCTGGCCTTTAGCGGGCACTTTCTCTCTTCCCGAAGCGCTCCTTCGGAACATGTTGGAAGGCTTTCGAGTACAGATTCACGACTAGAAAAGAGACCCGAGGATATTCCGTGTCAGGAAAAGCATCCCGCCAGGCCCTCGTCTGGAAAGTTGCTGGTTTGCTTTACTTGGGTGAACTAATTGACCAGTTGGCGTTTTGGCATTATTGAGGCACGAAGGCAGAATGGAAAGCTGAGCTACTTGGAGCAGATTTGTCATTTCCAGCGCAAACAGACGTAACACAAGAAGTCCACGAGTGATTTCTATTAGCTGTTTATTTAATGAAAACACACATATCTATACTCGATCCTGACTTGCCAATACATGCGCGAAGCACTAGGTGATAGCACTCGTTTTTCAGTTCATCATCCCTCGTGACTCCTCGACTGTTGCCTGTAAAAACTTGACTTCATTGGCCTGTAAGTGTAATCGATGGCTGAACCACGCTCATGTCTCCCGATTTGCTTATTTTTTAGGCTTACACGATAAGTGAGCACATCTCATCTCTGTGCGCAAAATGTGCTGTCGCACTCCCAGAAGACGATTGTGACCATTTGCACGCTTTGTAATGAAGTCCGAGATTCGAGTTCGGCGTTCCTTATGTGAAATTCTCATCTTGAATGTTAGAATGCGCGAACATGAGAATTCTACAAAAGGAATGCCGAAGTCGCATCTCGCGCTTCATTGCAAAGCGTGCAAATGGTGCCAATTGTCTTGTAGGAGTGCGACTGCAGAGTTTGCGCACAGAGACGACATGTGCTGACTTATCGTGTAAGCCTACAAAATAAGCAAATCAGGAGACATGTGCGTAGTCCAGCCGTCGATTACACTATACAGGCCAATGAAGTCAAGTTTTTACACGCAACAGTCGAGGAGTCACGAGGGATTATGAACTGAAAAACGAGAGCTATTACCGTGTGCTTCGCGCATGTATTGCCAAGGAAGGATCGAGTATAGACGTCCGTGTTTTCATTAAATGAACAATTGATAGAAAGCACGCGTGGTACGTTTGTGTTACGTCTGTTTGCACTGTAAATGATGAATGCGTCACGGAGAATTTGAACAGGACATGTGCACAGAAGAGGGACGGGGACTCAACGCTGGGTTCCCTTTCCGTGTTTTTTAAACTGCGGTGTGCCGCAAGCATCGCTCGACGTATTTTCGTCAAGGTGCTCTGTACTGGCCATCACATGTGGGACCCTCTATGTGGAAGATATGCTCCTTTTGTATAGGAAAGCTTGTTTCACGACTCGAACTCAATCTGAAGTTTACAAATATTTCGCGGTTGCTGAATTTTGCGGAAAATATTGCACGAAAAACGAAGTAATAAGCTACTGCCATTTCCTTAATGTTGTGTCTACATTGCTGATATTTCGTAATCTCTCTTCTTCAGGCCAGAGCAGGTGACCGTATAACAAGGAATATCTTCTTTCCCCTGTCGATATTGTTAAAATTTCAGGGGTTCGGGTGTGTTTGTAGCTGTCGTACTCGTCTTTGTTTGGTGCTTCATGTAAATTATGGATAGAAATCAAATTTGTCCAACTGGTGTGCTCTAGCAGCTGCATACCTACAAAGCTGCTAATGCGAATTGCAACTACTGCAGAAAGCATAGCGAAGTTGAAATCGCACAATGTTATTATGACATACCAATGCATTTTCAAAACACGAAGTAAATGAAAAGAAACGCCAATTATGCTTTCCAGTGCATGGAATCAGCATTAGAGCACCCAGTCATTTAAAAATAAAGGGGTCACGTGGGCAACTTTCTTGTCTGAACAAAACATTGCAATCCTGCAGTCAATGTAACGTGCACGTTCGTTTATTTATATACTGTAATGAAACTTCGTCCGGCTGTCAGGCTTCCATGTTTATTCTGCCCCCGAACGAGCTCCGCGCTTCTTCCTCTTCTTCCAATCGGCGGCCGTCCTCTTTGGCTTAGTGAAAGATTGACCGCTAACCTGGGTTGCAGCTTTTGCTTTGCAATTCTTCACGCCTTCACACTCGGCCACACTGCAATGAGGCGCCCCGTCCAACTCTTTGGGTTTGCCCCTGACTTAGGCTCGAAGGTAGGCATAAAGGTGCGCATACCAACGGCAGAAGAGGCGGTTGTACGTCTGTGTTCGCTGGAAATGTCTCGCGTTCCGCTTCGTGTCTTCCTTTCTTGATTGCACCAGGGATATGCTGGGATATGCTCATTGCAAAGGAAACCACGGTGGCTTCAGGAATGATAATGTTCTGTGGGCTTGTCTCGCGGCTATTGTCTTGTTTTGTAACAAGGGCGCCCAAACAAGGGCGCCCAAAAGAAAGGACGTTACAAGGATGGGAACAAATCAAGAGAAGTCTTGTATAAGAACGGTCGTCTTTGCTGTGCGCTCCGCAAACTGCCAAGGGCAAGCTACAGCCTAAAAAACGTTATGCCCTAAAGCCCTTAAGTATTTAAGGAGTTCTCTTTGGATGATGCGAAGTCGGCAAGCCCAGCGCACGCAAATACAATCCTACAAACTCTTTTTCTTCCGTCATTAGCACCTGCTCCGTGACGCTGTTACACTGCCAAAACGCTCCATCTAAGGAACCCCCTTTCCCGCAATGCGGGGGTTTCCTTGATTCTCAGTTCCCCCTCTGGGCAGCTCCTGCCCTCACGCTAAGAAATCGCTAGCGATAATGGCGAAGACTGCCGGCCGCAGCAGCGCAGTTTTTTCATGAACACCAGTACCACGACAGTGCTGCCTGCCACTCTTAACAAAGTAATCTCTCTCTCTCTTTCTCTCTCTTTCTCTCTCTCTGTCTCTCCCTTACATATATACCGAAAGATTACTGCCTCGAGGGTTCAATTTCGGTACGTATACTGAAGTTCAGTAAAGCTTGATGTCGGGCTAGTTGGTGTAACGTGCTATTGAAGGTAAGTTGCGCGTGTTATGATCCCAGAGATGGACGCCGGAAAAAAACGTACAATTTCACAGGAACACGGAGCACTAAAAACTGATTTATTCTGGAACAAGGCGAAGACATCTATATAGAACAACGCAGAATAGAACAAAAAATTCTAGAGAGGTGGGGAAGGGAATTGATATGAGCGAAATATAACGATAAAAATATAGCGGGGGTCGAAGGCGGTCCACGTGCTGTCGTTCAAAAGATGACTCTAAAAACTGAATCTCACGCTGGGTGAGCGTAATGAAAGGGGTGCTTACGCATTCTCCCTCATGCCCTCATATCATAAAAAAACGTTTCATAAATTTCGCGGGATATTTTGTCTTTAGCGCAGAACAAAAAGGTGGTGTTATCAAACGCAGCCTCATACTTGCACCTGGCACGGTGCGCCGCAAAATGTTCCACTGTGCCAACCTGTTGGGAGGCATGTCGAAGTTCACGCAGTATTTTGTGGATACATCGGCCTGATTGTCCGATGTAGAAACGACCGCAAGACTAAGGTATCTTATACACAACTCCCTGCGAGCAATTTACACATTAGCGCAAGTGTCGAACCTTGAACTTTCCCTTAGATGCTCTGTTTTATTTTCTTCTCCGCAACGCCTTGGAAATGACACCGATTTTCACAGGTGCAGTGGAGACAACGGCAACAATATGCTTACTCCCGAATTTTTTTTAACCGGTAGGAAGCGCCGTGAACGTATCGCAAGACGGCAGGTCGCATGCGTTCTTTCGCCGCTCCAGCTTCTGGACGTTTTTCATCGACAACAGTGCTCAGGACTTTAGCTGCGACAGAAACTGACACCGAGTCTCGATAAGCACTTTTGTTTAGACGGTTGACGTGAAGCTAAGGCTTTCCGTGATGCGGTAGCGGCAGGATTTTGTGGATTCGTTGGAAAATCACGAAAACACAATTCCACGCTTGATTAACTTCATATGGGCAAAGTCGAAAGGGAGTAAGCTCTTTTGCGTCCGTGTGCGATAGGATCAGCAAATGTGTTTAGAACGTTTTTTGAGGCTAAGATCTAGAATTGTAAACTGGAATTGTAAATTGTAAACTGGAGACCACAGTGTAAACGGGAGACCACAGTCTTACACTTCTCCGAAACACCTCCAGAAACGTCATGAACCTTACTACTGGATGGTAGGCTCCCTAAAAAATCATCAACATAAAGAAAAGACAAGCCACAAGCTGTGACATGAGACACAAGCTGTGCATAACCTATCAGGAGTCTAGTTGCCAGAAAAAAATTACACCATTTTCCCGCGAGGGGAACCATGGGGTAGATGCAACACATCGGGGGTTGCCGTTGCGTTTCCGTTACGTTAGCCATGTCAGCGTGTGGATGGCTGTTGTTGTGTATCCTATTTACGCAGTATGTTCACCCCCGATGCGTCGCATCTACCGCATGGTTCCCCTCGCGGGAAGATGGTGTAAATTTTTAACCGAGCGCAAGCTGCGCGCTAACGCACAGCTGGCACGGCGACGGGAGCGAGCGCAGCCGAGCACGAGCTGCGCGCTGACCGCGCTGACGCACAGATGGCGCTGCGGTGAGAGCGGCGGAGCGCGCAGCTGCCGCGGCGAGGAGAATGGGGGCGGGATGCGGACTACGCCGTGACAACGACGCGAGACAAGGCGAGTTAAAGAGATCCGTTGCATCTAAAAAATCCACGACTTCACGGTCAAAGGGCCGAAGTTTGCAGCTCATCCGGAACATTATCCTCTCGACGTTCTCGCTATAGTGCACGCCATTGCCAATTATGTTCCAAAATGCGGAAAAGATGCTTGCGTTACCGAAGGTTTGAGTGCGTAATGGGCTGCAAGAGAGCAGCAAAGGGTTAAGGATAGACTTTTAAAGAAACTGTCGAATGCCTCCATGACAGTGGATTTGTGCTGTTGCAGTCCAACAAAACCGGAGGATTGGCTGTTCTTGAAGGATCAGAGTATGAGGAAAAGGTAGAGGCAGCCACCACAAAGAACTTATAGCGAGACAATGCGTTAAGGAAAAACACCTGAAAAAGATGCGAACGTCTGCGGAAAAAATTGTGCTAGGAGTTGCGTTTAGATCATCTGACCAAAAGCAATCAACAGCACGACACAGGTTAGTCTGCGTCTTTCCTTCACGCTGAAGACTCACGACGAGGGCAAACCGTTTAGGACAATCGTGGAAGACAAAGGTACTACGCAGAGGACTGTGGCCACCTTCCTAAAGAGGTACTTAAAAAAGTTGCCAATAGACGATCGCTTCTTGATAAGATACTCTGAAGTTGTGGGCTACCTAAAGGACAGCCCCGGTATAAATTGGTTGTCAGTTGACGTGCAAGACCTATATTACTGCGTACCCGCAGACAATGCTATGTTAGCTATGGAGCAGAGTATTGATGTTTATGGGAACGGGTGATTTCAAAATGAAATAGGTATTCCCTGCACGAAGTTTCTGTGTCTGCTGAAACTGTAACTAGGGTCGTTGTACATTTTTCACCAAGGATCTCTTTTTCGCAAGAAGATTGGGCACCAATTGGCTCTGGCATCGCTCCAGTGGTATGTGATCTATACCTTGCACGTGGCGATAGAGAGCTCCAGGATTTTTTGAAGGCATTCCAAGTGTCGAGGCGTTTTCGTAATGTTGATGATTTTTTAGTCTGCCTTCCATCCAGTAGTTACGTTCATGACGTTTCTGGAGGTATATTGGGGATGTTTAAGGCTGACCACTGCGGTCACCAGTTTACATATAAACTTCCTGTTAATGACTGCTTGCAATTTCTAGATCTTAGCCTCAAAAAAAGTTCGGAACCCACTTGCTAGTCCTATCGCACACGGTCGGAAAAGAGCTTACTCCCTTTCGACTTTGCCCATACGAAGTTAATCAATCCTGGAATTGTGTTTTTGTGTCTTTGGAACGCCGTCACAAAATCCTGCCCCCACCGCATCACGCAAAGCTTTAGCTTCCAAGTGAACCGCCTAAAGAAAAGTGCTTATCGATACTGCGTGTTAGTTTCTGTTGCAGGTAAAGTCGTAAGCACTGTTGTCAAAGAAAAGGTCTAGAAGTAGGAGCAGCGAAAGCACGCATGCAACATGCCGCCTTGCGATACGTTCACGGCGTTTCCCATAGGTTCAAAAATTACACCATCTCCCCGAAGGGAACTATGTGGTGATGCAAAGCATGGGGGTTCCGTGTAGGTTCCGCACTGGAGCAGAACCGGCGCAGGCGGTGTCTCGGAGTAGACTGAGCGCAGCGCAGCGCGCGCACCTGCTTTTATACAGCTGGAGGAGAGGAGAATGGAAGAGAGACGCGCATGCGCAGTGGGGGTGTGGACGGCGCAACAACAAGGGAGGGACATAGCCCCGACATTGAGATGGCTCCTGGAGCGACAGTGTCGCCGGTGTCTTACTGGGCCGGCACGAGACGAGCACGCTTCCTCTTTAAGGGCTCCTGGAGCGACAGTGTTGCCGGTGTCTTCCTGAGCCGGCACGACACGAGCCGAGCGGCGAGGAGGAGAGTGGCGTTATCGCAGCTGGTTAGGGCTCCTGCAGCGACAGTGTTGCCAGTGTCTTCCTGAGGCGGCACGAGACGAGACGATAATTGCGGATTTGGCTTATATTGAACTGAAACATTCAAGTTGATGCGGAATAGTTATGGAAACTTTAGTTAAACTGATGTTCAAGCTTGATGTGATTGAGTTTTGGTGGAAAATGAATTCAAAATGTGCAACAGGTCTTCAAGAACGGTAGAACCATACGTGTAGAGCGGGTGAGTCCTCGTGGCACCATCAGCAGCTCTTTTTGAATTATGCCCTCAGATAATTTTCTTTGGTACGCCTGAGCGCACTTAAGCAGTAAGCAATCCCGCCGTTGCTTTGCCATGAATTTCCAATACGCTTGAAAAGAAGGCTGCTTATATCTCCTTCACCTCAATAAATTGCTTCGTACTCTCAGAGAGGAGGGGGAGGAGAGATCTGCCAGTTGTTGCAAGCGGCTGCTATTTAGTTATGTACTAAAATGGTAAATGTGGCAGTAAAAAAATTTATTACCGGAGTGATTTCGTAGGCACTGGGAGACAAAAGGAAATCATTGTTTCGCATCTCTCACTTCCATTTCGTTCACTTCTTCCGTTTACTTAGTCGTTGACATCTGGCGACAGATCTCTCGCCTATCTCTCAATTCCCGTCTGAATTCGTAATGAGCCAGATCTGAAAAGCGAAAAAAGAAAAACCTTTCGAAAACCCGCCAGAAACAGTCTGAACAATCAAGCCAAAAGCAAACTCCCAGTGGGCAAATGGACTTGGCCCATTTTTCTCCGTGAAAAAGCCTCATTTTCGATACGAACTACGATTTGCGTACGCGCTTTCAAGCGTTATCTCAACTATTACCTAGGCACCCCTTTTTTAGGGGAAAGTTGCCGAGTTTTTCTTGTCTCCGCAGTTGTGTCCCACTTAGTTTGGGTTTCTGGATCCGGCTCATTTCGAGAAAAAAAAAACACCTCGTATGCTTCCGTCTTGTCCAGAATAAATCAGTTCTTAGTGCGCCATCTTGTCATGAAAGTGCACGTTTTTTCCTGTGTACGTCTATGTGATCATAACGAGCGCGACTTACTTTGCAAAGGGTATACTGAAAGACAAAAGAGCACGTATAACCTATTCTATAACCTATTCACGTAAACCCTATTCTTTGGCACGGTAAGTGATGGCAAACTACTTAAGGGAAGACGGGAAAACAACTGGAATGGGGATATACTCCACACGCACTCTGTAAATGCAAAGACGCAATCCGGACTAACTCGGGAGAAGGATACGTGTCACTGAAAAGGAAATGTTTATTTACGAAGGCAATTTTGTGAGTTTCAGCAGTCTTGGATTTGGAACCTAATGGTAAAATGGACATGGTAGTCACGTTTGTACCCTAGAAAGCAAGGTTTTCTTTATTGGTAGCTGAAGAGAGATGAGCCAAACCACTATTTTATAATTAAAAAACATATTTTGCAACATATTTACGGCAAGTCTAATTTTCGCGATGTGCAGGAGAGTTCCCAAATGTGCCAAAGATAATTTTTCTCTGCAATGATGTCTTTGACAGTATTTTGGTTTTTGTTTCGCAATAGTATTTCATTATTATTAGTTTGTCTTTAGATTGATCCAAAATATTTATTAGCACATTGCTATGACTAATTTCGGGAACGACGAAACTGTTGTTACCGAAGCTTTGAATACTGAGTTTCAGCTCGTGGGTGCTGGAACTGTACATTTGCAAAAAAAAAACGCTCCTGCAGCAACAGCATTTCCCAACAAGCGAGAAGTGTGGGCGTACGGATTGTCTTGCTAGTAAGATCGGTTGAAATATTCACTTATATCTACGTTTCGAGCGCAAAATAAATCTTCGGCACATTTGAGGCAAAATTTAGGTGCATTCAAGCGTTTCAGCGTTAAAAGTAGAACTTAACCTTCCTACACTTCAATCTCGCCGCAAAATAGCTCTACTGTGTCTTTACCACAAATTCTTCCACTCGCAACAACTTAGAAATCAGTACATCCAACTAGCCCACCGTATTTCCCGTACTAGTCACACCAATGCAGTCTATCCGGAACGTGCCCATACTAATACATTTCAATAATCATTTTTCATACGCACATCCCGAGACTGGAATGACCTACCTGCTGCAGTTGCTACAATCATTGACCAATCTTGTTTCAAGCACGCTATTGAAGAAGTGCCGCCATAATTAGTGTACCCCTTCTGTTGCTGTCGGTACGTTGTTGTAACCCTCCTTTCTAGTACTGTATCATACCCACCCCTTCTATAGAAGTACCGCTATAGTTACTGTACATCGTCTGTTGCCGTTACAATGTTGTTACCCTTTTTTTCAAGTGCCGTGTCATGCCCACCCCTCATGTAATGTCCCAATGGGACCTTTGAGGAATCAATAAATCAAATAAATCAAGATGTTCCATGTGCTTTAAAGTTTAAATGCACGGAGCAATTGAGAGACCCTGTAAGTCGTCTTTTGCAATTCATGGCGAAAGGCGAGCTTATTGAGAATAAATGGGGTCGTGACGAAATCCACAGCCCGAAATCTTTAATGAACGCTGAACAGGGCAGCCCTACTAATTGCAGGGCGTGCTACTTGAGATAGGGGTGAATATAAAGAGAAAAAAATCAACAGTAAGGAAAAGAAGGGGTGAATTAATAATAAGTGGGAGCGGTGATCGAAAATTGAAGGCCCTTGCGCCCTGCTAATGTGAATGACCACCAGAGCTGCATATTACATTGGGGGTGGCGAGAACACGTATCCCTTTTTTATACAGAGTGAATGGTTTAGCTATATCTGTTTGTATGGCTGTCGTACTCATTCTTATAGGCATCCCTACGGTTGTCTTTAGTGCCTTCTAAGTCTCTGCAATCAGTGTCTCTGTAGAGGAATCTAACTTTTTATATGGAAGACTGAGGAAATTTCTACGGGATGTTATATATAAAGACAGCGACACAACCGGCTATAGGAGGAGCTAAAGACACTCATAACAGTGTTTATACGAATAGCTACAGACGGCCATAGAAGCGGCTATAGCTAATTTGGCCAAATATTTTAAGCCAACCATAAAAATGATTTTCTATAGCTCACCATACAATATTTTTGTATGAGCTGCAGCCAGAAGAGAAGCACAGCAACCGCTACTGTAGACAAAGCGACAGCACCAGCAGCTAAAGAATTACCTGCCCATTTGCAAGCCGGCATTTAATATTATGGATCTCTTAAACTTCTCCAGTGGTACTTCTTGGGTTGTGTGCCTAGCTGCATTTTGTAACAAATGCTCCGTGAAGACTTATGCCTTAAAGGGAGGAGTACAAAGTTGGGATTCAAAACACTATGCCAGTATTCATCCACAAAGACATTCAAGAAAAGTAAAATCAAGGGGTTTATTAATCCAAATCATTACATAAAGGGAAGCGATATACATGACTTTACGGTACTTCACTGTACAGTCAAAAGCTCGACAAATGTTGATTTGGTCAGGCAATATTTCAAAAAACATTAAAACGACTACAAAAATAAAAATTACAAGCAATCGAGATCGAAACGGAAAACTTTTGACGTTGGTGAGTGACTGTCTTACTGCTTATCCTTATCGTGAAATGTTGAAGTGCTGGAACCATTTATTAATTGACTGATTTACTGCGCCTGAAACCAGTTATAACGAACTGAACTTCTGTAATGCGTTCACTATATTAGGGCTTCTTATCTTCAATAGTGAGAATTACCTTATTGCAGACAAAGTTACATGATGTAAACTCATTTGAACTTGTGACTGTACCTTAACAGTATTGGCAATGGTGCTATTGACATCTTGAGCTATTGCTCAAGAGGACTTTGAGCTATTGAGGATTTATTGAGGATTGAGCTATTGAGGACTTTGGGCTATCGAGGACTTTGTGTGAACGCGCTATAGTACACTTCCCTCAATGTGAGTGCAGTTGCGGTGAAAACAGTTGAACAACCTACATACCTAACCCAATAACAAATGTTTGCAGCTGAGATGAACCGTCTATAGTGAATGTGTCTGCCATGTTATGTCAGGTACACAATTGTGAAGAGGAGATACACACACCAAACAGGATAGAGTGCAAGTAATGACTCAAATTGATTTAGTAAAGGAGTCTCGGTACAGACAGTGTGGGACTCATTGGAACGTGCGGCAAATCATGGCTGTCGAAAAGGTAGGCAATTTTGTGCAAATTTGTAGAGGGATTATACGGGATATAATGCAAATGATTTTTTTGCTAGGGGTTATTGAATAATTTATTGATTTGATTGATTGTAGGGTTTAACGCGTTGACGCAACGCACGCGATGAGGCGCGCCGTAGTGGAAGGCTCCAAATTAATTTTGGCCACCTGGGGATTTTTTAACTTGCGCTGAAATATCGCACTCGCGGGCGTTTTTGGTTTTCGCCTCCATCAGAAAAGCGGCCTCAACGGCCGAGAATAGAACCCGCAGCCTTGGCTTCAGGGGTTATTGAATAGCCTTACCAGGTTTTCTACACTGCATCCACTCATTTGAAAAGGACTCGTCTTTTGCACGTGCATGTTATGCGCAATACAGCATATTGGGCAAGTCATTGAACTTGTCTTCAACATGGTGCTTCACGCCTCTTAAGGAACGAAGGCAGTCAGCAGAACACACCTGTTCTATCTGCCCCGCTGAGACCAAGGAAAGCTGAGAAACAGCGTTAACTAGAAGCTAATAAACCAGCAAGATAAAAAAGTACATTGTGAGCTATAAACGTTTGGCGTATGTGTAGGTTTTTTATTGAGTATTTGTTATTTTTACTGGTTGTGCAAACGTTTTGCACGTCCTAAAAATTCAGAGAAAGTGCAGTGTTCAACTTGGTTTCATATTACTTCCCACTTTACTAAGCCACATTATTGGTATTGACTGCATGCAATTTTTACAGATTGTATGAACATAGTGTATGTGATGACGCTCAAATATCAGTTTACTTTTTAGGAACCCAAAAGAAGAACAATATGAATAGTGCAAAATGGAAGTGCTAAGCATGCAGACGTGGCACGTTGAATGGTAATAATGTCCTGTGAAGATGAGCTGTGGGACTATTTCATACGTTACGAGTTGTGGGCCCATTAATGAAATGTCAATAAACCCGGCCGCATTTTATCGTCATCTTGTGCCGATCTTTTTTTTTCAAGTTCCGCATATAAATAATTTGTTGTTTATTATGGTTATCTTTATCGTTAACTTAACCTTGTCTGTTTGAAGTCTGTAATACTTAGTAAATTTCGTAACATTTAACAAACAAGCGCTTTTTGTTGTGCTTCTACATGCCTAGCTTTGGCAAGACAGGCTTCATTTCAACACAGAAGACAGGGTTGAAAGAGGAAATTATGGAATTGAACTCGGTAACTCGTTGAGGCATCACTGCTCTTAAAACGTAGCCATCTTTGTTTTTAACTAATGCTTTATTTGTGCACCTACATGTCTCTGGGGCTTACCTGTTTTTGCACATAGTTGTCTTGTTTTGAAAGAAAATTTGAAGTGTGAGTTTCATTTCGGGTGGGGTATACGCGTTGCGTTTTGCTGTGAGCCTTGTGCACTTGTGTGAAGCCAATTTTTCTTGGGCACCTCGAGCTGCTCTTCTAACTTATATTTTAAATTTTTATTGAGGTGCATACTGCCAGCCAGAGTTCCAAGAAGGAGGAGCATAATGCTGTGAACGACATCAAAGATAACAACAGCTCAGAACATTGCAAGTGGCAGCAATAATAAAACAAGAAATGGTTAATATCAACTAAACATTTACTTCTATATATTGAAATGAGTGAAGACATATGTTCAAGTGTATTGTTCCAGTCGATAATAACATGTGATAAAAGAAGAAAATGTATACAGGTTGGTGGAATGGGTGACAGAACGGAAATGGTGATTACGAAGAGTATTTTGAGGTACGCGTGGTCTTGTATCTACGAAAAGTTTATATCATAGGAGCAAAAAATTTAAGGCATTATGAGCTTCTTCTTCCCTTAATGCTTGAATCTCAGCAGTATGCACGAGCTCAGAACAGAATCCGTGCGACTATATCGTGCGCCTATCGTTAGAATTACCAGCAGTAAAGAAATGTAAGACGTATAGAGCTTTCTTTTTGCCTAATCTTAGAATCCCATCATGTTCCATAATTAAGGGGGGAAACTGGGTGTGTTGGTGAATAATCTAAGAAAAACAGCGCAATAAAGACAAAGACAGAGAGAGATAGACGACAACAAGATAATCGACAAAGACGATACACGCTAGTCCTTGTCATGTATCTCTCTATGTCGTTGTCTTTTTGCGCTGTTTTGCTTAGCTTACATAATCGCATAAACAGAATTTGATCAGATATATTTAGAAAAACAAAGTCAACAGCCCGTATTAGAACCTTTGCAAACAATTCAATATTATTTCTTGTATAGGGGTGTGAGACCGTGCAGGCATACTGGAGTTTCTACCAAATTAAAGTAGGGTACAAAAGTAATGTAACTTTCCCTGGAGCATCGGGGAGTTTCTGCTTAATAAAACACACTTCGCGACCATATGAGAATTGCTTATACGCGACTTCCAGCTCAAGTTCATAGCTTATGCCATAGCCTAATAAGCATATTCCTGACCCTCGGGTGACAGATTTCTTAAACAAGCATAAATAATGTCAGTGGATTAATTTTGTCGAGGATATGAAGGGAGACGGGGCGATCCGGTTTGAACATCGTGGACCATTCATGACTCCAGGAGGGCATATTACCAGAAATGGAGAAATTACGTGTAAATATCCGAATCTGAATGGGCTCGTTACAATGGAAACAATTCATGACACAAAATGTAAGGAAGCGACGAAGGAGACATCATGGGGGCCATTGATAGACGAAGAGTGTCAGCTATTCACTCTAATCCAACAAATACGCAGTACCCTAGGCTACGAAAAAGGAGCGGGGAAGGTAAGAGGCAGTTTTTGAGTTAATATTTTGAAATAATTTTGGCCAGATGGCAGGTTCCACCAATGAGTGCAAGTGGTGGGTCTGACTTGCCTATGTGAGTGATAAAAAGTATCTATCACATTGTATTAATTGCTCGTGCTCCGGTATACGGCCACCGTGCAGCCAGTGTGTACGGGCACCCATTTTTACAACCCCTGGACCAGGTTGGAAGCCTGTACTAATTTGCAAATAAAATTTAGTAGCGTTGGAAACAGCACAACATTAACTGCAAACAACTGTACTCGAAATATGCAGCAAAAACAATCTCAAAATGCGCCTAGCTGGGCTCTCTGTCGAAGTTATCTGCTAACCGAAACTATTGACCTGTATGAGAGCGTTTGTACAGCCGCCCTGAAAAAGTGGCCACGTTGTAGTACACATACAACGATGTAAAAGTCGGCATCGGCTATTACAACATCAAAAAATGATGAAAACAACCGCGGCGCCCGTGGGTGGAACTGATCCGGTTTCCAGGTACAGACAATAACAGGCTGCCGCAGTTGCACAGGTACGGAATCGCGAAATGAGTACGTAAAGATTTGTTTAAGAAATGTGGACAACTGCCCTTGTGTTACTGTAACAAAAGAACTATGCTGCCAATGCTGCCAGATTTTGCATCCGGTGTCGCAAAATGTAAAATGCCAGCGTTAATTCTAGTTGACTAAAGAAGCGCTAGCATTTGTCGCCACAATGCAGAGAGGCAGCGTGCGATGCGCGGATCAATAGCTTGTTTTTGCGTAATCATAGCGTGCTGCTACGTGGACGTACGTCACATTGCTAGGAGTGTGGTTTATTGATTGATTGATTGAAGGTTGATTACCATTGGTCACATAAAGTTTCCAAACACTGATTGGATGCTTCAAAGTAAAAATGATGTTGCCGCATGGCATTCAGAAAAGCCGTCAGGATAGATTTTGTGCCATCGCCGCTTGATTATCCGACCCGGAGTGACCATGCCGGAGCTAAGCTGAAGCATCGCCGGGCATGCACTGGTTTCTGGGAAGTGCTCGAATGCGCCTTCTACATATATGTTACGTTTGCTCGCTGACACGTCTAGCTGGCTGAGAGAGAGAGAGAAGTGATTGGATGGAAGAAAGGAAAGGAAAGTGCACTGGGGATATTATTGAGCTCAGTAGGGAGCTCACCTGCATACAACCCAGTGCGGTGGGGAGGGGAAGAGGGGATAAAAGACTTGGGAGGAGGCTAGGGGTGGAATAGAAAAGGTGTGAGAGAGAAAGACAGGAAGAAAGGAGAGAGAGAGAGAGAGAGAAAGAGAGGAGAAAAAAAAAGAAAAGAGGGGGGGGGGCACTACATAAGCGACAGCGGCACAAGTGTTCGTTGAGTAGCCTCAGCTACAGGCGCTGGGTTAGTCCAGTGGCCTCGAGGAATGCCAGGAGGTGTCGGAACACTTCACGACGGGAGCTGGCAGGACCCGTCGGGAACAGCAGGTCCTGCAGGTTTTGTCTGGGCCGTCCGAGACGCTGGAGTGCAGCCTGCAGCACTGCTCTGTGTGCTGCGTGCTCGGGGCAGGACAGGAGCAGGTGCTCCAGCGTCTCGGGTTCGGGGCAGTCGGCACAGGCGGGGGAGGCGCGTCGTCCTTGGTGGTGCAGCAGGGCCGCCACCTCGCAACAGTTGAGGCGCATCCGGAGCAGCAGGCGCCGGACGTCCCTGGTGAGGCGCCCTGGCAGAACGGGCGGGGCCTGGCCAGACACTACTCGGGGGTCCGGGTGTCTGGTCAGGGCCATTCGGGCCAGGATTTGGCGTGGGGCATCAAACGCAGTCATGTCCTGGGAGGCAGGGGTACCTGGCTGGTGGGCACCCTTGGCCAGAGCGTCGGCCGCCTCATCGCCCGGGATGCCCATGTGGGCCGGCAGCCAGTGTAGCTGCACAGTGCAGCCACGGGACGCCACCGCATGCAGTTTGGCCACCAGCGACCGCTCCACGTGCCCACTGGAGCTGCCCGGTTGGTCAGCCGACTGCAGCCGCAGGAGGGCTGGCCGGGAGTCCGTGAGGACGAGGGCCTTGCAGTCTGGGCCTGCCCGCTCGAGCAGCAGGTCCGCAGCCAGGTGCAGGCCGGCCAGCTCCGCGGTGGTGGACGAGGCAGGGAAGGGCAGGCGGCACACCCGGCTGGCGCCAAGTGTTGGGGCAGTGCAGGCGGCTGCCGCATTGCCCGTGCGGGGGAGCACCGACCCATCTGTGAAGACGTGGAGGCTGGCGTTGTTCTCCAGCAGGGCAGCCACCTCCTGGTAGATGGCCTGGTGAGGAGTGGCCCTCTTGCTGCGCACCCCAGGCAGCTTGGTGTTGATGTCTAGGGCCTCTCCTGTGCCGGGCGGTGGAGGCTCCAGAGGGGGTCGCTGCGGCACCACAATGTCCTCCTCATAGATGTGCAGCAGCTTGCCCATCTGCGAGTTTGGACGGGCACGGAACCGGTGCAGCAGGGCGGCCCCGTCCGGGCTTTTTTGCAGGCGGTCTATGTGGCGCAGGCCTGCCTGGAAGGCCCGCAGCTCGATTGGCCAAGTGGCTGCCTCGGTGTACGTGGCCACCACAGGAGATCGGCGTGGGAGGCCCAGGCAGAGCCGGATGGCCCGGCGTTGGTCGAGCTCGAGCGCCTTCCACCGCAGTTGCTTCAGGTTGGCGAGGGGCAGCGCGTACAGCACAGCCGAGGAGGCCATGCTGTGGAAGACACGCTGCGCAACCTGGTGGGAGCAGCCATTGCCTCGTGCCAGCAGCCTCCGCACTCCCTGCTGCACTGCCGCAGTGCGCTGCCGCAGTGCCCGCACAGCTGGCAGCCATGACAGCCGGGAGTCAATGAGCAGCCCCAGGTATTTCACCTGGCGCTGCCATGGGAGGGGCTGGCCATTGAGGGTGATGGGTGGCGTTGCCCTGTGGGCCCTGGCGCCACTCGGGTGCACCATCATGGCCTGCGTTTTGGCCTCCGAGAGCTGCAGGCCACGGCTTGACAGGAAGGCAGCCACTGCTCCCAGCGCCTTCTGCAGGCACGCCCTCACGTGCTTGCCCAATCTGGTAGGCCCGTGTGTCCAGATGGCGACGTCGTCCGCGTAGACTGCTATACCCACTGGATACCGGAGCCCAGCGGGAATGCAGTCAGGGAGGGGAGCCAGCACCAAGTTGAAAATCTAGCTGGCTGATACACCAACATTCGCGACATCGGTACGCTAAATCCATATATGCTCAGGGAAATAAACTGAAATTTTCTCAAATTATCGCAATAGCTGATTGAACGTACTCAAAAAGCACTATAAGGTCCGATAAACCAATCACAACGCTTGCTTCAAGCGACTTGGTTGGCCTAACACTGCTGCCGAGGTCCTGTTCCCGAATGCAAAAGAAAATGTTCGCCCGGCACAGCCCACGTGTTGGATGGACATGTCGCATCCAACACGTCGGACGATGAAGAAAACAGGCTTTATACCGGGAAACCCTTCGTTCCCTTCGGGTTTCCGTGAAACTTTGGCAGTGGCAGCGTGGCTGTGTAGCTCGTACGCGTACTTGCGCAGTGCGTACTTTATAGCAAGAAGTTAGGAGGAACGTTTTTCAAAAACGTGCGTCCTATGCCTCGGGGAAGTGTCTGCAGCAGCATGTGAAGTTATGGAAGCTGTGATAGAGGTAAGGAAAGTTACCTTGATTACAAGCATTTTGACGCGATGACTCCTGCAGCGACGACAAACAGCGGTGCCTTGGATTATTCGTACTTGGACACTAGTGACTACGGCGAATTTTGCTGTCAGCGTGGTTTGGAATACGGGCAATGTGCTTGGATAACAGGCTGAAATCGGAATAACCCCTGCTTTATTCCTGCATGTACCGTGCGCGCGTACTTTTCGAGATTGGGCTGCGCCACAGTGACGTGCGGTTTTTCACGACAGGATACCCCTCCGGATCTGCTGTTCGGGTGTGTTGCCAGAGGATCAAGATTCGCGAAGGCAACGAGTCAAGCTAACTATTGACTTCCCATTTGATTTCTCACGTTCTGGTTCTTAAATAAAACCGGTTGAAGATATTTTTTCGACGTGTGTTTAGTCCTAACGATATAACAACGTAATTCTTCAACCCTTTCAAATCTATCCCCATAGAACATTTTTACCCAGGAGAATAAATTTGCTCTCCCGAGCCAGTTGTGTTTTATTGACGGAGTGCAATTATACACCAATGCAGTCAGGAGTACAAAATCAGCTGAGTATATTTCCCAATTGATTCTGGCTAAAGTTGGTACCGGTGCTTGCGTTTTTGTGAAGGAAGGGGGCTTTGTTTCTTCTTAGCAGCGATGTGGGTTTTTAATTATAATGCTATTAAGAAAAAAAAAACATCCCGCAAGCATCGGCCACGCCATCCGCTGAAGTCGTCGTGGTGGTCGGCTTGTTCCACCGTAACGTTCAAGCTCTTGAAGGGTAATGTAGTAGTGCCAGTGGAGGCAGAAAGAAACAGTTTCCGAACTCTTGCAGTGAATTCAGCAATGCCGCTTCAAAGAGATGCTATAATTCTTAGTGAGTAAGGTAACCCCCCTTAGGAGTATATAGCAAGACTCTGAACCAGCGTTCCATAACTCCATGCTATTCGGTGCTGTTTCACAGGGCGCCTGGCAACTCCTCTAGGAATACCTAGAGCGCGCCTGCAAACGAGAGTCTGGGGACGTCCGGTTGAAGGGTACGGCTTTGCGGGAATAAGAGGAGTTACCTCACGCTTGAAAAAGGAATTGCATATAAGACAAGGATTTCAACTCCTCTGAAGAGTCGTCCTTCTTGGAGTGTGGGGGCACACCTCTTCTTCTAAGAACGGTCACGCGGCTCGGTTATCTAGCGGCTCTCTAACTGTTGGGTATACCCCTACGGGTATGCCCAACATACCCAACATGACCCCTGCGGGTTACTGGTGTTTGTAGTGTGGCACTATCCCCCTCTTCAAGGTGCGTCATCCCGATGCAAGAAAAGAGTAAGTCCAAAGAAAGAAAAAGAGAAAGAATGAAACACAGGAAGATAACAAAGATCCAATGCAGTCCCGAAACACAGCGCAGAGCGCTCGTCGCCGCTGAATGGTCCGACAAATTATCTTGTACCCGCCTACACTGTTACTCAACGCGAACAGTACCGCTTCATTCTAGCCGCATGGACTACTTCCGGAAGAACCCTTCGGCGAGATAGGACAGTTCCTTCGGGGTAACTGTGTAGGTGACACAGTCGAGTCTACGCACAAATGTGGGCGGATGACAACATGAAAACGCTTCGGATCGCCCCGGAGGACGCACAAGGCTCCAAACCCACACCTGGTCACCAGACTGGCACACCACCTCTCGGTGGAGTTGGTTATAGTAACCCGCATCGACAGACTGTTGGTGGCGTATTCGACATCGCGCAAGGAGCCGAGCTGCTTCGACGGAGCGAGTGAATTCTCCGTGACTGAAAGGAGCTCTTCAGCTTCACTTAGTAGAAGCACGGCATCTAGTATAGTCGTGACGTCTCGACCATTGACTAGACGGAAAGGGGTGGAGCCTGTTCTCTGCACCGCCGTGTTGTATGCATATACGTCGTAAGGTAATACGTCGTCACAGTTGATGTGTTCCACGTTTACATACATGAAAAGTATTCTGCGATGGTCTTGTTGAGTCGCTGGGTCAGATTGTTTGTTTGCGGATGGTACGCAGTTGTTCGGCGGTGATAGGGATAGGCAAGCTTCATCACTTTTTTGGTTAGGGCTGATTTAAACGCAGGGCCCCTGTCGCTAATACCGCCTGCTGGGGCACCATGTCGAAGCACAACATTGTGGAGGAAAAATCTCGCATTTCTGCTGATGCTGATGTCTCGGCTTCGCAGCATCGTGTGAGGTTATTGGTAGCTTCCACTATCCACTTGTTTCCGGTTGATGACACAGGAAATGGGCCAAGAAAATCCATGCCGACCTGTCGCGACGGTAGGTTTGGTGGATCGATCGGTTGCAAGAAGCCGGTTGACCTAGTGGGTCGGGTTTTTCCGCTTATATTCACGGCACGTCGTGACGTAATGTTGCACTGTCGCTGCTAACTTCGTCCAGTAGTACCTTCGGCAGACCCTCGCTAGTGTGCGAGAGAAGCAGAAATCGCCCGACGAGAGTGTGTCGTGACAAGCATACACAATATCGTCGCACCGGCATTTTGGCACTAGCAGGAGGTTAGCAGACCCGGTAGGGTAGGAGCCTTTAGGGGTGAAGCCTTCTAGGGGCTCGGGCTGTCGGCGTCTCATGTCATCGCCTGATTTCATCTTCGATGTAGTCCCGGTACT
This sequence comes from Haemaphysalis longicornis, assembly GCF_048455015.1. Taxonomy (NCBI): domain Eukaryota; kingdom Metazoa; phylum Arthropoda; class Arachnida; order Ixodida; family Ixodidae; genus Haemaphysalis; species Haemaphysalis longicornis. Next base: position 116,426,410 of record NW_027526203.1, on the reverse strand, counting down.
GAATCACCGGGGCACTAGTTTACGCCTCACGCTAGTCACGATACTAGCACACCGGGACACCCGTTTACACCTAGCACTAGAGCGAAACGCGTACTAAAATAACGCACCAGGACACGTGTTTCCCAACGCCTCGCGCTAGAACGCTTCGTGCTTCAACCAAAGCTGCATACCTCGACCCCCCCCCCCCAGTTTCATCTGCGTGGGAAAAACAAGAATACACTTATACACTGCATCCTTCGCATCTCCCCAGGTTTCACGTTAGTGGAGACACCCAGCATTTTTTTGTAGAGCCCACCGTGTCGCACCAAGAACGATAAAATTGTGCGCCTAAAGAAGTGCGGGAAATGGAAGCCATGCCCTTCTTAGGTGCTCGATGAGAGGTTGGAGCATGATCTGTCACCTCCGGGCAAGATCTGCCACCCCCAAAGCTCTCAACAACGCTGGATCATCCTGCGGCTCCAAAGGATTCCACTCAAGGGGATCTCGGGATAAACAATCGGTGTCGTTGTACCGATTTCCGGATTTATAGATGATGTTCACATCAAAAACTTGACGCTGGAGGCTCCACCGCACAAGGCGGCCCGAATGGCTCCGGAGGCTTGGCGGCCAGCACAAGCAGTGGTGGTCGCTTACGACCTAGACTGGTCGGCTGTATAAGTAGGGTCTGAAATTAGTGACCGCCCATATTACGGCCAAGCACACTTTCTCTGTTGTTTAGTAGTTACTCTCCGCTCCGGGAAGAGTACGGCCTCCGTACTGAATCACTCGGTCGACACCACCCTTGGCGCCAAGACCCACATTGCTTACATCTGTGTGCAGTTGTGTCTCAGCATCCTTGTCGAAGTGCCTGAGTACAGGGGTAGACTGCAGGAGTTTCTTGAGCTCTTCAAAAGACATGCACTGCTCCTTTCCCCAAACTAAAGGCACGTCCGCCCTAGTCAAACGAGTCAAGGATTCCGCAAAATTGGAATGCACGCACCCGGGAATGCACGACACACCATGTTTGTCCGTTGGCGTCGGAAAGGAGCTTACGACAGCAGTCTTCTCGGGGTCGGGGCTAACGACCTCATGGCTCACCACATAGTCAAGAAATTTCTTTTTTTTTCGAATGCGAAGTGGCATAATTCTGGCTTCAGAGACAGACAAGCCACACTTATCGCAACTAACACTTCACTCAGGCGTTCTACATGTTCATGGAATGTTTTAGAAGAGATTGGGACGTCATTTCGATAGAAAGACAAGAGCGCCTTTTGACATCCCACAGAACGCTGTCCATCAATCGTTGAAAGGTAGCGGTAGCAGAGGAAAGGTCGAAGGGTAGCGCCGCTTTAAATTCGTACAACCCATCTGCTGTGATGAAGGCAGCCTTTTCACGGTCCCGTTCATATACTTCAATCTGTCAAAAGCAGCTACGCAAGCCGATGGACGAGAAATACCTGACATGGGGCAGTCTATTTAGCGAGTCGTCGATTCGAGGCAAAAGATAGACACCCTTTTTATTTTTTTAACGTACGGGAATCGCGTCAGACACGTGGGGTACCGTCTTGTTTTGCCACGAGGAGGACAGGTGATGCCCATGGACTCTGATGGCTGTATCACATCATCACGCAACATATCCTAACTTCACGTTGAATCACCTCTCTCTCTTTTGAAGAAACCATGTACGGTTGTTGCGACCAGGCCAATTTCATTCGTGGGAAATGATTCGGTGTTTATCCAACCCAGTGCGCTTGACCTTCGAGGAAGGAGCAAAACCCTTAATGAAGTAGCTGATGAGGAATTTAAGTTGCAGTTTTTTCTGATTCTAAAATGGGGCTGATTTCCATTTGAATGGACGGCAAGGAAGTCGCTGGAGTAGCAGTAACATTCGGGGTGTCTTGCTGATTCTGTGGCCCGACAGCTTGTAATGAACTCTGTAAGGAGACCACTGCTTGAACGCCGGCTATTTCAGCGAGATAAGCCACAGCCACGTTCTGGGTCAGTCGCTGAGGTTCGGTGCTGAAGTTCGTAAGAAGTAATTAATTGATTGATTGTAGGGTTAAACGCGCTGACGCAACGCAGGCGATGAGGCGCGCCGTAGTGGAGGGCTCCGGATTAATTTTGGCCACCTGAGGATCTTTAACGTGCGCGGAAATCTCGTGCACACCGGCATTTTTGCTTTTCGCTTCCATCAGAAAAGCGGCCACCGCGGCCGGGAATGGAGCCCGCGACCTCGTGCTCAGCAGCGCGACGCATTAGCTACGAGCCAACGAGCCACCACGGCGGGTAGTTCGTAAAGAGTAATTCCGTCCAGTTGTTGTGGAACTCAACTACTCCCTCAGCGACGCAGATCTATCACTGTAACAGAAGGGGCACATTACCTTCGGCTATTCGACATTTGATGCTGCTTTCGGGCTTCACAGCGACAAGAACAGTAGCTGGGAGTGGCAGTGCGTCGTAATAATCATCGGAAATGCGTAATGCCATGTGGCATGGTTCATTTTGGGTTTTAACCACTCCCTTAATCGAGGCCACCAATAGCTCTCTTACGTTAATCACAGCCCCGTACTCGTGAAGAAAGTCCAATCCGAGGATAAGACGCTTAGAACAGACTTTTAGGACAAGGAAGAACGCCAAAAAAATAAGCGTCCTGTATTTTTATCCTTGCTGTGCACACACCGACAGCAGTAATGAGATGGCCACCTAGCGTGCGAATCTCTGGACCATGCTACGGTGTTAACACTTTTCTCAGTTCGCTCGTAAGCTGGTTGCTCATCACAGAGAAATCAGCCCCAGTGCCCCCGAGAGCTTCCAAGGGGTAGTGGTCGAGAAATACCGGAATTTCAGAAGAAGCTGCACAGTCAAATATGGACCAGTAGTGACTCTCCTACAAAATCGCCGGGTTGAACGTCGAGGTAACGTCGGGTTCATAGTCGGGTTGTCGAATCGGTTGCGTCGAGTCGCCGGGTTCTGGTGCATGTGTTCGTGTCGGTGGAGGATGTTCTGATGTCGGAGTGGCGGCAACACCCTACCCCCGGAGACGCCGCCCTGTTTCCGTGGCGCGGACTCGCGGTCGCCTCGCCAGTCGCTCTGAGGGCCGTATATAGTTGGCGGCGAGGAGAAGTGAATCCTCAGGGCGGTGGTTACCGAGACTGGCGTCGCTGCGGCTTGGGTGACGGCGGAAGCAGGTTGGCGACTAGGTATTCTTGGACCTCAGGAGGACGTTCATCATAGGTGGTTCGAGAAGAATGTGGCGAAAAGCCTTGTAACCCCATTCGACGGTAAAGGCAGTGGCACAGTACGTGACTGGCTTCACCGCAGTGATAGCACAAGAGTCGATTGTCGGAGGGGCGCCATATCACAGCATTCCTAGCGGGTTGTCCTTGGTCAAGCCGCGCCGTGCCACTGGTGAACCGTTCCTGCCTGAGTGCGGCTGAAGGCTGGAAAGAGTGACGTCCAATGACCGGTCAGTGCAGCACATCGGAATACGCCTTAACCTGGGGTTCTGAAACTTCGTAATTTGGAGCGGGGGTGGTCTCCGGCACCGGGGTAGGCTGCAACACGTCCCGTATCTGTTCGCGAACCACGCCGGTTAAGGAAGGTACATCGTGCCGATGACGCACAGAGTGGGCGTTCTGCAGCTCGAGTTCCTCGCGACCAATAGCGCTTATGGAGTCTCCGACGTTACAGCTTGACAGTTCGAGTTGTAGGGATTAGAAGGACTGCCGTATTGCATCAAACGTTGCTGCAGCACATGTTCAATTGCTGTTGCTTCTGTGATGAATTCAGCAACGCTGGTCTATAGATTTCGAACTAGGCCCGTGAACTACTGTTCCGTCACTCCTTGTTAAATGCCGTATATGTTTTGTCCTCACGCATGTCGGGGTAAGCCCGGATAAGCAGCCGGAACATGTCTTCGACAAACTGGGCAACTGTCTCGTTTGGACCCTACACTCGTGATTGAAGGGTGACGTCAGCCTGCTCCTTTCGTTCGCTGCTGCGATATGTAGCCAACAGATGTGGCCGAAATTCCTGTCAGGTGCTTTGGGAACACTCGTAGTCTTCAAGCCAAGAATGAGCGGTATCCTCCGGAGTAAAAAAAAAACATTCCGAAGTTTTCAGTGGTCAGCCCATTCATTGAAGGAGGCCACGCGTTCAAAGGTGCAAACCCAAGCTTCAACGACCTCAAATTTTTCCACGTGGTAGGATTTGGGCGTGCAAGGCGCATGCAGGAAAAACGGTAGAGCCGCTCCTGCCGTCTGGCTTCTTTGACCCGCGGTAGAAGTCATGACGGACTTGAACGGCGTTTCGAGATGCCCAAACTCCGGTTCTAAGCCTCGCAGGCGTCGGTTTGTCTTGTGGACGGGTGTGGTGTCCACCGCGCTGGGGCTAGAAGGAAGCAGGTCTACAGGGGCGAGGTACGTGGGCTTGTACCCCGCACATTTCACCAAAATGTCATGAAATGGCGATGAAATAACTGCGGCTACACTAAGCCTTCTCAACGCGAAAGGGCAGCGGACGTACCCGTTCGCCGCAACAGCGCCGCATGTAAGAAACGGAAGCGGGCCGCCAGTTGGTGATGGAAATGTTCGTACCGCCAAGCGGAACCAAGTACTGCGCATATCTCGGAGCGCAATGGCCTTGCCATTTGTCTCTACGTGGTCTTGCTCTGGGCTGGCGAACTCTTAGCGTTCACAGTGCTTTGAGGCGCGATGAAAGTGTAAGCCAAAGGAGTATGGCTGCCCCTTTTTAGTGAGCAATAGCTCGGCTAATACGTAACGCTTTCAAACCATTTCTCTAGGATCCCGTTCTTTGGATAGTGCTCGAATGAGTGTGCTGGTAAAATTGCAGCCTTCGGAACCGTATGTAGGGCCCCCTTCAGGTCTAGAAATGGTATCGAGACAGCCTGAGGCATTACGTAAATGAAATCTAGTCCGCCAGATTCCTGAAAGATGGTCTTGGTCATGTCTACCACAGGAATGTCTAGGTTAGTATTAGTCGAATTTAAAAGCATTACGTAGTCCTTGAAATATCAGAAATTGAAAAGTAGAATAAAATGCCCCATTTTCGCGTTGCTGCGCTTGAAATTGAATGAAATATAAATGTCACACCAAACCGTTGCTGCAGAAGAGCCCATGCACATACCGTTCATGCGAACATTAAATGAATTGTAAAAGACAACATGGTGGACAGCAGAGAAAATTCGGAAATCTTTGCAACGCTGTGAGGTCATTCCAACATTGCTCCTAAATTCAACTTCACGCGACGTTTTTATATTTTATAACGAACTTTATCAAGCCGGCCTCGCAGTTGTGCGTTATAGAATGAATGCTTAAAATCTATCAAAAGCCCAGTGTTGGCTGTCGCTAGCTCTCCTTCGTCTGCAGTTTACAGCAGTTCGGTCGAGCAGCGCACCGAAAAAGGCCCTTCAAGACAACCTCGCTAGGTTTGCGCTGCACATCAGTGGGGACAACGTCTTGCCATTTACTTGGCTCAGATACAATCACTCTTAGAGGGGCCTCAATCTTATGTCTTTCCAAACTTCTGGGCTGCTTTTAGTCTTGTTGACTGCCTTCCACAGGTGCTACAAATTGTTGCCGTTTAATATTTGGAGGGCAAGACATTTTCCTGCTTCGGTATGACGTCGAATGGTTTTAAAATGTTCTGAATTACCTTGCTTGCCTTTGCATCAAACAGACCTTGCAACCTCACTACAAAACCCTCTTCCTTGTTAGTTTCAACAATGCCAAGACCTTACAATCTTCTTGAAAGAAGTTTTCGCTCAATTCGTAGTCCCTTTTATTTGTATTTTTATTTTATATTCTTCTTTTCGTATTTTTATACTTCTTTATTTTTGGAATGTTTCTATTCTCTTCCACAAAATTATTTTAGTCGGTTTTACATTCCTATTTCTTATAGTATTTTCTACCTTAAGGACGCCTGTGGGTGCGTGAAACAAGAAGCCTCGGGTGTAGTAAAGTTCTGGAATAACCCTAGAACGAGCAATAAGCAGTGTAGAGATTTTAGAATTTCGCCTTCAGTCAACCATGTTGTCCTTTAATAGTTGATTTTACTTTCAGAAAGACGGTATGTGCATTGCCTCTTTGGGTAGTGCCGGTTTTTGTGACATCTATCTCATTCATGGACAAGCGAATCAATGCACAAAATTGAAAATTCATATGTAGCCCAGGTTTTAAGTTATGTGGACGACTACCCAGTGCTTTTACATTTAATTCATACTAGCCTTGAAATTTCTGTGAAAGATTTGTGTTCCAGCGTCTTGGCTGTATTTCGCACACTAGATATCACATAGGAAATGCAACAGAATCATTTTATGCAAGTTCTTATTCCAAAACGTAGCTTCAGTACGGCCCAGATCTGTTGTGCGCTTAGCCCAATGACCCAGAAAAGCTTTCTTGTATGTCAAAGCGCCGAATCTGATTTGTTAAACTGGGTATAGCTACCACTTGCCCCAATTCGGCTCTAACAATATCTTGGGAGCTCAATCAGGTTACAGGTCCTGTATATCAGATGAGTCGTTCATAAGCTGCTAGATTTCCTTCCTCCGTTATTCCGAGTGTGTGAGAAAGCCTCCTGCAGATGGTAAACCACGGGTAAAAAGTGCCGCAACAGAAAAAAAATGAAATCGCATGCAATGCCGTACACGCACAGGTCATAATGTCAAGAAGGTCACAGCCAGATACAATGCCCTCATTCTATTTTCTTCAGCGGGGAAGCTGGCTGACATTTGCGCTATGATGGCCAGTAAGCTGCCGAAAATATGATCAAAAAAGTACGCAGCAGTCTACACCGGCAAGGAAACTTTGGCATCTACCGGAATGCAGCCGTACGGCTACAAAGCAAAGCTATACAGCTTCCTCAGAAACTTCGCAGTTGAAGAAAAATTTGTCCTGGGCCAGGATTTGAACCCGGGACCACCGCTTAACCGGAGCAGTCGCTCTACCAACTGACCTAACCAGGAGGCTAGTCGTTTGTAGCGCGAGAGCGAATTGATCAACAACTCGAAGTGAAGGACAGGTGTTAGTCGACCAGATTTAGGGGAAATCCCCAAGGTGTAGTAAGTTTCTGGCAGGAAAAGTTTGGCATCCACCTGAATGCCGGTGGATGCCAAATTTTCCTTGCCAGAAACGTAGTCCACCTTGGGGATTTCCCCTAAATCTCACCGATTAACAGCAGTCTACACCGAGTGTTCCAGCAACGTCGTAACACTCCGGCAGGGGATAGATTGTCCAATCACGACGGTGCCTTAACGATCGCGCCAGGGAGCAGCGATTGGAAGTCAGCAGAAACAAAGGAGGGCACCTACCAGACCCCTATAAGCGTTGTTGTTGATGCGCCACGCCTTGTATAGAGGACCTTGCTTAGGAGAGTAAGAAGCAAAACGAAAATATAGGCAATCAAGGCGTTTTTATTTGAAGAAAATTACACCCATCTCCCCGAAGGGAACTATGAGTAGTATGCGGAGCGTCATGGGGGTTCCGTTTGCGTTTCCGTGATGTTGGTTAGCCAAATTTGGTGGAAATGTAGTGAACCCCGTAATGCTCATATATCCTACTCATGGTTCCCTTCGGGGAGATCGGTGTAATTTTCCTTATTGCATACGTATATACGCGAGTGAGACGAGGTTGAAGTGGTATCTAAAGGTCTGTTAGTGTTTGTGCTGATGCTCTCACTTTATTGCGTCAGCACACTCACTGACGGGGCTGTTGCTTCCATCCTACTTCATCTGAAGAATCACGGAGTCAAGCGCAAGCCCAACCGGAGTCAAGCGAAGCATGCGGCCAATTCCTAGGCCAATCCCTAGGGGCATCCTGCCAAAATCATCATCAGAAGTGCTGCGGGCGGGGCGACAGCAACGTACACGCCCTCCCCTTCGCAGCTTTGTCTTCTTCTCCTTCGTCTTCAGCGGTTCCCCTATGGGAAGATGACAACGGTGGCGCATGCGCAGGTGGCGTGCGGACGCCGGACCATCGCCGACGCCGCGGGACATACCCCCGAGCATAAGACGCTCCGCATCTAAAAGAATGGCTGACGATGGCTATACTTCCTAATGCGAAATTTGTGCGCATCACGACTGCAGTCTTCTCGGTCACGGCGCATACGTGCTGCGTCTCAGGAAGTGATCGCGTGAACAGCCAACGCACGGCAATGCGCGCTACTCTGCCGTTAAGTTCGGCATGTCGGAGCCGCCGAGCATGCTATTATAAATCATGTTTGAATCTCTCAGAAAAATGTCACGTAGTTCGCATGAGCCACGCAAAAAGGGGGTCACCGAAGGGCCGATTTACATGCATCATGCAGCATGTGCTGGGTTTCTGTGGTGCAGCCTCGGCTTGATGACCTCCCCCTCACACATTCGCCGTACTTTCATCCTCCGCTTTCATGCGGTCTCATATTCAGTGTCTTATTCGTTCTCGGCTTTCTCGTTGTGCGTCGCCTGCCGGGGCGCGGGTCGCGCCACCTCGCTATATACCGCCATTCCCCTCACACTTTTTCCACATTTTCTTCCTCCGTTTTAAAGCGAAGCTATCTATGTCTCACTGATGGTTTCTGTAGTCCACTTTAAAACCCACCGCAGGAAAGGCAACGGTAAAGTTTCGTTTGTCGGTGATCATGGCTGTTTTCGTCGTGGAGGGGCACGATGCACCTCATGATGAGCCGGAGGACTTATATGAGGACGAAAAGTCTATTTGAACCTATACACACTTATTTACAGCTGACGATGAAGCATGAACACAAGTAAACGTGAAAACTGGGTTAAACCTAAAAGGCGCCGCGGCGCAGGAGGCTGGGTATCGCGGTACGATCGCTGATGGGGGCTCGGAGGTCCAAAAGGTGCTAAACCGCCGCACGGTTGGCTGTAAAATTGCGTGGGGCTCTGGCGCGCAGAAACCGCCACGGGAGCGAGTCTTCGGGTAGCTCTCGACAAACTCGTTGAAGTTGGCGAAATCCGTCACAGGCTTGCCTCCTTCAACCGGTACTCGTCCAAAGGCAGTCTGCACACTACCTGAGTACTTGACCTCCGCCCCCCTTTGTCTTTCTGACGATCAGGAGGAAAGAAAGGCATCCCCCGACCTTGCTCAGAGAACAATACAATGGTGCCGGAGGCGGCAATTCTTTTCGCTCCCGCCGACTGAGGGGAGACCGAACAAAGCAAGCACAAAGACAAGGGAGACATGGCTCCTTCGAGGCCCATCGGCGCTATCATCCCTATACCAACTTTCTGGGACTGGGATGACGATAGTGGGTAAAGTGAAAGAAAAAAACGTGAAGGAAGCTCAAACTAACGCGTAAGAATTGAAGGTAGCGACACTGTAGTCAACCTTCACGACCATCACGACGGTTTAAGTCCACGATTACAGCCGATTTGCGTCGCCTTCGCTGCCGCAACGACCTTTACTCCGTGTTAGTTGGTATAACAGTGAAGAAAAAGCAATTCAAAGAAGCAGAACGAACGAACGGAACACGCAAACTTAAACTGGCGCCCGCGGGTGCAACGTGTACCCTATCACGGGCTCTGTGTCGAACATGGGGCGTGATCCGACTCCCCGAAGTCACAGCCGACCGAGTCAGCCGTTTGGCTCTAGGTTACTAACTCACGCTCGTAACCGACTGGGTTAGACGAATAAATCTAACTCCGTTGACGTATCAGACACAGATTCAAATCCTGCGGTGCCGGTGGCTTCTTTCCTTTATACTAAGCTCTGTGAAGTGCCGGAATCAATGAATCGCTGAGCGATTTCGCTGTTGAAAACGTTTCCTGTTGTCGGAATCGAACCTGGGTCCCCCGCTTTATGGAGCCAACGTTTACACGATCCGCCGCTCCGACATTGTCGAAATTTACAGCGAAGTTTTCTGTGTCTCACTGATGGCGTCTGTAGTCCATCTCAAAACCCATTGCTGGAAAGCCAACTTCCACTTGTGAGGTGTTCTTTGGCTCAAATATATTTTTTCACAGGTAAAGCCTGCTTGAGGTTCCCGTATCAACTGGGGAATCCTTCACGAGAAAGCTTCGCGTAAACCCATCGCCGTCGTTAGACGGAGGGGTGCACAATTTTTCTTCTCTTTGGTGTCTCCTTCGTTTCACTCGGTTACGAGGCCAGCGACGCCATCAAACCCGAGTAGCTGACGCTGAAGTGCTGCACCCTGAAAGCACGTGGTGAGGGCGCAAGCGCGCCGTTTCTAGCATTAGGAGCAAAGAAATATATTTCATAAAACATCGCTTGGAATCGCATATCTAAGAATGTGTAATTACCCTCCTCTGCTTCGGTGCCCCCCGCTTCTGCGCTGTGGCCTGGCTATTCTGTTCCAACTCTTAGGCAAAAAGGAGTAAAAATTTGTTGTCGGGGGGACTAACGGACTTTTCTACAATCATAACTCTCTACGGGGACTCAATGTGACCGCGCAAACAGTTAGTCCGCCAACAGGTTTGTCCGTTCCGATACTCCCCGAGGACGAACTGCTGGGAGTCGCAAAAAAACAACCTAGCACCAGCAGGGATCGAACCATCGACTGCCGCAGCCGTACCCATAAAATGCAAAACGCTTCCACTACACCACGCCGCCAGACGGCAATTTCAGTTCAAAATGTGTATTGAAATGCACAGCGTGCAGTACAGTGCACTACGCAATAGATTCATTGCACATGGTGTCCGAATTTCTATCCGTTTAAGCGAACGTGACCGCAGTTTGCGCTTTGCGCTTTGCTAACGGTGGGGACTATTGCTCAGTTTGATTCTAAGTATAGCCTCACAACTATAGCAAAGAACAATTAGTTCTTCACCTAGTTGGAACAGGTGGCTGGGGGATCGAACGGCTCATTTGTTTCCGCAAAAATTAGCGCAAACTAAGAATACTCTTTGTGTTCGCTGCATATGTTAAGTCCTCGAGGTATCGTATGTGAAAGCGGTCTTCTATATGAGAGTACGAAGAAGGAAACAGACCATATTTTCCTCCATGGGCGAAACCAAATTCGGTGTAGCTTAGACTAAATTCTTTAAGTTAGCGATGCTAGACGATCGGGACTGGGAAATGCAGCCGCGTTTTACGGAAGTTGCAGCATTGTTAAAGCTTTGGTGCAGAAGGCAATTATGTACCGAGTGCAACTTGAAGACGCTTAGCTATAGCGAGCATATTTTTTTTTGCAGTTGTTGTAATCAGTAACTAATGCGTTTTTCTCGTCTGCTAAACCTATACATGTTCATTACGCGTGGGGACCAACGTTTGCTATTATTCCCAATATTGTATTATTGTTGACGCGCTTTAAATCTTTCATTGGCCGTTATTACCACGCACGAATCGCATGCAACACGGCGCATTAACATAACGTCACCGAAAAGCGTTTGCCGACCGCGCTTCGATGCTCCTTGTCATTACCCGCCGCTCAAATTACCTTGCACGCGTTTTTTATAATCAACACCGCTTTTTTCTCCCGTGGCACTATGTAAAGGACCTACTAACTGCAAAAAATTGACTTCTTTTGGGAATCTAAAACTGTCCACAGAAATATGCACGAAATGGCAACGACGGCGTCACCACAAGGGATTAACGACGCAGCAAAGAGACTAAATGCATGCGCTTGACCTTCCCGTTACTCTTTATATATCTTCGAGGATGAACACACAGTCGGCAGTTGTGCACACGGCACACATTCTGCAACAGGTTGCTCCCCTTGAAGATGAACGGTTAATCTCAAGGCCATATTTTAGTCCCTGTTTCGCTCTCTTTTGCCTAAGAGTGCAGACATCCACAGATATGTTGTTATGTTAACTGCAATGTTGTACTTATGTTCACGAGGCATTGGTAATGCAGGGTACACTTGCTAGTTTGTATTTTTCACTGAAAGTCGCCTGTATATATCGTGGTTTCCTTTGAGTAAATAGCTGTAAGCTGGCGCCTGTATCTCTCGTCTCTTGTTCCCGTCATCCTCGTGTGTTAGCGCCGCCGGGTTTTGCTCCAAGTATTTACCACCTAGCTCAGCAAGAATCTTCGTTAAAAACTTACCATGGCAGTAGAAAATACTGACCTGCCACCTCGGGCCCTCGTATGGCGATGTCCAGAGAAACTGTCGCAAGACCAATTCACCTCTGAGGAGGTAGGAAGTACTGTAATACTTTTCATTTTTTGTAATGACAATCGCCTTGTGGTCGCTGTGATAGACCGTGATGGGTCCCGCGACAACATCCTGCCGGGCTTGGCTCCTGCGCTGAGATTCGTGAGAAAAAAGTTTTAGCTCCTCCGTGGCTTGTCGCTTACACTGAGCTGGGAATGATGTTCGTCCAATCTGGCCACATGCCAACGCTGGCAGTTGGCATGCGGCCAGATGACCAATGCACCGGCGCGGCCCATCCCGCGGGTCGGACCGGGCCCGGGCTTAATGGCGCGGGCCCCGGCCTGGCTTGGGCTCGAGGCCGTGGACCCTTGTTGGGCTCGGGCTTGCATTCATGGGCGTGGTATTTATTATTTCCAACATGAAGGGTAGAGAAGAGCATTAAAAGGAATACTGTGAGTTTGTTTCCAAGTACCTTGACGTTAATTCTATGACGTTAATTCTATGCATTGTTTTAAAAACGCGTTTTGTCAGGTGTGGTAGCCATTCCACGGTAATTTTTAATGGCATTTCATGTAATGCATTAGCATTTTATATTGTGGGCATAGCTAGCATATAAAGATATAATTACAAGTGATGCCGTAGAGGGGAAGAGATCAATTCGGAAAACCTGGAACTCTGCCCCTGTGTCTGTGAAAACGTGCGTTTTCAATGTCGCACGCATTGCAATGCGGCTGCCGAGATCGGGAGTCGAACTCGCGGGCTAGGGGAACACAACCGCTGAGCAACCGCTGCACGTGAAACATTTCAATGCACGCACGTACTCGTGGATTGAAACGCGGCACCAAAAGTTTCAGCATACCAACTTGTGGCAACGATCGAAGACACTCAAGCACATATAATTAAGTCATTTAGAGTCTAAGCCCGGACGGAGTCACACACAGGCCGTTCCTCCTTATGCTTAAAAAATTAATTACCGGGCCTGGGCGAGCCTGGGCTTGAAACGACGGAAACGGGCCGGGCCCGAGCCAGGCTTACTCATGGACGCCCGGGCCCGTGCGAGGTGTTACTGGCCCGGGTCGGCCTTGGGCTTCCTAAAGAAGGCTCTGACCAGGACCGGATCTTAAAATCAGCCCTGTGCATGGCTCTAGTTCTGCCACTTATTTCCCTCCTGCCGCATCCCGCTTTCGTCAACGGTTGTAAAAGAGTTCCGATATGTTGACGATTTCTTGGTCTTAGTTGACAGTGGCGTAGAGGCGTTTTCCCTAGATGTGGCTTGAACGTTGGAGATTCTTGAGGCATGTCTTAACCCCCTAGAGGTTACACACGAGGTCCCTAAGCAGTGCAGTCTCAAATTCTTGGACCTGAGACTTCAGCTGTCCGGAAAACACGTCTGTTGGATGATTGACCCCCGCAGCCGGAAGCCGCTACTGCCGTTCAGGTCTGCTCACACCAAACTGGTGAAACGAGCCATTGCCAGCAGCTGTCTCAACACTGCCTGGAACAAAACATGCGAGCACTTTATGGACACCAGCTTCCATTTGCAAGTCCGTCGCCTAAGGTCGGCTGGTTACCCCGCAAACGTGAACGCAGCGGTGGCCGATGCAATTCGCTCAAAGCAAAGACGGGCTGGCATCTGGCAAAGCGACTAAGATAACCAGGCGACTCACCAACCTAACAAGGTGGTGGTTGTTACCTACCTACACGGCATTTCACACAATCTTAAAAATATTCGTGGAAGGGTTGACACAAAAGTTGTGATGTCTGCTCCGGAAAAACTGTCACGGCTATGCACTGATACGTACCCGGTTACGAAAGAAAAGAAAAAAGTGCGGGGTTAAGCACCAAAATCAGTACGTTGATTGCACTACGGGAGTCGTGTATAAGCTCACTTTGTTTTTCCTTGGGGCCTACGTTGGACAAACAGGACGGTGGCTTAATTAATCAACGCCTCCGTGTGCATGCCAATCGACCCGAAAATGGCACAGACGGGAACCTCGCCAGTCATTGCCACAACTGCAAGTGTTCGCCTCGATTTGATGAATGTACAGTTGTCTTTCGCGATCCCGATCAGCGCACACGGGAGATGGTGGAGGCGGCTGAGATACATCGTGGTGGCAAAGATTGTGTGAGCAAGACCTCCGTATCGTTATCAGCAAAAGAGCTGGCCTTCCAGGGTACGCCCATGGCATGAGGAGCGTGTGCGCGCCTGTACAGTGCGCACATACTCTAATGTGGAACAATGCGCATATGCACCTTTTTTTTATTTTTTCACAATTTCGTATATATATGTTGTTTTTGTAAATAAAATTTCCAGTTGGAAGTTGCGCTTGCCCTTGTGTCGTTCGTCTTCTGTCTACATTTTTTGCGCTTTAAATTTACACATACTCGAGACTCGAGTGCATCGAATCGGTTGTCAAAACGGAGCTTAATTTTTCAACAATATCGCTTGCTATTTGCTGCTGAGTAGCCAGCAGTTGCGAAAGCCTAGCAGCGACATCACGTTTGTCTGATATAGTACAATCAGCTATTCGGGCACGTGGACCAAGCTCAGGGGTAGAAATATAATTTCTAAAGGAACGATTAGCGGTGTGATTGCTAAGTGGCCGGTTTTTAGTTCCAGGCGCAGGCTTGGGGGGGTGGGGGCGGGGTGATCAATTTCGACGTCACCACACAATAAAAGAGTGTTAAAGTAATACGCTGCATCACAACATGACTAAACAAACACTTGTGGGCAGAGCAGCAGCAATAAAAAACGGTCATCGCTCCGGACTACGTACGCATCAGGAAAGTAACATACCTGCGTGAAAAAGAGGCATCTTTTTAGCATAGTGTCCTCTTTGCTGCCACTATGCCCACTGAAGCTGAAGCCGATGGCCTGTTCTTTTATAGCTTCGCTGCGGGACGTCACCTGCCGAGCGTTGGGGATGAATGGGCGATAGATGACTGCGTTGAAGGAGAGGGTGGAGTGGAAACTTCGGTAACGCACACGGGTGGACACGTCGCAACTATCGCGCACGGGGGCGATAGGACAGTCCAGGTGCGTGCCGCCACCGAAGACCACATGACCCTCCAAGGCGAATTGCACGGCAGAAGACGATGCAGCGCTCAAACCAGGAACGGCACTTGCTCAGAGCGGGGATCCGATCAAGCTGACAAGGAGCTGCGTCAAAAAAAGGCATCGTTTTAGCATAGTGTCCTCGTTGCTGCCCCTATGCCCACTCTTTGGTAGTACACCCTGGCACAAGCGGAAGACGAGCCTAATGGCTTCCTTCACCGAGCAAAGAGGAATCCCCCAGCCTATGTTGAACCTAAAAGTACGAGGGAACGCCACATTGAGGCATATTCGGGCCAGAAGCCCCCCATTTCGTTTGGTTAGGCCTCGCGGAAACCGGAAATTGCACTGCCGGTCAATCTCGTGGACACCAGAGCCAACAGCTGCGGTATCCAGCCCCGGTCAGGATAGCCACGTTCTCACCCTGTATGGATTACGAAATTTCCAACGGTTCAGCACAGATTGTGAGCAACTTTATCGGCTATATCTGGGATCATGTTTCCTTGTATGCCAGAATGATGTTGAGGCGACTTAAAAGAAAGTTCGTTATCCTTTCGCAAATACGGGTGCAATGCATTCCACTCGCACACGAGTTGGCTGTGGCGCTGGGAGGTTTCGGCAGTGCTTATAAAGGTGGTCGATATTACCTATTACTGAGCAGGATTATTCCTTACCGAGACGAGTGCCGTTTTAAAGTAATCAAAGTCAGTGGTGGGGTAGGATGTCTTGTGACAGCTTCTCTTTTACGGCACATCCTGCTGTCGGAATTCACACAGCAACAGCGGTAAAATCAGGCGTCACCCAGCCATCTGCGTATCTGTGAGCGGGGACAGAAGTTCCAGGGTTAAGGAGAACAAGGCTGGCGTGAGCCAGAGGATTTTTTTTGCCTATTCCAGGGATGGTGATGCGTACGTAGAATGGTGTAAACGCCCTTTGGCGAAAAGCAGGCTTGCAGGGCAGCTAAAATTGGCGGCATGGTGTCCCGTATGTGAAACGCCGACAGAATTATCAGAGAAAGGATGGCCGGCACACCGGACTCAGTGGAGATCAACTCTTCAGCTTTCAGCGAGGTAACTGAAGAACACCTTGCTTCATTAACAGTTCCTTTCCTTCACGCGCGCCTTGGAAGTCCCAGATAGGTGCGCAGGGTTTGCTCCTGCATGCACTGGAATACTCCAAAGCTCAACTTGGACAAGAAAATCAAAGAAAGTAGGTTGTAGCGCGGGAAACTAAGAAACCGAAGGCACTGGGCAGCTCCCGTCAGCTCTCTATCAGGATGTGCAAAATGGGCACATATGAGCGGAAGCGTCCTCTAAGCAGAAGAATATGGGATGCCCGAGGAACAATCCACTGTGACTCGAATAAAAATTACGCTTCGGAAAATATGGTATTTGTATGTCATTTCTGACCAGGGAGTAGCGGTACGCGCCACGTCTGCTGAAAGCAAGTACGTTATACTTTCTGAAGAAGTTAGAAAATTTAGGCGTGCTTCCGCACCAGTTTTGATCTTGCGTATTCGTTTTGGGCCGAAATACCAAAAGATCGGCTCAAGCACCTTAACGCAGCGCCGGTTTTGCGATTTTTCTGCGGTTTTCATGTACTAGTAATTAGAGCTCTGGCACGGACATTGGATTTGATTAATATATTTTTTACGCAATATAGCTTATAGAATATTTGAAGCTGGGGTTGCTAAGCAACATCTAATAAATAATCGAACACGCCATGAGGGCAACTAATATTTTAGCGCCAAAGGTATGGAGCATTCCAACGGGAGAGTGGCATACCAGCGTCGTACCCAGGTGACGCGCGTGCGGGAAAACTTCTCTCCTGCCTGATATTTCCGAGCAGGCGACCCACGGGCTTTTCTTGCCTTGGCTGTGTTTTTTTTGGCAGCCTAAGAAAGGGTGTGGTGGTACGTTATACTTTCCGTTGAGGGCTGTTTACTAGAAAAGGTTGATAAGGGTAAGTTGGTAGGTTCAGTATTTTACAATTTGGCGCCCAGAAGTGTGCGACAGTACCAGCCAGCTGAACTCTCTTTGCGCACGTATTTTGAAATTACAGCAATTTTGTGTTAACGCACGCAACACATGTATTGCAAACACATAATTAACCATCAGATGATCCCTTGTAAAACACGGAATTTTTGCAGTGCTAGAAAATGCAGGTACTATTGGGAGAATGCATTACGACAAACTATTGTTTTTCTTTAATTTTATCATGTTAGCGCTCCCCGACGTCAGCAATGCATTCAACCGCGAATGTCATGACCTTTTACTAGAAGAACTCTCCATACTCCGCTTCTTCGGTGCTTTTCTCTCGTTACTTAGAATGTTCCTCAAAAATGAAACCAGTCGGCCAGAAGGGGAGAGTGTCACAGTGTTAATTCATTACTAACAGCTGGAGTTCCCGAAGGTTCCCTATTAGGCTGGTTGCTTTTGGTGTGTATGTGAACGGTGTTGCTGATGGTGTGCCTGTTTCTTCGCATCACTACGATGACGACGATAGCGTTCTTGTTACTGTAGCTTAAGTTTATAAGTACGGTGATGGAGTAACACCCAAGGTAGCATTTATATAATGAAGTGTGCCAATTAAAGTGGAGCCAGTGAAAGCAAATCTATTACTTTGAATATTCTTTTTAAACAAAAAGCGAGCCTTGATTTATTATATTTGTTACATGCTCTGATCCTTTCCGTTCATGTGTAAACGCGTAAGACATTTTCGAATTTTAATGTATGTAAAACTACACATTGACAGTGACCTGTCTTGAAATTTACACTTTATCCATGCTTGCAAAAAACTCCGATCCGATTCAGTACCATGAAACAAAACAATACACATTCCCTTGACGCTTTTTGGCCTCAGACGCCCTTGCTCCGATAAACATGCACATACTACTGATCCAGTTCTCTGAGCGTGTTTATGTGAGCTTGTATGCAATAGCGCCCCCAAAATCCTCTCCTACCTTATAATTCCGCACATTCAAAAATGGTGAAAAGAGGAAGAATAAAAACTTACCTCTCAAAGTAAATCACGAAAGCTTGTGCACTTGATGTACTTATTTTCTTGAACAAGGAAATTCTATCGCACGCCAAAAACAGCTTGCTTCTCGCGCAACCCTTTGGTTCTCACGGAAAAAAGCGTTCTTGTAAGAGTGAAGGTCAGCAAGCGCCTGTCTGGGCTAGAAGCTGAGCAGTAAGGTTAAAAGAAGGAAAATACCATAGTTTCGTGTATTTAAAGTGTCTCGCATACCCTGAAATGGTTGCACAGAGAGGAAATGTGCTTGACTCTACAACCACTTCACGTTTATGGTGGTGTGCACCACACTTGCAAAACCAGACGTGATTTGCTGGCGCATTGCGGCTATACTCATACGTAATGGATGGTAAATCTGAAGTCTTAGAGGTAGACATACTACAAGGTCACAAGCAGGGTTTGTCGGTAATTAGTGAGACAGTAAACTTTTTCCCTGGGCCGCTTGCTAATCTGTAATCCTGCTTCGGAAAGAATAAGTTGGAATAACTGGGTTATTCTATGGGGACTTGGGTGAAGAGAACATTCGGACCGTTTTAAGCCGTGTACATGACTGCACCGGAGAGGAGATTATTCTTGTTGTTGTTGTTGTTGTTCTTCATCTGCTTCAAGTTTTAGTCAACGCAACATTACAAACATTGCCTTGAGTGGCACAGCTAAAGGGGAACATTTGCCTGACGGCGGCCATGCCACCCTTAGCAGCAGACGGTTGCAGCAAAACAATGCAAATACACGGGAAAAAATACCATGAAATTGCAAAGGGAAAAAAGGATACCCTGGTACACGCTCACCCGACAGGCCTCGAGCACAAGTTTTTACGAAGCTGTTTACAATCAAAAGACAAAATGTAAAGAATAACTGCGAAAAGACAGAAAAAGTCCTATACGAACATTTCAGCAGCGCGTAGTACAACAAAATAACAGGCCTACGATTATAAGTCCAATAACAGGTTTTCATAAAGCCGATCGGAAATCGGCGGTTTTCTATAGATATCTGGAATTTCACTGCGTAGTCCCAGAAATTAATATTGGTAATATTATTGAATCAAATATTCAAATTATCAATTGCTTATGAGTCTGCCCAGGAAAAGCCGGGGGAGCTTTGTGCTGGCGCACAAAGAAAAGAAAAACGAAGGAAAAGCCGACGCAATACGTGCACTTCTCAGAAAAGGAATAAAAATTACAAATGCCTGCACAGAACGAAAATTTACACATTTTTTGAAACTCACACCCACACACACGCACACGCACACGCGCGCACGCACAGACACGCACACACACACACACCCGCACGCACACACACACACACACGCACTTGCACCAGCGCACGCGCACGCACACGCACACACACACACATACTCACACACACACCCGCACGTACACACACACACACACGCGTACGCACACACACACACGCACTTGCACACGCGCACGCACACGCACATGCGCGCGCACGCACATGCGAACACACACAGACACGCACACAATAAGGCATTTTACGCGATTGGTTAATGTGTATGCGCACATACTGCCAAGATAACTATACAGTTGGAATAAAATAAGCCCGACGAAAAGGGACTTAGAACGAAGTCCCAAGAACGAAGACTTAGAAACCAAGAACGAAGACTTAGAAAGCCATTCTCGTAGGAATAACATTTTAATACACGGTTTACCAAAAGATCCCAATGAGAAGAGCGACACACTTCTGTCAGAAGTTTCCAAGCTGCTAATGGAATCACTTGAAATTCCCTGTCCGCACATCGAGCGCTGCCATCGTATTGGTAAGCCACGCGATGGACGTCCTCGTCCAGTCATAATGAAGATTCTGGATTTTACTGAAAAAGTTCTTGTCATGAAAAATGCATCAAAACTTAAAGGATCGGATTATCACATAACTGAAGATTTTTCGCTTAGGGTACGTAATATACGAAAGAATCTGTTCAGCGCTACGTTGCCTTTCCGCAAAAATGGTTCGACAGTCAAAATACGATATGACCATGTCTATATCGATGGCAAACGCTACGTGTGGGATGAGCATTTGAAGTCGATTAGGGAAGACAGAAGCAGTTCTGTCAATATGACTGGAGCATCTGCAGTTGCTTCTTCCTCTTCCCGGTGACGGACAAACAATGATTGTGATAGTAAGCTAGTGGTTTTAAATCTTAACGCTAGAAGTATTGTCAATAAATTTCCAGACTTGCTTGCTCTTCTGTCCGTATATTCACCTGACATTGTTGGGATTACTGAAACTTGGTTGCATGACGGCATCTACGATTCCGAATTCACCCCTCCCGGATATATCGCAGTTAAAACTGATCGTCAAATAGGGAAAGGAGGGGGTGTTGCTTTACTCCTTCGTCAAAGCCTTAAATTCTCAATCCTGCCCTCTCCCTCTGACATAGAATCCGCCTGGTGTAAACTTCATCTCCACAAGCAATCTGTAGTAATAGGTCTTTTCTATCGCCCACCCGGCTCTCCAATTGATACATTGCACAACTTAAGCCATTTTATGCTGAGTCATAACCTTCAACACGGTAACTTATTGTTAATGGGGGATTTTAATGTCCCAGGCATTGATTGGTCCTCGTTAAATTACTCTGGTAGCGACACTGCAATTGGGCGCGAGTTGATCACCCAATCTTTGAGTCTTGACCTTACCCAGATAGTACACTCCCCTACAAGACTGACTGCTATCCTTGACCTAGTTTTTGTGAACTCTAGATTGATGCAAAATGTCACCTATGATATAATTGATGGTATCTCGGACCACAAAGGTGTTCTTGTTTCAATTCCCTGTTCATTACCTAAACCTCGTACCGTCTATACAACGTTTCATGATTTCAACCGGGCTGACGATACCTCTATTATCGATACTTTAGCTGGCAATTTTAATACATTTTCTAATCTTAATCTCGATGGTGATGTAAACATTCTTGTAAAAAACTTTGAAAGTGTCATTCAAGATTGCATTAATCGCTTCGTTCCTCTTAAAACAAAGAAAATAAACCCGAACATTCCTTGGATGAATCGCGACATTTTACATGCATCGCGTAAAGTCAACCGCCTACGGCGTAAGAAATCATCCACCAATGGTCAGAGCATTGACCGCTTTCTCAAGGCCAAAGAGCTTCTTCATGCCAAAATTAATAGCGCTAAAGACTTTTATTTTCGTTTCCAGCTGCAGGGTTTATTGAAAACTAATCCACGTAAGTTTTGGCAAACAGTTTCACCTACTAACACAACACCGACCTCATTTGTTTCCGGAGGCCAAATAATCTCAGATACTAAAGAGATATCACACGCTTTCAACACGTATTTTAACTCAGTCTTTAAGGACGATAACAGTGTAATTCCTCCGTTTTCGAATGCTCCTTGCCATTCACCCATTACCGATGTTTCAGTGAGTGAGCAAGGGATTCTGAACCGCATTTTGAACTTAGATACTAAAAAAGGCGCGGGACCGGATAATATCCCGAATGCATTTCTCGTTCGCTACTCACTTTGGACATCCCGTTACCTCACCATCATTTTTCAGAAATCGCTGTCCACCGCCACTGTCCCTTTAGCATGGAAACATGCGAAGGTACTTCCGTTCTTTAAAGCGGGCGATCGACAACTGTTCTCGAACTACAGGCCCATCTCTATAACCTCACACTCCTGTAAGCTTATCGAACATATAATTTTTAAACATATAATGGAGTACCTTGAGTCAAATTCCATACTTTCAAAAGTTCAGCACGGTTTTCGTCGTGGTTTCAGTACTGTAACGCAACTGGTAGAATTTACACACGACATATCTCGCAGCATGGACTCCGGAAGCCAAATAGATGCCATATTCATAGACCTTTCAAAAGCTTTTGACACCGTCATTCATTCTAAATTACTGTGTAAATTAAACGCAATACTAAAAAATCCTTCTCTTGTTCAATGGATTTCTAACTTTCTTTCCGAGCGCACACAATCTGTTTGTTTTAATTCTGCTGAATCTTCTACTATGGATGTCTCTTCAGGAGTTCCACAAGGCTCAGTCCTTGGACCACTGTTATTTCTCTTGTATATTAATGATCTTCCGAGTAATATAAATTCCAGTATACGACTTTATGCAGATGATTGCGTGTTATATCAAGTAATCAACTCGCAAAACGATCACCAAGTTCTCAACGAATCATTTGCTAACTTTTGTTCCTGGTGCAGTAAATGGCAGATGAAAATTAATTTTAATAAGACTGTTATACTAACCTTCACTACCAGCATATCCTCTTCCCAGTTCTGCTACTCGTTTAACAACTGCACGCTGTCTAGGGTAAATAATTACAAGTATCTTGGCGTTATCTTCGACAATAAATTATCATGGGCGAAACACATAGACTACATAACTGCTAAAGCCTTAAAAAAACTTGGATATTTACGTCGTGTTTTAGCTAAAGCTCCTAAAGATACTAAACTCATTATGTACAAGTCATTAATCCGCCCAATAATCGAATACGCCTCACCCGTGTGGAACCCGCACAAGCAGCTCGAAATTAATAAAATCGAATCAGTTCAAAGAAAAGCCATTCGATTTATATGCCGCTGTTACGACAGACATTTTTCGCCCACCTCTGCTTTGCTGTCTCTTAATCTAACCCTACTTGCCGAACGCAGGCGCATCGAGTCGTTAAAATTGTTACATTCTGCCGTGCACTCCCCTTATAGCGATACTCACTTCACATTTTCGAGACCATTATCAACGCGAAGCCATCACTATCTTAACCTGACATCAATATTTGCCCGAACCGATATTTTCAAATACAGTTTCTTTCCCCGCACCATAGAGTGGTGGAATGCCCTGCCTGGCTCTGTTCGTGCACAGCCGCAGCAGCAATTTTTGACAGTGGTCTAATCGCAATAATCGCAATATTGTTCACGTCATCACTGTCTTCCCATTGTATTATAGTGTATGGCGCCTCTGTAAAATATAACTGTTTAAATTTTGCTACTGTATGTGTGTTGCTTTCGATGTAATTAATATGTATTATTTGGTTTTCTTGTTTTATTTTTCCTAACCCGGTGTAGATACATTACACTGATCCCACATCTGCATTGTACAAAAACTTTTGTACCCACTCCTGCTATAACCCTCCCTGGGTTGCAGTATTTTGAAATAAATAAATAAAATAAATAAATAAACAATTTCATAATGGGCAGGTGAGGGATGGGTGTATATCTAGTTTAGACAGTTTGTTCAATAACATATCATGGCAGACGACATCAAAAGCCACACTTAAATCAAAGTAAACGACATCAAGTTGGCCTCTCCACTGCACAGCTGCCGAGGCGTGCAGCATTCAGTTAACAAGGTTCGAGGTGGCGTATCGCCCTGAGTAAATTCTGTGCTCCTCAGGAATAGTATGCATTTTATACCGAACGTGAGTAGCTTATGCAATACTATATCAAAGAGCTTAGAAGAAGCGCATAGACAGAAGATCGCGCGGTAGTTCATGGGGTCCAAATTTGACCCTTAGCTAAAAACAGGAACAACTCACACAGTCTTCAAACGGCGGGGAGTTGACCAGTTATAAGGAAAGTTTGAAATATACGTGTCAAGAGAGGTACTGTTAAATCCCCAAACGGCTTAGGTGCTACTGAGGGAATGAAGTTAGGGACGCCCGAAAATGACACCTTCAGTATGATAATAATGCGTAGTATAATATAAACTGTTTAATATTATTATATTGTAACGATGACGTTCAGAAATTCGTGGGGTGAAGGGGGGGTTGATTTGCAAGGCCTGGGGGAGTACTGCCGTTGAGCGAGGTGTCCGAGCCCCGAATCTGCTAAAACCACCTTGTTCTTCCCCTCGTCACCCGGTATTTTCGCCGACGGGATTTGGCTGTGATATTGCCAATACCATCAATTGAGCCGAGTATTCAATCAGTTCGTTAGCGTTAAATTTTCCCTTCCGCAGACGAAACCCGCCGGATGAGTCACGGAGCCGCATGAGGGTGATAAGTCTTTACCCGGGCGACATGCACAAGTTTGGTCTTGCTTGACCGCGACCTTTCGTTGTGAGGTGTGAAATTACGTAGGTCACATTACTTACACTGTAGAGGATAATTAATTGGCCAGCGTAACGCGACAAAAAACGTACTACATCACTCGCGTTTCCTTAAGGGAGTCCGTAACCACACCAAAGCACCGTTACAGAATGGTACAGTGCGGTGCCGACCATCGTATCTCTCTAGACAGGGACTGTGATGCAAGGGTACGCAGGCTAACTAACTGGTTGGACTCTTGGGCCAGGCACAAAGGCCTGGCAACTGACTCCTCGCCGTGCATCGAGAAGGGCAGGATTGGGTCCAGAGGAGTGCGGGGAGTGCGTGCGTAGACGAGGTAGAAGGGACTGTACCCGGTTGTTTCGTGCTTGGCAGTGTTTTACGCGTAAGTTATGAATGGTAGTACTTCATCTCAGATTTTATGATCTGTGGACACGTAGATGAAAATCATGTTGGGAAGTGTACCATTCGTGCGTTTGACAAGTCCGTTGGTCTGCGGATGGTATGATGTATCATGCTGAACCGGCGAGGTGCAAAGCGAAGTAGCTCTTCTACAACATCCGGAATAAGTTGGCGACCACGATCACTAATAAGCACGCGCAAGGCGCCATGCCCCAGAATCATAAATTTCAGTAGGAACACGGAAACCGAGGCTGCTGGAGCAGTTGGTACAGACGCAGTTTATGCCAACTCGTCAGGTGATCGACGAAGATGATAACCCATCGGTTACCAGGTTAGCGGAAGTGTGCCAATGAAATCAATCCACACCTGCTGAAATGGAGCATTGGGTGGTTGCACAGGATAAAGGTTACCGTGTGGTGTGGCTGCAGGATGTTTTTAGCGCTCACACTCTACACAACTGACGACGTATTTTTCAGTCGTGCGCCGTATGTTGGGCCAGTAAAAGCGTTCTTGTGCGCGGTGTAATGTGCGAGCAGAACGAGGGTGCCCAGACGTCAGGTCATCACGCATAGCACGAAGCACGCAAGGGGGCAGCCGCTCCGGTGCAACCAGTAGGAACCGCGCGGCAGTCGTACTGTAGTTAGCTTTCTGGAGCCGGCCGTCCTAAAGGGAGAAGCGGTTGATGGGGGCAGAGTCACGAGCAGCGACGAAGAAGGATACCTAGCATGGGTCATCTTGCTGTTCTCGCCGGGTGGTTTTAATATCAGGGAATGTCTCAACGACTGCTGCAAGATAATCGTCGAAATTGGCCGTGTTTTCAGCTGTAGATGAAACACAGCCGGGAAAGGCAGTCAGCGTCAGTGTGTCGGTGGCCGCTTTTGTAGGAAACAACTTGTGGGATGACAACTTGTCTCCTAGTCAGGGACAAGTTTTGAGTAAAATTACTGGGTTATTTTTAGTGTATCACCGACATTTTTTGTTATTTTGCCCTTCTCATCGCGTAGTGCATACATTCTACTTCTGGTAATAGTGATTTTCCTTCTAGTCGCTTTCAAATTTCCTGTGTTTCATTGTTGCGTCAACTTTTCCTAGGTTAAATGCACGGATGTCGGCAGTCTAACTTTTGTTGATCAATTTAAACGACTCGGCCAGTTATATTCGTAGATCCTTCACTGGGCCTGTTTACTGAACCCTGGCGTTGATTCTGGGCCTAGAATCTGAGTTAGCCACACTGAGAGTAACCTAGCGGCGGCGGGCGGCGTGTCTTAAAAATTTTCAAAATAATGTTTAAAATGTATGTAAAATTTAAACTTATAGAAATACTTGTGTAACAAGGTTTTCGATAAGTGAATAAACGTTTCAGCAGTTACAGTACCTCCTCGATTTGCAGGTAACGTGACTGGGACACATATTGCAGTGTCAAGTTTGTTCACTACGAACCGCAACATTTTCTATTTTGGAAAGTTTGGTGCCAAATTAAAATTATTTCCACCAATTTGTTTATAAATTGCTTATGGTACCGGGCTATACAAAACGCTGGCTTTCACATGAGCTATATAAAATATACGTAACGAAAATTGGTGGTCTGCCCCCTTGATGCATCTCTGCTACAGACTCTGAAACATGTCATAGAGGATGTAGCCGGGTTATTGAAAGGAGCTCTCGGAAAAGGAAGGCAGATGTCGTCTGCTTTGAAGCTTTGTATTTACGCTGAATGAATAACGCCGTTACGGGCTGCAATAGAACCCACAGCGCCTTCTCTATTGTAGTAGGATGTATCCGGCACAACAATCACGTCGGCAAGACCAGAGGCAGCAATCGTTCCCTCAAAATGTTACATACATACATACATACATACATACATACATACATACATACATACATACATACATACATACATACATACATACATACATACATACATACATACATACATACATACATACATACATACATACATACATACATACATACATACATACATACATACATACATACATACATACATACATACATACATACATACATACATACATACATACATACATACATACATACATACATACATACATACATACATGCAACTTTCTTTATTTTACGATAAATTTCACTGTACATTTCGTGCCCGCAGAAGCGCCAATCGCTTGTGGGCGGGTCACGGCTGACTCAGGATGCTCGCTCAGGGGTAACAATACAAGACGCAACTCTTTTGACAAAGACGAAACAAAGAAGAAAACACAATGTGCAGATCACTATAAAAAGATGCGCATTCGCACTCACCAAAGTTCACAAAATCTCAGATTTTTGACGTTCACACACATGTTGATACAGTGGCAGACTATAAACGAATGAGACTGTACTTTCAACAAACTAATGAAACAAATAAAACTAATGAATGGACAGAAGGATCTATTCGAATAAAATCACACTGATTTTACCGGATGACACACTGTCTGCGACAGTCCACTACCTTACACAATTTAACCAATGTATAATTTTAGATTTCGCCTTATAATTTAAGCGCAACATTTTTTATGTCCTCGGGCAACTGATTGAAATAAAAAGGAAGGTAGTATTCTCGGCACCGTTTGCAATACTTGGTATATATTTTAGGCAATTTGTAACGGTCTGGTTTGCGTAGCGCCTCACGCTTTTTTACTACTTTTTTATATCGAGCGCAAAAGAAGTTTCGCAAAAGTACTAATTGCTTATACAGAATAGACGCCGGCAATGTACGTTTTTATCCCTTTGTTCAATATTTCGAGGTCACTACCATATAGTATGTTAGTAGATATTCGATCCAATCACTTTTCTATTCTCCGTATTCTGGTTTCTGTGCAGGAACCATTGACTGAAGTTCCATATCGCCGAATAGACTGCCCTGAGGCCTTAAAAACCAGGTTCAGAGCGGAATTAAATTTTAGTTTATATAACTGGGGGACAGGGTTCTGATGCGCTTGATAACGTATTGAACGTGAAGCGCCGAGGACATGAAGGCCCAGGTATTTAACTGCGGGTGAATTCTGTAGCGGTACGCACGAACAGCCTTTACAATAATCAGAATGCAACATAATAGATAGGTTACGTGTTATTATCTAATGCGGGTTTCTAAACCAAATTGCCGTGGTTTAGTTCTTGTTCAAAAATATTTGATTTTTATCCAGCCGTGTTACTACTCTGGCTACATCGTTTTGATGTAGCTTTATATCCTCATTGTATGATTGCCTTTACAAGATTAGCGCCGGGTCATCTGCGCACTGAAGGAGCTGGGTATTCAATTGAATGTTTGCCAATATCATTAACATAGGTGTTGAATAAAAGATGTCCGAGCACAGATCGTTGTTCCACTCCGTATTTAACATAGATAGAGGCGCTATGCGGATTTTGAACACACACTACGTGGCCTTGTGCGAGTGCGTTCACTTATTTTCTGTGCAAACTCCCTCCGTGTTTCCCCCCCAAATTCCACACGCCGAAAACAGACTCACGTATTTTTTTAGTTCTTATGAGCACGCTTATAAACTAGTTTAGCATGTCCTGGAAACTACATCTACCTTGACGTAATTGTCATCCACAAACAACAATTATACAACCGAAGTACTTCTATCCATCACGGCAGGGGTAGGATGACACGCAGAGGGCAGGAAACGCAGGGCAGCGACACAGTCGACTGACGGCCATATCCGCGCTGTTTTTACCTACTTTTCCAAAGTGTATATCTACTACATTGTTCGCTTTGTGGCTAGACCATAAAATAAAGTTCAGCCCTTTCGACAGTTCTCCACCGTAACACCAACACGCGGTGTTCGTATACACACGGCAAGGTTGACCCTCGCACAAACACGAAGGGCCGAGCCCGGAGGACGGCTGCACTACGATGATCTCGTTCATCCGGAAGGGGGGGGGGGGGGGGACGGCGAGGGGGGAGGGGGACTCCTTCAGGGTGCCCTGGTCAAAGCTTTATTACCACCTCCCCGAGAAAATAGCGCCTCTCATGGCCAGCTCGGTGCTCGCGCGCAATGACCCGTCCCGAGTGTCGGCCGAGGCATCTTCGGCCCTGGCGTACACACACAGGCACGTAGAAAGGGGCTCGGCTGGAGCGAGAAGCAATTTGCGAGTTTGTGGAAATACGGGGCCATTGTTCTACCGCCTCGTCCAAAGTGGATCTCGCTGGCCCGTCAAGGTCGAGAGGCCTGCATCCAGCGAAATGTAGCGGGGGTGCTTCGAACGATTCCCCATGCTTATGCCGCTGCGCATGGGGGTTTTACGGCCGTAATTTTTTTAAAGCGAGCAGTCGCCCTCCAAATGCTCTCTCGCGGCTCTCCCGTGTTTATTATCGATCCTTTCTGAAACACTTGGGAGGTTTGTGGGCGAGTGAAATCAAGTTGCTTGCGAATTTTACACTGTGAAGAAACGAGCAGGAAGAAAGCTGGTTCCGCCCAAGTTTATGTGGCGTTTTTCTTCCCGGAGCGTCATCCATTTATGCTGCATAAAATTGAATTACGCATAAAATCGCTGCAGGGATAGTAACGCAGCCGTGTATTTGGGCTCTGTGCTAGGCGCTCACTGTGGGGAAAGTAACAAGAACAGTGAAAGCGCGAAGGGCCTAACAAAGACCTGTTTCTACAATAGCGCAACTTTCTTTTTTTTCTTTTCTTCTTTGTTATGTATCACCAAGGCGCCACCGACAACAACAAGGAAAGCATACTGGCTTACCCAGTCAAAAGGCCGAACCTCGCTTAAACATGTGACCTCATCGCCCCATAACCAACAACTTGCAGGGAAAATTACGCAAAGATTCAAATAGCGTTGCTCCTAAACGTAAGAATTTCGTGCGGCAGCAGGGCTTTTCGTACGCCCCGTAAAATAATTTTGCCTGTTGTAAAGTGTGCGATCCTTGCTGCCTGAGCTCACGTGAGCGTGTGCCTCGTGAGGAGCGCTCGGCGTTGTCCTCATGTGGGCTTGCGCCTCGTGAAGAGCTCCCAAAAAGGCCATGAAAAAATACCAAGCGCACGTGAGCGTTTGCCTCGGGAAGAGCGCCCGGCGTCGGCCTGCTCGAACTTCGAGAACACTCTGCTCAGCGTTCGTGACGCAATCTCTCCCGTATTGCTCTCCTCGGCAGTTCACGTGCGTTTGTATCTCAGCGCCTACACTGGGGAGCACAGACGCCGAGTTCGCGAAGCTGGTTGCCGTGCTTTCTAGCACGTGCTGACGCGGTCCACCTTGGGAGAGACGTGGAGGGCTGCGGATAAAGCGATCCAGGTCTCCCAGTCATAGAGAACCTTCAGCAGCAAGTTCGGAAATCCATGTGAGCTGCAACAACCGGTTCTCCGACGAAGGGAGAGGGGCCGCCAGCTTCGTTGTTTCTCCAGCCTTCCACCACTGGTGCAAGCTGCATCAGTTGTTCGCGGAGATAGAAAAAGTTAGGTGTCGTAAAAAGTACATTTATTATGATTTCATTAGGCTGTATCCCCTAAAATTGATATTAATTTCTATGGTTTGCAATGCTTCTGCCAAGGAATTTTATTGCGTTACCCTTATGAAACAAAGAACTTCTGTCGCCCCCATTAAAACATTTGCATATTGCATGACACTAAATTATAATTTACGTTAGTCATTGCATGACTGTCGCTATCAGAAGACTGAAAAACTTTGTTCCGCAATGTGGTTGTAGGGACTGTGCCCCCCGCCCCCCTTACTTTTTCTTTCATTCATTTCTGCCGAAGACACATTTTCAAGCTGCACCTTCTGCTTCTCTAAGTTTTAGAAACGTGAAGGCCAAGCGGCACGAGTAACGCGGGTATTTATGGAACAAATGCGGTGAAGGGCATCCACACGAGCGTGTCTGATGGATTTTCTTCTGCTTATACGCGAATCATATAAATAGGCAGAACTTCACAACGACGCTTCGAAGCAGAGAAAATCAGGAGAGCAGACGCGATGATAGCACCGCGCGAGCTGTCGGCGTCTCGAAGAGCGGAACAGACGCCATGGCGTCGGGAAGAAAACAAAAGCACATTCGTTGGCCCGGATCCCCGGGACTGCACGGCCCGTTGCCCATCGTGGGTAAACCAGGGTGCATGTCGAGGGGACGAGGCTAGTGCCAGTGAGAACAGAAGACGGGCAGGGATGTTGCGGGTCCTCTGCTGCTGCGTACAACGATCCCTCGGCGTGGCCTTGGTCTTGGATATTGTCCTTCGTGCACTTCCAAGCTTGCTAACGTGGTCACCGTGGATGTATACGAGAAAACGTGGCTTGTAACAGTAAAATATCGACATGTTTCTTTTTTTTTCGCATAGTAATGCACAGTGCGCTACTTAGAGACCTGGGTTGTTCATCTCGAAATAATAATGTCTCCTTTTTTGTTTAATAATACCACACTGACTGCTGTTTATTCTCACGCCTTTATTGTACTGCATTCATCTTCCTCGTGCGAAATGGTCTCTGCTTTAAATTACTCCATCACGTTTTTCTTTACTGCTGCCTATTTTGTGCACGCGGAAGTGCATATTTTTTTTTGTATTTCACGTACCTAATACCGTTGTTTTCAATCGCCCGTCCAATTGCACTCGTTTGCGACTCCAGAAGTAACTGGCGCGTACATGCCTTTTGGAATCGCGGCGTTACTTGCTTTCTGGGGAAGAACTTGGTAGCTATGCTATACTATCGCGTATTGATGGTTGGGCCTGCAAGGCTATTTGTCGTGTTGCCAACCAGTCTAAACTTGAGCCAGGAACCGTTAAGAAGAATAGCTGCCGACTAGAGCGAGCGATTCTTTCTAGGAGAGAGAGAGAGAATAAACTTTCTTTATTGAGAAAAAAAAATTAAAATGGAGTCTTCGGGGTGGCTTCCCTAGTCCAGGACGCCTTGAGCTCGGGCCGCGTCCACAGCCCTCTCGACCAGCTGACGCTGATCCTCGAGGGTGGAGCTGGCCAAGGCTCTCCCCCAAAGCTCATGGGTGGGATAGGGATTGGGGCGGGGTAGCGGAGCTTGGTCTCAGCCTCCTACAATATGATAGAGTGTCCCGGGGGCCTCGCAGAAGCGGCACTGCGGGGGGAAACAGGTAGTGGCCAAAATGTGACTTCTGGTGGGGTGGGGGAAAGTATTCGTTTGAAGGGCACGTAGGAGTCGCTCCAGATCTCTGGGGAGTTGTTTGTGCGGTGGGGGGTAATGCTGTCGCTCTAGTCGGTAGTGTAGCGTGATTTCTCGGTACGTGACCATCGGGTGCATGCGCTCAGGCTCACTTCCGGCAACAGCGGCTCGGCGGGATAGCTTTCGAGCCAGGAGATGGGCGGTCTCGTTGCCAGGAACGTCGAGATGAGCGGGGGCCCAGATGATCTTGATGGAACGGTTTGGGGGGCGTTGTGCAAGAATCTTGAGGGTTGTGCGGTGGATCCTTCCGTTAGCGAAATTTCGGCACGCCTGCTGCGAGTCCGTGATGATGACAGTAGCTGTGGTTTGACTCACGGCGAGGGCGACGGCCGCTTCCTCCGCTTGCAATGGGTTGTGGTGTGGTATAGTGAGACTGGTGTGGTGGTGTTTCTTCATGATTACAACAGCGGTCGTGGCCTGAATCCCGGAGTATGTGGCAGCATCCGTGTAGGCAGTGTCGGATTCGTTTCCGTATCGCCTCGAAATGGCTCTCGCTCTGGCCTCTCGTCTCGCCGCGTGGTGCACAGGGTTCATGTTGAGCGGTAGAGGGGGAACAATGAGGCATTGACGGATTGTGTGTGGGATGCTTCTTAGGTCAGGAGGTGAGTGTTGAAGTGGGACTGAAGGTCCCAGGCGGGAGAGACTGGCTCTGCCCGCTTCTGTGGCTCCCAGTCGGACTCTTTGGCTTGAGAGGTGGGCCTCGATTAATTCTTTTGCGGTGTTATGGATTCCAAGCTGGAGAAGTCGGTCTGTGGAGGTGCTTGCTAGGAGTCCGATGGCTTGTATGTAGGCTTTACGGATTATCGTATCTACTTTCTTGAGTTCTGCCGGGGACAGAAGAGCATACGGTATAGCGTAGGTGATCCGGGATATTATGAACGCTTGGACTAGTCGAAGCGTGTCTGCCTCCCCCATACCTCGCGTTTTAGAGGCAATGCGTGTGATCATGTGGGTTACTTGTTCTGTGGAGTGTTTTAACTTATTGATTAGAATGGAGGATGTGCGGTCTGCTTGAAATGTCATGCCAAGGATCTTGATGTGTTGAGAGGGGCTGATGGTATGGCCGTCCATGCGGATTTTGATCGTCGGAGGTCCAGGTGGTTGGTTTTTTTGGCGGGAGACCAGTAGCAGTTCAGACTTCTGGGGGGCACAACTAAGACCGCACGATTGGGCGTAGTGGTTCACTACGTCCGCCGCCATTTGCAAACGGTTCTCAATCTCCCCTATCGATCCAGTGGACTACCAGATGGTAATATCGTCCGCATATAGGCCGTGCCGGATACCCGGTATGTCGTTTAGGAGAGAAGGAAGGCGGAGCAGGGCGATGTTAAACAGCAAGGGGGATAGGACTGCCCCCTGAGGTGTGCCGCGCCCACCCACAGAGAAAAGATCAGTGGCGTGGTTCCCGACCTTGAGGATGGCTTGCCTGGTGGTGAGGAAGTCTCGGAAGTACTGGTAGGTTCTTGCGCCACAGCCAAGGAAGTTGAGTCGAAGCGAGATGGCGGTGTGCTTCACATGGTCAAATGCGCCCTTTAGGTCCAGTGCCAAAATGGCAGTAGGAGAATTTCGTGTGGTAGGTGCCATTACCTCCTCTTTAATTTGAAGTAGGATATCTTGCGTGGAAAGATTACGGCGGAAGCCTACCATAGTCCCGGGAAGCTTTCCTGTGTCTTCTAGGTACGTTTGAAGCCGGTTGAGGACAATATGTTCCAGGAGCTTCCCCACGCAGGACGTGAGCGAAATGGGACGTAAATTTTCTATGCTAGGTGGTTTTCCCGGCTTCGGTATTAGGCGGACCTCCGCCGTTTTCCATTCAGCTGGAAGAACACCAGCCCGCCATATCTGGTTGAGGTAGGAGGTGAGATCTAATAGAGATTGATCATCCAAGTTGACCAGAACTTTGTTCGAAATGTGATCCATGCCCGGTGCCGTGTGCCTTCGAACACCGCCAACGGCTGCCGCAACCTCGTGTAAATGGATGTCCTCGTCGAGTAGGGGGTTAGGGCCACCGGTGTATGGCGGGAGCGGTTCTGACGGGTGAGTGGGTAGGGAGCGATCCCGGAGGCTATTGAGGAGATATGCCATAGTCCCGGGGTGTTGTTGAATGATTCGGGTCATGCGGTTTTGTGATTCCGTCTTGCTGGAGGCCGGATTGATGAGGAAGCGAAGCAGTTTCCAGGTTTTGCGGGTGCTCAATGTACCCCTTAGCCCGTCGAAGAGCGTGAGCCAATTCTCTCGGCAGAGCATAGCTGCGTATTGCGCTGCGTCGGCCGTGAGCTGTGCGATCCTCTTCTTAAGCTTGCGGTTATGCTTTTGTTTCTTCCACCGTTTTAAGAGGCTTCTCCACATGTGGGAGGCCCGCCGCAGCCTCTTTCCCGGAAGCATTTACGGCAGTGTTTTGTTTCTTTCCCTCGTCCTGTTTGCGTCCGCTAAGGATTTGAACCCACTTCCTCACCAACCAACACTCATTCCGTATTATCCTACGAAACAAGCATGCATGACAGTGCCCCAGCCCGGTGGTCTCGGACCTCTCTTTATACGGTCTGCCTGTTTTAACTACGGTCTGCCTGTTTTAACGCTTAATTGCATGTCGGGTTGTTTGTTTTTCTCGGCTGCGTTAGCCTTCGGAATCTTTCTTTCTTTAAATAATGTGGCCATCTTTACAGAGCTGGTTTCGACCTCGAACAAAGTGTTATTCGCGATTCGAAATGAACGTTTTTGACGTGTAAAATCTTTTTAGGATGACCAAAAAGCCCCGCTCCCACGGTTGACGCGGGACGCGAGTGGTCCGAGTTTTTATGAATGCTACAGTGCTCTCCGCGTAAGGCTTTCAACGACAAATGGCATGAAACACATGGAAAACGTGTCCCGCGCGAACCGTATGAACAGCGCCTCAATACCCAGCCGTTCGGCCTGTTTTTCCGGGTGTGGTAAGCAACAGCGTCTCGAGTTTATCCTTGAACAGGCCCCTGCGTGCGATTAACTGCACAAAGTTGTTTTAAACCAGTTGAATCGGCAGCAAGCAAGCAAAAGTACAGCTGGCTGCACGGACACTATAGTAAATGCTTTGCTAGCACGTGGAGCAAGTTTCCCTTGTTGTGACAAAAAAAAAAAGAATAAAAAAGCATAAAAAGAAAAAAATCGCGCCAATCCACCCCGTGAATGTGGTTGGAAAGCAAAGCTGTAAACGGCACCAATAACGATTACTCATGCGACGTCACTTAAAATCAATCACATCGCTCTACAAATAGTAAAACCAGAGAGAAGTGAAATGCACTTAACCACACCATTTATAACTTCAAAGAGATATTCTTGGTAAGGTTAAATCAATGCATGATGCATGAACGGTATTTGGTTGAGTTGTATTGGTGTAGAAAGAGTGGAAACGTTTTTTATAAAATAAAAGTAAGCGCCAACCCGGTGTTAGACGATCTGACTTCTCCGTCTCTGCGCCGCGGACGGAGGCGACGAGACGTGTGGCTGAGAAGGAGGAGGAAGAAATACTTCTGTTTAGATTTCTGAACGGCCCAGAGTGCAGCCTTGGGGAGTGATTCCTTCTTCTGTGAAGCCCATATGCAGTCCGCGCGGCCTGTGTTCTGTCCACCCGCTGAAGCTTGGTAGGTAGAGAGGGCCTGGACAGCAGCATCTCCCATTGCTCTTGTTGGGTAGTTGACGGAAAGAGAGGAGGGAGCTCAGGGCTAAAGTCGCACACCCCGATTACGCGGCGGACTATTCCTACTTCTGAGAAAAGTTTACATTCAGCGTCGTAGCGATTCGGATGCATTACGTGTAGACGCGTAGGCTGTGGGAAGGAGCCCGGATTGTATGAGCCGTAGGGTTCTCTGGAAAGGTCAGGGTAAGGCGAAGGTACGGTCTCTCTCAGAAGGCGATAATGCTGGATTATCTCCCTGGACGTAACCAGCGGGTGACTGTCCTCGTGCAGCTCCATAGCACGGGAGGTAAAAGCGCAGGCTTGTTGGGTGGGCGTATTTGATGTCCTCCATTGATGCGTGAGGCG
This sequence comes from Haemaphysalis longicornis, assembly GCF_048455015.1. NCBI lineage: Eukaryota > Metazoa > Arthropoda > Arachnida > Ixodida > Ixodidae > Haemaphysalis > Haemaphysalis longicornis. The sequence goes on along the minus strand of NW_027526203.1, from coordinate 116,390,671 downwards.
GTGTCCAGATGAGCTGAATGGAACCGTTTGGGGAGTGGTTTTTTAGCACGCAAAGTGCAGGTCAGGACACCCAACCCGACTGGTAATTCCAGTAGGCTTGCTGGGAATCGGTGACTACCCTCCGAACCCCTGGTTGAGTGAGAGCCAAGGTGATGGCTGCCTCTTCTGCTTCCGTCATTTGTTGGGTCCTAAGCGAGGTAAACACAAGGATGTTGGTTCTGGAGGTATCGACGATGATGACGTGTTGCTGCCCTCGATGTTAGGAGAAGTCTGTGTAGATAACTGCATGAGCCTCACCGAGGGTGGTGTTTAGCGCTTGAGCCCGTGCTTTTCGGTGACCCTCGTCATGTGAGGGGTTCATATTTCTAAGCAAAGGGAGCATCTTTAGTTTTAGTCGCCAAGAGTCTGGCAGTACGTCAAGCGGAGTGACATTCTGGGCTGCCCAGCCAATCTGGCGAAGCATGCGGTTACCCACCGCAGTTCTGAGTCGGACCTTCTGGCTTGAGAGATGGCCTTCTCTCAGCTCTTCCACCGTGTTGTGGAGCCCCGTGCTCAGCAGCCTCTCTGTGGAGGCACTCATGAAAAGACCAATGGCCTGCTCCACCACCTTTCTAATCATGGTATAAAGCATCTCTATGTCTTCCTCGTCGAGAAGATCGGGGTTTGTCGTAAGTAACTCTCAAGAGGAGAAAAGTTTCAATTAATCGAAAGGTACCGGATTCTGTTAGGCCTCGCTTCTTGGTGGCAACTCGCCTGATCATGTGTGTGATTAGATTAATGCTGTTTTTGAGGCGCTGCAAGGAGACGTTACTCTTGGTGTTGGCCTGGAAATGTAGGCCCAGGATCTTGATGCTGCGGTTTAGAGTGATGGCCTGGTCATCAAGGAGTATTTGAATGTATTCCTTGATTTGGCGTGAGGGCGGACGACAAGGAGCTGTGATTTTTTACGTGAACACTGGAGGCCACAGGCTTTAGCACATTGGCGTACTAAAAGTGAGATTCCTTGGATTGGTGTGAGCTTCCGTTAATTTTTGTAACTCTTAGCACATGAGCAAGTTGCGCACAGGGCCGCTAGACGGGCGTGAGTGGTCGTGTGACGCTTTCACGTGGCATTCAACGAGAAGGCAGGGGGTAAACCCGTAGATGTGCTTGGTGAGTACACCATTTGTCTTCCCGTGCTCGCGTGGGCTCGTAGCTGAATCGGTAAGACAACGGGCTCTCGCTTTGTTAGGCTATTAGTTCCAGGTTCGATTCCCGGCGGTGCCAGTAAATTCTTTTATTTGTTCGCTGGAGTTTTCTGGTGACACCAACGGTCGCGAAAGAACCCTTGGGGGGTAGAGGTAGAAAGCTTTGCTTTAAAACGGGAGCTACCGAGTGGGCACGGGAGCTACCGTGCGTTCAGCATGGCTCACGTTCTGCAATTTCACGTCTTACAGGTCATTTTTGCTTGCGTGCTTTTTTGTGCGCAACCAGTCCACGCCTGTTCAACTAGCGTCCCCTCCTCTCCGTTGCTGGTTGATATCAGCAAGTGCGCCCTGAGCCGCCAACGCACAACGTCACTTCCACGCCCTCTTGGATCCCTTGGCTCTTCCCTCCGGCTACCTCATCGACACAGCCATCATCGCAAGCTCCGGATATAAGGCCATGGCCCTTCCAGCCGCACTCAGTGGGCACGGGAGCTACCGTGCGTTCAGCCTGGCTCACGTTCTGCAATTTCACGTCTTGCAGGTTAGTGAAAGGCATTCCTTGTACGCTAAAAAGAACAACAATGTTTGTCTAGTGTTGCTCCCGTGCCCACAAGTGCTTTTTGACTTGGTATGCGAGTGTATCGACATGGTTTTCTTTCTATTACGCTCGGGAGATGTAGAGTCAAATCCCGGCCCTAAAACTCGCTCTAATGATGCAGCCTCTGGTACAGAGGTAGTCCCGACCGACGACACTACTGAAGTAACAAAAAATGCTGGAAGTTCCTCGGAATTCCGCGAAATCTTACGGCTGCTGAAAGACATTCAGGCTCGTTCGCTTGATCAGTCGGCAAGGCATGACGAACTGGCTCAAAATGTTCGCGAGATAAAGGACTGCCAGAATGATATTAGGCTGAAATTAGACAACATGAGTGAAATACTCGCCAACGTTGAAAAAAAATCGCTGGAAATCGACAGTATTTCCGCTGAAGTGTCTGAGGCACGAACTTAGATTTCAAACCTAGCTACACAGTACGATTCCACGGCCTACGCAACAAACGACCTTGACGACCGTTCCCGTAGGAATAATTTGATTTTTCATGGTATCCCTGACTGTAAAGAAACATGGGAGGAAACCGAAAAGAAGGTTGTGGCAATCTTGTCCAGCTGCACAGAGGAACGTTTTCCCACAGACAGCATTGAACGTGCGCACCGGCTTGGTGCGCAATCTCGACACCGTCCCGTGATTGTTAAATTTAATCACTACAAGGCAAGACAAAAAGTTTTTTCACTGCGAACTCAACTCATAGACCAGGAAATAACCATATCTGAAGACTTTTCCGCTGGTACAAGATTGGCCCGTAAAAAGCTAATAGAATTCGCTAAATCACAGCCTGGTTCTCCCGCTTTCCAGCTCAAATACAAACAGTTGCATATGAACAAAAAGCGATATGCTTACGACACGCTAACTGCCACGATCAAAGAAGTCGACGACAAACCTCAAGTTTCCATTACTAACGACTCGGCACAAAATAGATCTCCAAAATCAGGGCAGCCATCTTCATAGCAAACACCGAAGCGTCGCGGTGCGTGCTCGTCAAACTTATCTGTTCTTTACACTAACATACGTACGTAACAAACATGCGTATCGCTCTGAATTCTATCATTGACACATGGATCCTGATATCTTAGTTCTGACGGAAACCTGGCTTAACCGCAACATTCTTGACACCGAGATATTTGATCGACCTAGCAGTTACAGATTGTATAGATGTGACCGCACGCAAAGGCATGGAGGGGGAACACTTATCTCCGTAAAAAGTAACATTACGTCATCACCGATATACATTTACTCGTCTCTCGAAACAAATTGGGTACTCATTGAAACTGGTAGTAGAAAAATAATATTTGGAGTATGTTATAGGTCCCCTAGTGCCCCCGCCGCGTTTACTGACGAACTACATGACGTAATTAATACGGTCATCACCCGCTTTCCGACTTCTCCAGTTTTTCTTCTGGGAGATTTTAATTTCCCCCAGATTCAATGGGCCAGCAATGTAGCCATTCCTCCATCGTGTCCTTCACAGGCCAAGGACTTCTTTCATGTGTGCTCAACATTCAATTTCTCTCAAATTGTCACTGAGCCTACCACGACTTCCGCGACTGCTTGCAACATTCTGGATTTAGTGTTAACCACTGCCCCTGACCTTTCTTCAGACATAACATACATTCCTGGCCTTAGTGACCATTGTTTCTTGAACTTTACTGTTAGTGCCAATGTTAAATCCCCCAAAATACCACTACGTTTATTAGGGACTACCACGCAGCTGACTTTGATGCAATTAACGCCGACCTTTGCTCATTCCTTGATGTCTTTATCGCTGGCTTTGAAGCGCGCTCCGTTCAGGACAACTGGGATATGTTTAAAGGAAAGGTTCACGAACTAACAAACAAATATATTCCCCTAAAAAACATTTTCAAATCCCAATGCCCCCTGGTACAACCGGAATATGAGAAGGTTAGCTAACCGAAAAAAAAAAAACGTCTTTACCGTTCCGCAAAAAAATCTCCAACCAATGAGCGATGGCTGGCGTATGATGATGCATCTAAATCATACATTTCTGCTGTTAAGGCCGCCAAAGTAAACTTCTTACAAAACACGTTGCCCTCTATGTTATTAGAAAACCCTAGAAAGTTTTGGAATTGTATAAATCCTCGTGACAGGAAATCGATCTCGCTAATAGATGGTGACGGCAACAAGGTTGCAGACGAGGATTGTCCTACAGTCTTAATTTAACTTTCATAAATAATTTCTCTCACTCCACTTTTACTGATGCCTATCAACTTCCAGAGATTCCCGTTTACGAATACTCTCCTACGCTGCCCCTTTTGATAGACCCTGCAGGCATTGTGCACATAATTAATTCTTTAAAAATGTATTCTTCTGCTGGCATTGACGAAATCAATGCGAAGTTTTTAAAAAGCACATGCCAGTACTCTTCGATATTCCTTGCCAAGCTCTTTCAACAATGCTTAGAATCAGGATTATTGCCTTTTGAGTGAAAAATCGCTAAGGTGGTTCCAATCTTTAAATCCGGTAGCATTGTATCACCTAGCAACTATCGTCCGATATCGCTGACCAGTATCCCCTGTAAAATTTTTGAACATATCATTTACTCTAACCTAGTCCGATTTCTCGAATCCAATTCTTTCTTTCACCCCGCTCAACATGCCTTTCGTAAACACCACTCCTGTGAAACGCAACTCTTATCATTCACCCAGAAAATTCATGTTATTCTTGACGCGCGTTCATCCGCAGATTGCATATTTTTGGACTTGTTGAAGGCATTTGACAAGGTGTGTCACCGATTACTAATGTGAAAACTCCGTAGCCTAAACCTCGACAGTAGTTTACTCAAATCGATAGAATGTTTTGTTATTAACCGGCACCAATTTGTTTCAGCTAATGATTTCAACTCTTCCCCTGCAATAGTAGCATCTGGAGTCCCACAGGGTTCGGTTTTAGGCCCCTTATTATTTTTGATATATATTAACGACCTTCCTAATTGTGTCGCATCCCCTATTCATCAGTTTGCTGGTGATTGTGTTGTATTTCGTGAAATAAAAAACGGCGCCGATGTAACTACCCTGCAGGCAGACCTAGATAATATAGCTACATGTTGTGATAACTGGCGAATGGAACTGAACATTTCTAAATGCAAGGCAATGAGAATAACTCGTACATCAACGGTAACTCTTATGTATTTTGTTAAAGGGATACCATTAGAACCAGTAGCATCATATGAATATCTAGGAGTCCATATCACTAATAATTTGAAGTGGGATATGCACATCGATTACATTACCGCTAATGCTAACCGTACTTTGGGGTTTATAAGACGTAACTTTTCCCAAGTCCCATCTTCCATAAAACTTCTTTTGTACAAAACGCTCATAAGGTTAAAGCTTGAATATGCCACCTCAATGTGGGATCCTGAACCCGCTTTTTTTTATTCATAAACTGGAAATGGTTCAAAACAATTCTACCCGTTTCATTCTTTGCAACTACACTAGAGTTGCCACCATAACTTCTATGAAATCAACTCTTAATTTACAAACCTTAGCGCTCCGTAGAAAATTTTCTCGTCTGTGTCTCTTCCACAAAATTTACCATCACCCGCCCTTGAAAACAGAATTCATTCATGGCCCCGCTTACGTGTCTGAACGACTTGACCATGCGCACAAAGTTGCTGTCCCCTCGTGTCACTCTCGTTTTTACGCTGCTTCATTTCTTCCACGAACTTAGACTGACTGGAACCGCCTTCCCGCCACCACAGCTGCTATAGATAACGTTAATAAATTCAGGTCTGCCATCACCAGTGACACTGAAACCCCTAGCCTTGTATAACGTTTTTTTTTACCTGTGTTGTATTTTTTCTAGCACTGTGTAAATCTTCTTCGATGTTGAATGTTATTGTTTTCGAGTCTACTTGAAATGTACATGTATTTTTCACTGCTCACCGTTTTTATTATTATTGTTATTGTTCTTTGTACTTCCCACTCCCCTCTATAATGCTTCGGCCCTGAGGGTACTTGTAAATAAATAAATAAATAAATTTAAGCTAACCAAAATGCTCTTTTTTAATTTAACAAAACTGAAAAAAAAGAAAACAGCAGCATTCCACTGCGTGAAAATGGATGACCAGCGGAGATATAGGGCGTGACGTCACTAGCCATGGACACACACACATTCCCATTTACAGTTTTATACGTAGTTTCTTATTTTGATCTGTACGTACACTTGGCTATAGTGCCATCTACGGTGGTTAGCGACGCAATTACGTCGCAGATGTGAAACGCGCCCCGACGAAGCACAGAGGGTATGTGAGGAGGGTGCGCCGCAGGTCTGAGGTGCGGTGACGCACAGGTGGTGGAGGGGGTACACCGTAGCTATCTCTATCTGCATCGATGCTTCGAGGTTTTCCGGTCTACGCGTTCGGTCTACGCACGATGTGATCCCCTTAAAAAGCATATAACAGCTCCTCTCTAAACGCAGTTAGGATCTCCCATAAAACACCCCCAGATAACTGACCCTGCATTTGTTTGGAGCAAAGACGGCCTCATAAACGCAAGAACACCATCTCCGGAGCTGAGGCATATTCCAATGACCCCGAGCGACACTGGCGTTCGTAAAACTGGCACAGAAAGTCCCATATGCCGTTAATCGCGGTTAAAGCAGTAAGGATTTCATGCCTGAGGAGCCCCACTTTACTCAACGCGGCAGGATTGCCGAAATATCTGGTCAAGGGAAAAATAAAGGTATTATTTTCATAATGGAACCACGATTTGATAGATTCGTACTAGTTAGTACGCCAGAAAGACAAAAGTTGGGCTCCAAAGATCATGTGCAGGAGGTATGCACATTGCCTTAATTGTTACCTCGTACTCGTCCTACCTTAGGCGTGGTTTTCGACGTCGTTCTTAAAAGGTATTTACCAACTTCGATTAGAGCAATTTGGTCTGAGAATGGAGCCAAGCATAGGGCGCTCTGGCTTGTCTCGGACTAAGTATTTTTACTCATGACACGACCATGCAGGAATAGCGAAGGCATTATGCCTCTATCCGCGACCGTCTCGTCCTATTGTTATGAGCAGCATTTTATCTTTGCGCCTTTTTAAGCTCCTCTAGGTTACCAGGATTCGGACACGTATCCGCGTTTGCAGGATCAGCAAAAAGGGCATTCAGCTCAAATGTATTTTGCAAATCACTAAATTGTTACTTGGTTAATCAGCGTGCTCAGAGTGCTGTATTCGTCTAAGTACTTGCCTCTAACGCACTTTTCTTAAGTGAAACCCAACAGCGCTTCCACCATATCGACATTTAGTCAACTAGTGCAACCAAGCTGTAGATGTCTCGGGGACGCATTTTCTGTCGCAATCCGAAGACCAATATTTAGAATCCCACCCAGAACCCCGTTATCGTAAGTTTTAGGAGAAAGCCCTAAATTACCCGTTCAGCTAAACATCCGGTGTCTGGCGCCCGTAACAAAAAAAAAGGAAAAGGAAAAAACGAAAAGGAAACGGCACCTTCACGAAACGTTCGATGGCATGAAGCGAGCTTGAGCAAAAAGTCAGCGTACGGCGTCGGAATTCGTATCAAAATATGCATTCCCCATTCACTCTTTGAAGTTTTGTTTAAGAACGAATTGGCGACACGGTGGTACGATAGTGCGACTATTCTGCTGCTGAGCACGAGGTCGCGGGTTCGATTCCCGGCCGCGGCGGCCGCTTTTCTGATGGAGGCGAAAAGCAAAAACGCCCGTGTGTTCGAGATTTCGGCGCACGTTAAAGATCCCCAGGTGGTCAATATTAATCCGGAGCCCTCCACTACGGCGCGCCTCATCGCCTGCGTTGCGTCGGCGCGTTGCGTCGGCGCCATGCAGCTCTTGAGTTTATCGAATGGTTCTGCACACTCTGTTGTCCATTTAATGGTATTTCACGACCCTTTTCTCGTGAGTTCCACCAGGGGATCCGCCGTGCTAGCGTAATTGGGAATGAACTCGCGATAAAATCCGGTCAGTACCAGAAAGGGCTGCACCTCCTTCTTCGACTTTTGTGGATTCGCTGCTTCTATCGTGTCCAGGATTTCTTCCTTGGTACACACGGTCTCCATTCCTAATTTGTGTCCCAGGCTTGGTAACCGAATTCACACTTTCTGGGCTTAATCGTCACATTTGCCTCTTGCAGTTGCTGAAACAACGTTTCACGTGTTTCGACGTGTTCTGTCCATGTTTCTGTGGCTGTCAAAATGTCATCGATGTAGTGTTCCACGTTACGGAGGCCTCATTAATTTTGTAAAAGTAGCAGCGGCTGTTTTAAGCGCAAATGGCATAAACTTGAAGTGAAAAAGTCCAAATGAGCAGGAGAAAGCTGTATTTTCTTGCGACTCTTCCTTCATAGAGATTTGCCAATATCCCTTGGTGAGGTCGAGCTTGGAAAAGTACTTCTTTTCTGCGACTTTCGAGAAAAGTACGTCCGCTCGAGGTATTGGCTCAGCATCGACAACCAAAATGTCCGTTGAGGCCTCGGAAATCTACACACACTCTCGTCGACCCATCCGGTTTCTTCACTGCCATTAGAGTGGCAATATATGCAGAATCATACCGTTCAATTATCTCTTGGGTCAACATTGATTCTACCTCTCTTTCAATATCCTTTTGGACTGCTAGTGGCGATGGATATTGCTTTACGTACACTGGCTTGTCCGAGGTTAGTTGTAGCTGGTATTTTTTCATGGTAGTCCTTCTAGGCACATCCGAAAACAGGTGAGCATATTTCTGGAGCAGGCTTAGAAGTTCTACTGCTCCGCTTTTCCTCAATGAGAAGCATATTTCGACTTTTTCTACTCCCATGGTTTTTCTTGCCGAATATGAGAGTACTTCATGGTCCCTATCTTCAGCTAGCCCTATGCAAGCTGTACTTCGACTGTTCCTTGTTGGGGGATGTCTCTCCTCGTTCTTCTTCAACATGTTGATGTAGAAAAGTTTCCTCTGTCTGTTTACTAAAAACTCCCAGTCCAACTCCTTTCTCTTGCATGTAACCACGAATGGCCCTTTCCATTGCTTGAGTAATTTATTGCTATCGCTGGGAAGTAACACCAAGGCTTTCTCACCGGAGTTCAGCTGTCGAGCTACTGCTTTGCGATCGTAGGCCTGTTTGTACTTCTACCTTGCTCGGTGTAGACTTTGGTGAGCGATACGGTACGTTTCTTCCAATTTCTCCCGTAGCTCCAACACATTGGTATACGTCGTATTCACCTCAGTCTCCAATCCCTCATTAACGCAGAGTTTCTTCAGGATGGCTAAGGGTCCTCTCACCGTTCTTCCATGCAGCATGTCAAAGGGAGAAAATACCAAAAAGGTTTGTGGTACTTTACGGTAGACAATAACAAGGGCGGGGCAATACCGGTCACAGTGCTTGGGGTTCTCTTGTCACATCTTCTTAATCGTGCTCTTCAAGGTTTCGTTAAACTTCTGTACAAAACCATTAGCCATAGGGTGGTAAGGTGTTGTCGACAATTGTTGGATCGACATTAGCGTGTTTATTTCCCTCATTAGCTCAGATGTTTGTTTGTTTATTGAACTTCTGACAATAAAATTGCCAAGGTGCTGAGGCAAAAGGCGATTGAGGCATTTCAGTAGCCCCAGGTGAAGCAGCTGCCGCCAAAGAAGACTGCAATACTCGCCTGACTAGGCCCCTAGCACCTGACAGCACAAGCGACAGCAGAAGCAGCTATACATGCCAAAATCCATACAACAAGCATGCACACTTCCAGTGTAACAACAGCAACATATGCCAAAATAAAGCATAGTAAGAAGACATAACTGAAGAGAATTACACGCTTTTCTTGCGTAACAAAATGTAACAGAAATAAAATTACCGTGCCCACTCTTCGTTTTTGCGCAGAAAAAGTAATATAGCGTAAAAAATCACAAAGTCAACAGATCTACAAGGAAAATCTTACACATCATGGAGAAAATACATTTAGGTTTTCCGTTTAAAAGCGTATACCGAGGAAGTGTGTTCAACCATGTCAAATAGTACAGGGTGATTGTTCAAAAAACCCGCCGCGGTGGCTCAGTGGCTAAGGCGTTGCGCTGCTGAGCACAAGGTCGCGGGTTCGATTCCCGGCCGCGGCGGCCGCTTTTCTGATGGAGGCGAAAAGCAAAAACGCCCGTGTGTACGAGATTTCGGCGCATGATAAAGATCGCCAGGTGGTCAAAATTAATCCGTAGCCCTCCACTACGGCGCGCCTCATCGCCTGCGTTGCGTCGGCGCGTTAAACCCCACAATCAATTGTGATTGTTCAAAAGATTAGGAATTTGCCATTTAAGTGTTTGAGTGCCATAATTAGTTCTAGTTCGTGCTTTTATAAAGTTTTTATGCCGGAAATTATATGCCACTTCAGTGTTAGCGAAATTAAAAAGAAAAAGCTCTGGGTTAGTATTGAACTCTAGAAAAATCGTTTCAGCCAGTCGTTGATTATACAATGACTGAACATCAAGTATGCAATCTTGTTGAAAGTATGTATATGTATTGGTATAGTTTGAGAGATTGAGGTGTAGTGAAGCTTTATCCTCGGTCGCTCTAATCTCCTTTGGTATACCGTACCTTGAAAACATCTCCAGCCGTGCCTCGGCAACTTGAATCGTGTCCACAGTCTTGAGTGCCACCGCCTTTGTATAACGCGTTGCCATGTCCACCAAGGTCAGTGCATATTTATTGCCGTCAGACGACGCCGGTGTTATTGGTCCGAAAATATCTATGGCTACTCTGTGGAATGGTGTCGTAATGGTAGGCATTATTTCCAAGAGGGGCTCTGCCTACTCTACCTTACGGGAAAGTCCGTTGGCAAACATCACATGCCTTGACGTACCGCTTGGTGTCACTTTGCATACCAGGCCAAAAGATCTCTTCAGCTATTCTCGCCAAAGTGCGACTTGTCCCGTGATGACCCGCTATTATGGTGTAATGCGCTAATTCCAAGTCTGTCTGCCGTAACCGTTGGGATACCACCAGCTGCATGACCTCTCGAACAAAACTAAACTGACAACTTCGGTAAAGCAGTCCGTCGCGTATTTGGAACTCGTACACGGTACGGTTTCGTCGCCATTCCGCTCCTACGTGTCGATAACAAACTTCCAGCGACGGATCTTTGTCCTGTTGCTTCGCCAACTCACTAGAGGTAACTTGTAACGGTCCGATACAAGTGCGGACCGTTACTTTGAGTGCGGGTTTCTTAGCTTCTACCCTTCTTGAACATTTACCCGCGGCTGTTTCTGCTCGATGTTCCCTTTGTGCGCTGAACTCTCATTTTTCTATTGTAGTTCTGCACTGATGTCGGAACGGCTTGGTTCTACAACTTGTGCTTTGTCTGACCACTGAGGATCCGGACTGTCAACGTTTCGGCCACTCGGAACATTTCCCAATATCAGGTCATATAAGGGGTTTTCCAGGCACTCGGCGCTAATCTTTCCAGAATAATAGGGCGTATAAATTTCTATAATTGCTTCTGGTACGCACTTTACAGTACTGTCAACTAACATGATCGTGGAAAACTCCCTCGTCAAGTCTTCATCGGGCACCAGGCATCTTCTCACCAATACAACATTGGCTCCACTGTCCCGAAGCACCGCATCCTATTGACCTCGAGATTCTCCCTCTACGACCGGCATTCTGTCGAATGGGTTAATGGTCGATCTTGCTATTGGGCACGTGCTTCCTCTTCTTTTATGTTTTGGTCCTCCCGTTGTGGCGCTGTTGTTCCTTCCTTCGCATAAACGACACTAGCCGCTCTGTCTCGCTGCCTAAATCTACAGTCCCCCGTTTTGTGTCCCCTCTTGCGACAGACTTTACAAGTTAAGTTAATGTTGCCACCACTTATGTTACTGCGACAGTCTGAAGCTAAATGTCTCACGCAATTCCATAAGTAACATTTTCTTGGTGCGTGCTGGCCGGCGCGAAGATTTCTCGGTCCTGACGAGTTTGCATTTTGGTTGGGCTGCGGGTCCACCTAGTCCCGGGTACTACTCAGGTTTTTTATGCCCGGTGCTTCCGGGAACCCGTCAGTCGACTCGGCCAGATCGTCAAGAGCGTGCAGTCGTTTTTCTTTTAGGAACACGACTAACTTGGAATTACAACAATTTAAAAATTGCTCCGCGACAACACGATTTCTGATCGGTGCATAGGTTTTCCCAGTTCCAGAAAGCTCCATGCACCGGTCAAAATAGTTGCGGAGTCGGGCAGCAAACTGTCGACCAGTTTCCCGATCCTCTCGTTAACAACGTCTAAACTTTTCTCAAAAGCCTTCAGCCATCAAGCGAAATCTTTGTAGTAGTACGATCTTAACCTTGTCATAGTGACGCTTAATGCTTCCCCTGCCGAGCACAAACTCGAGGCCGTAGCCCATTCGGACTTTTCCTAGCCCTGCCCGGTGGCTATTCTCTCAAAACGTTGCAGGTAGGCATCCAAGTAGTCTCGCTTCTCATCGAAAGGTGCCATCAATTTTTTGGGAGAGATCTTTGGGGCTCGAGGTGATACAGAACCTGACGTTTCTTCAGTCTGCACTACTGCCCCCTCCGAAGCATATTAAGCGAGCTTCAGTTGAGGTTGAAGTATTTTCTGTTCCTTCTCTGCTCTTTCCAGCTTTCGTTCGGCTCTCTTCTGCTCCTCCTGGGCTGCTCTATCGTACCTGGCTGAATTGACAGTGACAATGAAAAATGATGGATCCTGGCAGGCTCGCCAAAATTGTCACCTCAATTAGCCGGGCAAACCGGATGCAGAAAAACAATACGTTTAATATAGAAATCCTTCTATATTAAACGTCTTGTTTTTCTGCATTCGGTTTGCCCGGCTAATTGACGTGACAATTTTGGCGAGCGTGACCGCACACATCAGACCACTCGGTACTGCGGTAACTGCGGTAACGTTAAAACGTTCTGACCACAGGCACAATGCACAGTTAGCTTCCACTCACTTTCCAATTAATGTCGTTCCTGGTTGTAGCTGTAATCCGTAGGGTCTGGTAGTCGATCACCACTTGAGAAGCTCGCAGGACACGCTGCCGGAGCCCACGGTGCGTAGCGCCAGGTGCCGTGGGGAACTTGTCTCGGGTGCACAGCCCGAGCGTTCCAGCCAGGTAGGCCTCGCTGGTAGCCGCTTCTGAAGCCGCGAAGGGCACGTTGTCGCGCTCAGGATCGTTGTTGCGCTCAGAAGGCCGGCTGGGCGCCTTTCCAGGTTCGGTACCTAGAGCTTCCGCGCACCTAGGCGCCGCCATCACTTGCTCTCCTCGCTCCACGCGCCGCTATTCCTCCTCCACGTCTTCCAGACCCCTCTTTCGGGGGGTTGCCGATGACATTCCCCATGTCTCCTTTTTCCTCCTCCTCTTCTAGAAGTTTCGGGAAGTTGGTGTCTTCGGGGGGTTAGTCATGGCAACCAGACACCTATTCTCGAGGTCGTGGGTTCGGACCCCACACGGGAGGCATTTTTCCTCCAGATTCTTCCCGTCTTTCAAAAATCTGCATCTTTTCAGTGGTAATAAATGACCTACCGCATTCTTCCCTCTGATTTCCTTGGCATTCGTGACTGCCAACCATTATTTCTGTCTCATCACACGATAATAGCCTTAAAATAATAAAAGTTTACTGACGTTTCAGGAAGAGGACTTCCTTTTTACCGAGAGCTCTAAAGAAAGGAAGTCCTCTTCCTGAAGCGTCAGTAAGCATTTCTTTGTTACCAATGTTTCAGGAAGTCCTCTTTCTGGAACGTCATTAAACTTTTATGTTTTTTAAGGTTTTTCTTTTGTGTCCCTCTCTCAACTTCCCTTACTTTCTAGCGCGCTGCGTGAGTTTTCATGCTTCCAGACTATATATATAATAACAAAATAAATAAATATACTTATATAATTATTTATGTGTTTATTTTCAATGCTGCCATTCGCTTCCCGAGGCTATAGCAGCTGGGCTGGCAGATTTACATACCCGCAGTCTACACTAGCAGCAGAAACATGCTATAAGAAAACAAAAGAACTGCAATTTTAGACGCGGATGGTCTTCAAAGTATACGAACGAGAATACAAAATATGTTTCACTGCAGTTGCAGATCAAAATAGCCGAAAAAACGATAAACACGTTAAAAATGAAATATTTCGTTCGGAACGCATATTTATAGCCGGAAATATATACAAAAACATTTCAAGCCTCAGTAACGCTAGCAGAACCGGAGCATAAACCACTGCTTGGTTTTTAATATTGCCGCGACCCTTGTATAAGTTTATTGTTTGTTTTTGCTGCCCGGCCATCCCCGGCTGTGTTATCTGCGTACCAAGCGAATCGCGTCTTCCATTCTTTTTTTTTATGCCGCACGGGCTATCACATTCAGATAAGGAGACTGTCTCGCCCTAACGTCACTAGCCCAGAATGATCTACAATGTTCTGGATGTAAATAGACGGTTCCATAAACACTCGCGCCAAGAGATAAAAGCCTGCAGAGCAGACGCCATGGCATTCGAATCGCCGACACCAGTTTACGTACTTGACTTTGTTGATTGCTGTATCGCCGCCTTGTATTCTCTGAGTTGCTAGAAGAGCACAAGTTCGCTCCAATAAACTTGTTTTAAATGCAGAGCATTTCTTTAAATCACGATGTCACCCGGCGTTGTCGGCGTTCCTCGGCGTCCGCAACAGCCGTTCTAGGTGCGCCCTCTCCCCCACTCCTCCTCTCCCGCATCACGCTACCCTCCTCCCTCTCAACAACAGGTCCACACCCCTCCCCCTACACTATATAAAAAAATAAGACTTACCGGCGCCTGGTTTCGATCCCACGACCCTGCGGGCGGAACGCAAGGTACATGGTGCTCTACCCACTGCGCCACAAAGCCGACACAGAATGGAAGGCTACGAACGCGCCTTATATCCTTGACTCATTCAAAATACTTCAAGAAGCTGCTGATACAATGTATTCACTACCTGTGGGCGGAACGCGAGGTACATGGTGCTCTTCCCACTGCGCCACAAAACCGACACAGAATCAAAGGCTACGAACGCGCCTTATATCCTTGACTCATTCAAACTACGTCAAGAAACTGCTGATACAACGCATTCACTACCACCAACTCCCCAAACACTAAACGTTAACGCAATACACCCACCCCCTATGCGACGCATTTACTCGAGTCCCCCTCGCGGGAAGATGGGCCCTTTTTTTCTTGAAGACAACTGCGTCGTCTTTGGCAACGTGACATCTGGTAGAGGTGCTGGGTACATGCACCCTCAACCCTCCTCAAGTCGTTAAGCAAGCCCAACTCATGCCAGCCGCCATCAGCAAGGCCTGGAGCCGGAGTTTGGACTACGGCCACATAAATTGAAGGCGGAAGACGCCACAGCCGTTGCCATGAACAACGCATCCACGGTGACCACGAGCCATCCTGTAGTTCTGCAGCAACCCCGGGAATCACCATCATTTCATGGATCGCTCACGGAAGACCCTGAGGACTGGTTGGAGAAAGTGGAGCGTGTTGAGATATTTAACAGGTGGGATGACGAAGAAACGTTTCGGCATGTCTTCTTCTATGTGGTGGTTGTAGCTCTAACTTGGTTCCAGAACCATGAAAGCTCTTTGACTGACTGGACACTCGTCAAGAGCGCGTTCTTTAAAACGTTCGCCACCGTCGTGCGAAAGGAACGAGCGGCAGGTTTGCTAGAAACACGCACGCAAAACCCAACGAAGGTGTATTGATGTTTGTTGAGGAGATGAAGCGGTTGTTTCGACGTGCTGATCGGGAGATGACAAAAGAAAAGAAACTAAGGTTTCTCATGCGAGGGGTAAGCAGGAGCTTTTTGCTTGCCTTGTCCGCAACCATCCTAAGACGGTGTCCGAATTCACATCTGATGTTCCCGCGATGGAGAAGACGCTGGAAGTTCGAACAAGGTAGTAGGATCGCCCGGTCAACGCGCTGGTTTCCGAGACGATTGGTGCCGGGGCTACCAGCTCCGACACACTGCGCGAGACCATCCCAGAGGTGGTCAGGGAGGATCTTCGGAAGCTTTTCCCGATGACGCCACAACCTCAAGTGGCTTCCCTGACTGATGTCATCCGCGAAGAGGTTCAACACGCTTTGGGCGATTCTATATGCTCTCCGAGGCACCCCGCGAGCCACAGGCGACGGCCTACTCTACGGCTGTTCGTCGACCCCGCCCTGCTCCGGCCCGTCTACAAGAAGCTCCGCCGTACCGCCGTCCACTCTCGCCGCCGTCCCCACTGTCGCCGCCGTCCACCGTACCGCCATCCACAGCCCAAAACCAGACGCCGAGAAAGACCGACGTTTGGCGAACCGCGGATAATCGTCTTCTGGGCTACCACCACGGAGAGGCCGATTACATCTATCGTGGTTGCCCATACAAGAGACTCGCACTACGTGGTTTCTCCGTCGACGCACCTCGCCCTCTCCCTGGGCAACGACCACGTCAGATCGACGACTACCTTTCTCAAACCAGCCGTGGCACAGCCCGTTTCAACCGTTCGCCGTCGCCCTACCCGAAACAATCGCCCAGCCGCCGTGGCAATGCTGACTTCTCGCGTGGAAGGGCCCCCAGCTCAAGCAGGGGTAACTGAAAGTAGCAACTTCGGGAGCTAAAGTTGCACAAAGGCGGAAAAATGAAACTCTCCAACGACGCAGCGACTCGCTGAAGACCATGATTCACGACATGCCCTCAGCCCGACGACCCGATCTAACACTGACGTGACTCGCGAACACGACGAGAGCAAAACGGCGCGACGCGTTCCTTACATGACCGCAACTGCCGATGAGAATACGACGAAGACCACGGCGCACAGTGCGCGACCGTCAGCACGCACAAGCCGAGATGCGACGCCCCGCCGCACCCGGAACTCGAGAAAGGCGGCATCTGACGTCAAGGTGCCCATCGACGGCTTTGATGTAGTCGCCCTCATAGACACGGGAGCCGACTACTCGGTAATGAGCGGACCATTTGCGTCTAAGCTATGGAAAGTTATGACCAGATGGGACGGACCGCACATTTGCACAGCATGAGGACACCTCGTGACGCCAAGTGGAACGTGCACATCGCGCGTCACCATAGACGGCACAACGTACCCTGCGGCGTTCGTCATTTTGCCCAACTGCTCCCGCGACGTCATCCTTGGAATGGACTTTTTGACGGACAACGGTGAAATAATTGATGTACAGGCCAAGCCCAAAGTGTTTCCTCCGATCACTCCATGAAGCCGGAACCGAACCCCGAACACCGTGCTACTGTAAGGATCGCCGATGATTATGTCACCCTGCCACCCCGCGCAAGCTTGATGATCACGGTTTACTCTGAAGATGCTGTTCCTGACGTCGAAGCTATCGTAGAGAGCGATCAAAGGTTGCCCCTCGACCACGGTGTCCTGTCGCAAGAGGAATTCCGCGTTTTAAGCAACGCCAATCCCAAGTTTTGGACACTAATTTCAGCGAGGAATACCGGCATTTAAACAGGGGCGCTGCAATTGCGTTCCTCGACGAAACGCAAGAAACAAGTGAGGTCATCGCGGTCACCGACTTTGAACGCTCACCCGAAGATACATTCAAGCTTCCGAATCCCTTCGACATGAATCCGGCGTTACCGCAAGAAGAACGGAAGAAATTAATGGAGTTGCTGCGTTGATACAGCGAGTGTTTTTCGTCGAACTCAAAATTACGTCAGACACCTCTGGCGAAGCACCAGATAAGAACCGAGGATGGAGCCCGACCTACCCGACAGTCACCGTACCGCGTCTCTTCACACGAGAGCGAAGCCATCCGGACTCAAGTCGACAACATGCTTACCGACGACATTATACAGCTATCGAAAAGTCCGTGGGTTGCGCCGGTCATACTCGTGAAGAGAAAAGACGGCACCAAAATCACCAAAAAGGACGTGTACCCCCTGCCACGAATCGACGACCCCCTGACCACCTCTGCCATGCGAAGTACTTCTCATCGATGGATCTGAAGACCGGCTACTGGCAAAATGAAGTGGACGAGAGAGACCGAGGGAAGACTGCATTTATAACCCCGGATGGTCTATACGAGTTCAAGGTGCTGCCGCCTGGGCTGTGCACGGTCCCATCAACGTTTCAAAGAGTCATGGACACTGTGTTAGCTGGCCTGAAGTGGCACACCTGTCTCGTATACCTCGACGACGTTCGCCAGAAATTTTTATGAACAAATCGCAAGATTGGAGTCTGTACTCAAGGCTATTCGCATGTCGGGGTTAACGCTGAAGCCTGAAAAGTGCCGCTTCGCTTACGAGGAACTCAAGTTTTTGGGACACGTCGTCAAAGCCGCAGGAGCCCGGCCTCACCTGGCGAAAACATCAGCCATAGCGAACTTCGCCCGAAAGAAAGACAAAAAGGCCGTGCGAAGATTTCTCGGACTGTGCGCATACTACCGGCTCTGCGTCGCAAACTTCGCACACATTGCAGAGCCATTCATGCGCCTGACAAAAGATAGCACCCCTTTCGCCTGGGAAAACACTCTAGAGAAAGCATTCTATGAGCTCCAACAACGCCTACAAAACCCTCCCTTGCTCGCTCATTTCGACGAAAACGCCGAAACGGAAATGCACACCGACGCCAGTGATATAGGCTTGGGAGCCGTTCTCGTCCAAAAGCAAAGCGGTTGCGAAAAAGTAATCGCCTTTGGCGAAAAAGTAATCGCCTTTGCCAGCCGTGGTCTGTCGAAGGAGGAGAAAAATTACTCAGCCTCTGAAAAAGAGTGCCTCGCAATTATATGGGCCATTTCAAAATTTCATCCATACGTGTATGGTAGACCATTCAAGGTTGTTACACCACCATGCGCTGTGTTGCCTCGCCAATTTGAAAGACCCCTCTGGCCGTCTTGGGCGGTGGAGCTTGCGCCTGCAAGGGTTCGACGTTACAATCGTCTACAAATCCGGCAGGAAACACTCTGACGCCTACTGCCTGTCCCGCGCCCCCGTCGACCCACCACCACAAGACTCCGATGAGGACTTCGGAGTCGTGACTGAGAGTGACCTAGCCGCCCAGCAGCGCGCCCACCCCGACTTGCGTGCCGTGATAGACTACCTCGAAGGACGCAAGGTCGCCGTGCCTAGGGCGTTCAAGCGGAACCTACCAGCATTCAGCCTAAAAACCTCCGTCCTCGTGAAGAAGAATTTGAGCCCCGGAACGAGAACGAATTATCTACTTGTCGTACCCGCAGCCCTCCGTTACGAAATTTTGGAAGCTTGCCACGACGACCCGTCTTCCGGACATTCCGGCACAGTTCGCACTATAGCAAAAATCAAGTCGAAATACTTCTGGCCCCGCCTTACATACGACGTCACCCACTACGTTCGGAGTTGTCGTGACTGCCAGCGACGAAAAACGCCACCGACAAGACCCCTCGGACTTCTGCAACCGATCGCCGTCCCGTCGAAGCTTTTTCAACAGATTGGAATGGACCTTCTAGGCCCGTTCCCTACGTCACGATCACAGAACAAGTGGATTGTTTTAGCGACAGACTAGATGACGCGCTACGCAGAGACCGCCGCTCTTCCGAGGGGGCTGCGCAAGAAGTCGCCAAGTTCTTTATAAACCAAGTTGTGCTGCGACATGCAGCCCCTGAGGTCCTCATCACGGGCCTTCACTGCGGAGCTTATGCAAGGAATCTTACGCTACAGCAACACGGATCACCGAAGAACGACGGCGTACCATCCCCAAACGAACAGACTAACAGAACGCCTGAACAAGACGATCGCGGGTATTCTGTCAATGTACGTCGACGTTGAACATACGACTTTGGACGAAGTGCTCCCGTATGTCACGTTTGCGTACAACACGGCTATCCAGGAAACTACGCAGATGACGCCGTTAGGTCTTGTCTCCGCAAGACTGCCGACTACGATGCTTGACGCCATGATTCCGCATGTAGAAGACGACGACCTGAACCCCGACGTCCAAGTACACCTTCAGCGTGCGGAGGAGGCCCGCCATCTGGCTAGAGTTCGTACAACGGATCAGCAGTTGGTGGATGCCGGACGCTACAACCTCCGACGCCGAGACGTCGACTACCACCCAGGGGATCGTGTTTGAGTCTGGACTCCCATCCGACGACGCGGGCTCAGTGAGAAGCTTCTGCGACGGTATTTCGGACCCTACCAGATTCTACGACGTGTCGGCCAACTTACCTACGAAGTGATCCCCGATGGTAATTCCGGATCGTCACGACGACGCACAGGGCCCGAAGTCGTCCACATGGTTCACTTGAAGCCTTACTATGCAAGATGACGGACTTTTTAAATGCAGAGCATTTTAGTAACTCACGATGTCAACCGCGTTGGCGTCCGTAGTCCGCGTCCGCATCGCTCCCCCTACACTATATAAATACTTGCCGGCGCCAGGTTTCGATCCTACGACTCTGCGGGCGGAACGCAAGGTGCACGGTGCTCTACCAACTGAGCCACAAAGCCGACACAGAACGGAAGGTTACGAACGTGCCTTATATCCTTGACTCATTCAACCGTCGGCCAGAGGTGCGCCCTCTCCCCCGCGTCCTCCTCGCCTTCTCTCCGCTCGCAACGCCCTCTCTCGCCGCGTTCGGTTCGGGCGCACAACAGGTGGGGACGTGCGCAACACCATCTCTCGCCCCGTTAGGTTCGCGCGCAAGAACAGGTGAGGCGCTCGCATCGTGCTCTCTCGCCGCGGTCGGTTCGCGCTTAAACCACATATGTCGTTCGCGCGCGCTGCGGTCGCTAACATCTGTGGCGTGATCGTGACGTCAGCATCACGCGTTCGCGTGGTGGCGATTTCGGCGCTATAACACTCTCTCGCGATGGGCATTGGATTGGATTCGATTGGATTGGCTTGGCTTGGATTTGGATTGGATTGGATTAAAGCGTATTGTGTTGGATTGTGTTGCGTCATAGCCGCGCCACGTTGCGTCATAGCCGCTCCACGTTGCGTCATAGCCGCGGCAGGGGGTTCACGGCACGTTTCACCATCGACTTCATCGACAATGTCTACGCTGGAAGACAACAATTACAACAACAACAACCAATACGTAATCCATACGACTTGCAGGCGCGCCCCCCCGCAGTAATGCTCTGCATTTAATCGTGCCCCTCGCGAGGGGGATGTTTCTTTTTTGTTGTTGTTTGGACTGTCTTTTATTTTAGCATCGGGTCGATGCACTCTTAGAGGGGGGTATTGCCGTGAACCATGTATAAGTTTATTGTTTGTTTTTGATTTTGTTTGTTTTTTTGTTTGTTTTGAGTTTGTTTTTGTTTGCCCGGCTGTGTTATCTGCGTGCCAAGCGAAGCGCGTGTTCCATTCTTTATTTTTATGCCGCACGGGCTATCACATTCAG